>NW_009953811.1:4716056-4779055 GCF_000747805.2 Chaetura pelagica
TGACCAGTGATAGGACAAGGGGTAATGGGTGTAAATTGGAGCATAGGAAGTTCAAGGTGAATATCCGAAAAAAAATTTTTACTGTGAGAGTGACAGAGCACTGGAACAGACTGCCCAGGGAGGTTGTGGAGTCTCCCTCACTGGAGACATTCAAAACCCACCTGGATGAGTTCCTGTGTGATGTACTCTAGGTGACCCTGCTCTGGCAGGGGGGTTGGACTAGATGATCTCTCGAGGTCCCTTCCAGCCCCTAAGATTCTATGATTCTATGATTCTATGACTAGCCAGGCTAAAAGGAGTTCTTCCAGCAGGCAGTTGGGTCCTAATGCATCCATGCAGTGTGGACATGATGCAAAGAAGATGTTTTGTCTTGAAAGGAACATACAGAGATGTCAAGTGATGGGTGGGAAGATCACCTTAATTGCAGGAAAGATAAACACAAAGTCAGTGTCACCATTTTTACACAACTTAGTGGGAATTTTTGTTCCAAAGAAGTAACTTTCAGCACAACACACTCTACCCAGTGTTGCTCAGGTTTCAGACACCAAATTCCAATACTTATGAGCCAATTAGAGAGACCCCAGAGGAAAGGAACAAAATGGTCCACGTTGCAGATCTATGGCCTACAAGGGGCAAAAGGGGGAAGAACTGGGGTTGGTGGGATGATCTGGAGAGTAGATGGCTGGGGGAAGCTTCAACATCTTCAAATATAGAAAAGGCTGCTGCAAAAAGAGAACAGTATGTTCTCCATGTCCAGAGAGAGAGGAATGCAGAATTCACATAACTAGACATATTTAATGGCACACAAATGTGTTACAAGTGTCATAGGTAAGCAGAGAGGTCAAATCACAGGAAACTCTGACTTTCTATATGGTCGCTTACTTAGAGTATCTATCTCCTGTAGCTCTAGGTCAAATCCTGCAGTTGAAGGAAAGGCTGCTGTACTACAAAAGAGGAACAATAGCATCAGAGAAGGATACCTAAGCTGCTGTTTGGCAGCTTAGTAAATATAGGGAGGCATCCAGACAGACTGCAAGAGGAAAGGAAGAGTAATTACTCAACTGCAGCTTAAAGATTTTAATATTTTATAGGACACAATTCAGAAGGAGGTGAAGTGTTACAGCAGGTCCTAATGTCTTTTGGGTCATGATGGCACAGACATTTTTCCTGTTAGAAAACTAGCAAACCTGGGAGCTGGCTCTCTACGAAGCTGCAAAAAACCTCTCTACAAACTTGACAGAACAAAATATAAATTAAGATGAAGAGGAAGAGTACCCAATATATACCAAATATATAAGTATAATATAGCATATATAGCATAGTACCCAGATGATGATTTCGAACTTAATATGCTGCCCCACAAAAAAGACATAAAAGTTAACAGTAAATTTTTCTTCTTCTGTAGTTATTAAGGTGGTCAGATTATCAATTTGTAACACAGCTGACTGCAGAGTATGATCCAAAAATCTTTTTGTAGCTGCTGAAGGAGTAACCACGGTCAGGACAGCTGTGTTATTGCACATGCTATGGTAAGCACACACATCACATTTCACCTAGCATGATTCTTCACAGTTCCATCCAATACCGTTCTCCTGCCAACATTATTTTTTTGCCAGTTATTTTTCCTCAGCTGTTATGCTGACTCCAAAGCTGGATCCTTCAGCTAAAACAGAATCAAAGTGAAATAATCTGGTTCTCCCATGTCAATAGTTGTACATTCAGTTTAACTGGGAAAGGAGAAGAGAAAAAACCCCACCGTTATCTGCTAAAGGCAAGACAACTACAGAAAGCACCTTCAACAAGCTTGGGTAAGTCCCTTATAAAATCTAGTGACAGGCCAGTGAATCAATTTTTTCTTCATGGAGGTCAATACAGAGCAGTGTAGGATTCGCATAGGCAATCAGGCAGTTGATTAGATGCAGTGCTGATCACTAATGCTTAAGCTATTTACCTTTGAGTGACTGCTTAGGGAGAGTTGCAAATGATCTCATTAGAAGGAATCATCAAGTATATTTTTTAAAAAATACCCTTCTGACACCCAGTGCTTGGATCTTTGAATTAAAATATTTTATATATTTTACCTTTGAAATGCCAAGGTTAAATAGATTTTCATTCCCCTCTGGACAAGGAATTCAGAGGGACTGAGAGAGGTAATATTTTAACAGATCCATGTGATTAGAAGAAAAAGAAGTGGGAAAACTGAGGCATAAGTTATGTGAATATATTCGTTTACCTCACATCCCTATAAAGTAGCAAAGTTGTAGGCATCCCAGTTTAACCAACCGAGCTATTGCTGAGCTGCAAGTAGCACCCTCTGAAACAGGTCTGTGCTACAGCTGCATTCAAAAAACAGACTGAGGCCCAGAAAATTAAATTATTCTGTACAGATCACAGACACTGTTGTGACATTGGACATGGAAACCTGACCTCAAGCACTAACCTAGGAACACGAGCAAAGAGCTTGGTAGGGCTCCCAGCACACAGGCACTTACATGAAAGGACCTTTCACCTTCAGAGGAGAATTACAGTTTTAGGTAACGCGTGTGTCCAATTTCTGCTCAAGTCTGTTACACACAAATAAATGACCCCTTTCGTTCCACATACAGACTGGAAAGAGTTTAAAATAAAATAAGTGTGTTGATGAAAGAAAGAAGGAGACAAAGGCCATCCCATAGCATGAGGAAACAGAACAATTAAGTTTTACAAGCTCCTTTTTCCACTGCAACCCTCCTCCCCCCATGATTAATGACCGTGCCTTACTTTCCTTAAGGAGTGGGCCCAAGGCTTGTGTATCAGTTTTTACAATCTGTTTTTAATGTGGAAAGATAATAACTGTGCAAAATGGAGCAGACTGTATAAAAATTCTCTCTGCAAATGTGATTACACATAAAACCCATAAAAATTGTACAAAGCAATAGATGAACCAAAACTGAACAGCTGTAGTTTTTCATTATTTTGGAATGGAGCAGAAAGAGAAAGTGTATGTATAGAGAATGACTTCAGGTTGTGTTTTTTTTTAATCTTCTGGACTTAATTGAATTATATATCTGCTGGGAATTTAAAATTTCAGAAGGAATATCACATTTCTGTTAAATTGAATTCTATATTGCTGAAATGAAGAACCGTCTGTGAAATATTAGCAATAAGGTTGATATATTTCAATAAACCTCTAGCAGTATAGTTAAAAAAAATAATATATATATATATAAACTTATTACAACTAAGATTATTGGTAATTTCAAGGCATATTTCATCCACAGGATAAATTAAATAAAGTATCATGGCTTTTATATTTACTTTAAGGATGATTTTAGATAAATGAATTAATTACTTAACCACTTCATGGCTGCTGCAGAAGCACTTCTTGCACTGCTCTATTCTATCTTGTAAAATGTTTTTACTTCTGAAGAAGGCAAAAAAACCCCAAACCATTAAGTTATCCAGTTCTAATGCAGTTGCAGAATTCAATATGGTCTAGGGAAAAAAAATCAGAAATGGAATGTACTTGAGCAGTTCCCAACCAGTAAAACTCACAGATGAAAATTATAGGATGGAATTTGTACAAAATTTTGGATATGGCATTAGGCACTATCACAAAAACCTTTTTTGATAGATGTATCTAATTATTTTATAGTGTGAAGTCTTCTTAAAACTGCTTAGTTTTATTTAAGAGAAACATAACACAGAAAAATGGGGAAGACAGACTAAAACCACCGTGAGAGATTAACCACATACTTAGCTGATAGAAAAAATCCCCTGGATCCACTTGAATCAAATACTACATCTGCTGCCAAAACAGGCTCTGGCCCTTGGTGTCTCTCCATGACAACCAGCTGCTTTGGTACCAGGTAGACCTCAAAGCTCATGGCTTTCATGCAATCTCGATAAACCAGCCCAAGCTGAGCTGCTCGGGGTTTCCTTAAAATGCTGCTACTGACCAGTTCAACCCTGCAAGAATATTTAAGTTAGAAGTTACCTCCCTCCTGTGATTTCAGAGGAGAGAGAAGGACTCCTTAGTATTGTAGGCTCCAGGGGGAGCATCCCCAGCATGGGCAGGTCTGTGCAGCCAAAGCACTGCCCCTTTGCAGCAATTCAGTACCTGGCCTGTTCAACAGGTACAGCAAGACGCACAAACCAATTTAACTAAACATGATTTTTCAGGTATCAGCTGAAGAAATTCAGGTCCTACCCGACATACTTCTGTCTGCAACCCCCATGAATATGTAGGACACCGGGTAAAAACAAAACACCCCACAAATGCTAGATTATCTGCAGTACGTCAGTATGGCTGCTATGAACAGCTTGAATTGCAACACAACTTTTTTAACACCCTGGCCAAAACCCAGTTCTCTTATCATGTAGTGTGTTTAAATAGAAGATGTCACTAAAAGAGTTGTGTTTACTTACTGAAGAAAATACAAACAAGTAATGTAAGACGTTGCCAACGCTATTGTTAAACACCCCATTTTTTTTCAAAAGGGTCAAAAAAAGCTTGCTAAATTCTCCCTGAAGACACACATACACCAAAAAGAAACTGCTATTGCAACAGAACAACTTAATTAATAAACATTGATTGTGTTCACTGACTGCTGCAAATTGTATTAAATATTAACAACAACATTTTGTATATTTTATATTACTCATGAAAGTTTTATACCTTTGCCCTACAGCAGCCATAGATTTTATGTAAGCTTGCAACAAAAGTGAGAAACTATTAAGCAGTACAGAGCACTTCTGTAAGTATTAGCTGCACATTATTATATGCAGATATAGCCCTTTTACTTAAATCTATCTGTCCAAGAAGATTATTTTCAAAACTAACAGACTTTCAGTCAGGAGTTTTTGTCTTGCAATGGCAGTGATAGCAACTTCTGAAACACCCAGGTTGTGCAGGAGCAGTCAATGGGTACCAATATTGCCTCTGGGCTCATAATTTCTAAGACAGCAGATCTGGCTTCATTTTGTCTTATCTGCTACCATTATATCCTTATTGGCCAGGATTATGGCAGACACTGTGTGATGGCTACACATCTGGTTACACACTAGGGACTGTTGCCTTTGGGTCACTTTACAGGAAGCCACCACACTGTCCTCGAATGGACACACAGACTGTTGAAAGACTGTGAACCATCCCTTCAAAACAATAGAACATCTTCTGTGACCTTCAAAGAGAGGCAATTTCCAAGAAAACATCACTGTTTTGTACAGTGGCTCCCCACCTCAATACTCCTCATTTAAAAGCACTTAAAGTATTTCTGCAAACAGCATGGCTTAATGTATCTCCCTCTAGAGAGGAAGGCAAGACCTGTTTAACAGTGTACAACCATGTGATATAAAAAGAGTTTACAACAGCAAGAGTAGAAAAATACTGTATCTAATCCAAACTGTAAGGGAACTGAGATAGGAAAATAATTTTCCATTCGTGAATGTCACCAGGACATTGCAAGCGCACGTGTGTGTGTCAGTGTCTCAGACACCCACAATCTTACCAAAATAAAGAGGAATTTTACTGATAATATATGATCAGACATGAAAGCATTCACATCTTGGAGACTGACAGCTGAATGGAGTGTTCTTGTTTCTATTATCTTAGCTTTTTTTGAATGGCAGCAATTGGAAAAGTTGTGCTGTCAACAAGATTTTTAGCATTGAGAGTTCCAAAGAGGCAGTGTCAATGGAGAAACAGTGGCATCCAGGATTCATTAATTATTCTGGAAATGCAATTTAGAGGATGGGTCATTGGTATGCCTCATTTAAGACTGTTCATAAATTAAGGTTTCTCTCTTCTCTGTATTCCCTCCAACGTCTCCCGCCCCTAAACAATTATTTCTCTTCATCTGCCTTTAAAAATAAACGTAAAAATATAATATAGACTAAAGAATTCAAAACATACTAACCTGAGGAGGAAATTATATAAATTAAAGTTTTATCTAGTGAGTGCAGATGAGAGTTGAAAGCATTTTCTTTTGCTTTAAAAAGAAAGCAAAATAAAACTTTGAAAATCAGACATGAAGAATTTTGAAAGGCCCAGGTAACTGATCAAGATTTGTTAGTGACTTTGGATTTGGCTTAAAGTAAAAGATATCCTCCTCTCCTGTTTTAAATCACACTCCTTATCATGGTAGTGTCTAAAGAAGCAGTTTTAATGTGACACCCTTACTACAGATGTAACAACCCTGAGCACTTCTGAAAGCCTGACATGGGTTTGAAACAACCGGCAGGTCCCAGCACCACAGCTTGAAGGGCCGTTGCCACAGCAAAGCTGCAGGCCACACATCTGCTTTTAGGGCTATGGTGACTAATTAGAGTTTACACTTTCCTGCACAGTGTTTCACAACCCAAATATTATATCACAGGGATACTGGAGCCAGAAGGATTGTCCTGAACTGGGGCACTGATGAGGCTGTAACTCCAATCCTGGGTTCCTGTTTTGGGCCCCTCACTTGAAGAAGGACTTTGAGGGGCTGGAGTGTGTCCAAAGAAAGGTGATAATGCTGATGAAGAATCTGGAGAGCAAGTCTTATGAGAAGTGGCAAAGGGAACTGGGGGTGTTCAGTCTGGAGAAAAGAGGCTGAGGGGAGACCTTATAGCTCTCTACAACTACCTGAAAGGGGGGATGGTCTCTTCTCTCAAGTAACAAGTAATGGAAGAGAGGAAATGGTCTTAAGTTGCACCAGGGGAGCTTTAGACTGCGTATTAAGAGAAATTTCTTCACTGAAAGGGTTGTCAGGCACTGGAACAGGCTGCCCAGGGAGGTGGCTGAATCACCATCCCTGGCGGTGTTTAAAAGACATATAGATGTGCTTAGGAACATGGTTTAGCATTGGATGCAGTAGAGTTAGGTTAATGGTTGGACTGAATTATCTTAAAGGTCTTTTCCAAACAAAATAATGCTATGATTCTATGATCAGGGAACATTTGAGTCCTATTATGTGTTACTGTCAACATTTTGGCAGAAACAATAATACCTCACCTATCCAGACAGGTTGTATCATTCCACAAGAGAGCAGAGACACACACAAAAAATGCCATCTCATGCTTCCCTCTAGAAGAAAGAAAGGAGAAAGAGGAGAGAGAGGAGAGAGAGACCACAATAAAAAAAACCTCACAAACCCAAACCCTGCATCCATTTCTGCTTCTATATGAGTGATTCATTAGTCTTTTACCTACTCCCACAAAAGTATTGGAAAATATATTACTCCCTACTGCTTGAGAACTGAAGGAGAACTGTTTCATACACGCACGTGTAGCAGACCAGAGGACATGCTCATTCCTGGCAGAGAATTTGACAGGTTCAGTAAACTATTTATGTACCCATACTCAACACCTCCAGACACAGACAGCAAACTGAACAGATTCAACCGTCTTTACTCCTGGCCTGTAAGTAAATTAAATCTGCATCTTGACCATGTTGCCTGGAAGAGGTTATTCAATTATTTACAGGGCAATAACAGGTAACTGCACTTTACAGCAGTTTGTAGACAGCTACTGTAGAGTTTCGAACAAAGAAAATATGGACTATGGCAGTCAGGATATATTAAAAAGGGAAAAAAATAATAATAAAAAAATAAATCCTGCAAACCCAGAAATATTTCTAACTATGTTTTTCTCAAAGGCTCCTCAGGTCCCTGTGTCATAGCTATCCTTGTCATATATTCTTCAAAACATGTAGCATCTGAAAACAGGTTATTACTGGAACACCAGCTGATCTCAGAGTTTGAAGTTTGCCTAGTTTTATCCATAAAGATTGTTTCAGGAGTTTACCTCCCTGTCTCCCCTTTGCCTAACATGGATCTCCTTTTCAAGCTTTTGAGTATGTTCTTAGTTTTAAGTGTCAAGAAACATTGGTATATGTAGGAGAAAGAAACTGAAATCCTGATCACGTCAGGAGTTTAGGAATGTGAAAGAATTTGGCAGGAAAGTAACTTTAAATAGTCCTTTAGTCAGCTAGACAAGTCTACTTGTATACTCTTGCTTTCTCAATTTTCCCTCTTCCTTAGAGCACACTAGAAAAAACACAGTTAATTCCTTGTGTCTTCCATATTCTACATCATCTGCTTTGCTCTAAAAGTGTACATATCATTGCAAGATATTTAGGAACACAGTTTGCATGGAAAACTTCATGCAAAGCTGTTCCACAGCATTGCTTAGGCAGGTAAGTGTCCAGATGTACCCGTTCAAATCCACACACCCCTACAGCAGCCAGCTGGAACTGGCCAAGCAGGGATTTGCAAAGTGCTTTGAAGAATTAACACGCTAGTACAGGACACAAGGTATTGCTCATGTATCATAGCAATGGAAACTGCAAATACCCAAAGCCACAGGAGGAGTGGAAGGTTCCCTGCTGGCTTTCAGCCCAGGATTCAGGGCATGGAGCTGAATTCCCATTAAACACAATTAGCACAGCCCTCACTGACAAGCAGGGGTTCTTTTTACTTACTGGGGCTGCTGTTGAACAGCAAGTTGCAGGCAAATTTGGGGTTCAGACTTGGCTGTGGATTTTGCTAATGAGATGTATCCTCTCCATATGTGACCACTAGTCAGTCAACATGATGCTGTATATGCCGACTTGTACATACAGCTGAGGGCTTGCCCATGCTTGGTTTTCACCAGCTATCTCTGTGGTGAGCCACAGTGGGCTTTGGCTTTCTTACCATCAATTTTGCAGCTTTATGTTCATAGAAGTGCCACTGCCTGGTGTGAACTGTGGCTGCAGTTCTGATCAAAGTCTTAGCACTGCATGTCAAGTCACCTGCCATCTCTGTACAGTGTTTTAAAAGGCATTGTGTGAAAGCAAGAGCTGGAAAAAGTTGAATTTACCCTAATTGCACATAAAAATAAAAAAAATATGCTAATTGAAATAAATAAATATAAAGGACCTTTCTCTGCAAAGTGGGGCTAAATCTTTGGCCTCATTTATTTCAGTCAGGAAGAGAAATAATTGTTGAACAAAGTTCCCAACATTCCATTTTTTCACTTCAAGATAATAACATTTCCTCCTTGCTAGATGAAGTTGTGTGGAGGGCTTGTGCTTTTCTATATTACATTTCTTGAAAAGTTTATTTGCCACTCAGAGAAAATTACCACTGGTAGGAAACTATTAGTGTACTGCTTGAGAAAAGGCTTGGGGAGTTTCCAGGGTGGGATAGGGTGATTCTCCCCTTTACTCAGCCCTCATGTGACCCCACCTGGAGTACTGTGTCCAATTCTGGAGCCTCTAACATAAGAAGGACACAGAGCTCCTGGAGAAAGTCCAGAGCAGGCCACAAAGATGATCTAAGGGCTGTTCAGTCCAGGGAAGGCTCCGGGGGGACCTCATAGACTGCCTTAACAGCTTCCATGCAACTTTTCCAAACTCCAGCTATTCCAATGTGTAGTAACACTTCCTGGTTAAAACAGCTCTATTTGGAGCAATCTACTAGCTTACAAATTCAAAATTTGAGACTCTGAAAAAGGAAAACAGAGATTTTACATGATAGGCTATGCACCCTCATCACAAAGGCAGGCAAAGATAAAAGAAGTGGTGGAAGTTTCAATTTAAAACACACATCTCTACCCTTTTGCCTTCCCAAAATCAAAACAATGTCAAATGAAAACATCTAAAGCCCTTGAAGGGGCTTTATCTGGAAAAACTATAAAATCATGCAAGAGTTAGTGAAATAATTAATTAAAAACAGACATCTACCTTTTCATTTGGTAAATGATAAATGAAAGTATTTAAGCAACCCTCTACACTTACAAAAATATGTTTTATTGAATATTAATTCCTAATACTCAGGCAAGGTCCTCTATTGTGAGACATATCTCAGTTCTCAATTTAGACTATTTGGGTACAATATATGATGAAGAAGTGCTGAAAACAGTCATGGATTGGGCATGGAAGAGAAAAGATTGTGTGCAGCCACTAGGTTTGAACTTAGTGTCTTTGATGGGCTTCATCTGCCTGGATTCACAAGACTTGGTTAGGAGCTGGGTGGGCTTACAGGTGTTAAACTAGCCACTGGCAGGACAGGGTAGTGTGGCTTCTCCAAATGCAGAAGGAATGTTTTCTATTCACAGCAGGAGCTGCATGCATGAGAAATGTCATGCAAATTGGATTTATCTGACTTTACTTTTCTTCTTCAGTGAAGATGTGGAAAAATGATGATTAAACAAGCAGTTTCCTCCTACATTTTCATTCCAAATTGTTTCCACAGGCTCAGGTCTCAAATGACATGTGCCATTTTTGGCTGGTCTAATGTTGGAGTAAGTAGATCTGTGTATCCCTCTCCACTCCCTGAAAGACTAAAATTAGGTTTCAGGCCCTGAGATTGTCTGGATGTCTTAGATTCCACTTCAGCTTCTTGATTGCATAGATAACTGTGATAATGTTCTTCTCTAGGATGAACTTGCTACTCTGAGTTTCTAAGACTTAACACAGAACTGAAAATGAACCTTTACAGTGACTCCCAGAAAGACACTTTTAAAGAATAAAACAACACTTATCCTCAGATTGTTAGGGACCTACCACTACAGTTCCTTTTTAGAGAGGACTAAAAAGAGGCAACCTCTCAAACTACAACATATTTTAAACTATTTGCCCCATGGCCTGCTCGTAGATGCCTGATGTTATGAACGCAGCCACACAAGACAACCCTGATAAACAGAGGCTGCAAGTCTGCTGATGTCTGTCTCTGCGAGCAGCTTAAATAGTTCTAACTTTGCATTTCCAATATATCAACACAGATGAAAGTAGACCTAAACCCTAAAATAAAACATGATCTAATAAGGAATTTAGTTTTCCTTCCTTAAACATACATAACTATGAATTTCTCTTAAACAGAAAAGAAAAAAATAGCTGCAGGTAAAAAGCAAAAAAAGGTTTGCTATTGATGAGTACTCCATGAAAATACTCTCCCTTTCAACACTCTCTCCCTCCACCAAGAGTAAGATTTTGGTCTAAAAAAACCTTTTTCCTGAAAAAATATAAACAACACAATATTATTAATTCGTGGCTCGTTAGAACCGAGCTCTGAACGCTTCCGTTCAGGAAATCAGAGTAAATATTATTTAATATTAAAAGTCCTGTGCTCCTTAATGGCTTGAGCTCAAATCTAGTTCTCTCTTTTATTTTGAAGCAGCATATAAAGTCCTCACTCTGCCAGAAGTGGTGTTCATTGCTCACCCATGTATTTCACATAGAGGCACTACATTATCGTGCTTCTTCAGAATGTATCATCTGCCTCAGATTAGTCCTCCAGGAAGGGACATAACTACCTGTAACAAGTTAACTGGACTCATATTCCTAGCAACTTCCTTCCAGCTATAAAAAGCCCTCCTGAAACACCACATCTCATATAGGAACTATCACTACTTTAACTGAAAGAAGAGAGATTTAGGTTAAATATCAGGAGCAGATTCTTTAGTGTGAGGGCAGTGAGACACTGGAACAGGTTGTCCAGAGAAGTTGTGGAAGCTCCATCCCTGCAAGCATCCAAGGCCAGGTTGGATGGGGCTCTGAGCAGCCTGATCTAGTGGGAGGTGTCCCAGCTCATGCAGGGGAGTTGGAACTCGATGATCTTTAAGATCCCTTCCAAATCTAATAATTTTGTGATATGATTCTGTTAACTGTAAGATGTTAGCAGCTTCCTAACCCACATACACTTACTTATTTTAAAAAAACATTAAACTCCCTTCTTGTTCTGAAAGTGCTTCTAAGTGAAAAATATGATTAATCTCCAAAGACTCTTGCCATTTGCTTTTCAATTATTTCCTTATATGCATTGCAGTTTATTTTAATTAAATTGTAATATGGACTGAATTTAGATGCTTGCTGCAAAGCCTAGCACAGTGGCAGATAGGTCTGTCTGGGTTTTCCGAGCCTAGCTGTTTACACAAGAATTTACAGTAGACACCCTGTTTATATTTCTCTCTACAATTTTTCTGAAGTACCCTTAAGCAAAAATAAATAAATAAAAATTACAAAATAAATATCTAATTAAAAAAAAAAAAAAAAGACAAGGTTTGGCAGAACACACAACCACCAAATCAGCCTCTTTGTATTAAGCTGTCTTCAGGGAATGGGGTTTTCTGACTGTGAATTACTGTTTTTAATATAGAAACATAATCATGTTAGTTATTTCCAAAAGCCTTTTGCTCCTACCTTTGTCAACAGAGCTGGCATAACCATGGGAGAAACTAAACTAAACAAAACCCACATCTACTCACAGAGAGCTCACAGAGAGCACACAGAGAACTCAACTGAGTAATATTTTGGAGGAAAGCCTGGGTGTTGACCGATTCTGCTCTAGCCATGAAATCAAGAGCACATCAGGAATGTGCCCAAGCCCCACACAAGTGCTTCTGAGTTATACCTTCATAATACCTAAGTTATGATCATCCTGTTTCCCTAGAACTAAACAGAGCCCCCCTGGATATTAAACAATTTATCCAAGGTCACAGAAGATGCCTATTGCCAACCTGGGATGGAATCCCTGATTCCTATGGACTCCGAGTCCTATTTCTTGATGTCATTTGATCTGTTTATTAACCATGCAGTTTAGCCTCTTTATTAGGCAGACTAGTAGTTCAGCTGTGGTCCTTACATTGCAAGGTGCTGAACACAATTTAAAACCAATCAAACGAGCTAACTCTACTTGGTTGTTGCTTTTGGTGCTTCTAGAGGACTCATGAAAGCTGCAAACTGTAAAAGGAACGTTTGGGAGATCCCTGCTCTCCCACAATAACCCTTGTGTCAGGCCACACATTAACACATACAGAAGGAACACTCAGCAGTCATACATAAAGCAGTTGCATGGCACTGCCCGATTTCCACTCAGCAGAAACACACGAAGTAACTAAGAAAAAATAAATCTCAATTCAAGTATGGTACATCCTGAGAGTTTGGGCAAACAGGCTTGATTCTTCTTTACTAGAGCATTTGGGAGAGTTCTCTTTCTCATTAACAGGTTTCTTCTTTGTGTCTGATCTTGTTCTGCATCAAGTCAAATGGTAAAAGCAAACAATAGCATTGGCACTGATTAACATTTCAGTTTTATTCTCATACCTTTCCAAGTCTCAGTTGCTAACAAAGGTCTTTCCTGTGCAGTTGGTTTCCGCTGTACTGCTTCACTAATCTGGAATACATCATCTCTCTATAGCATGGACATCAGAGTGGTTTAGTTCTTGTGGGGTTTTTTTTGTTTATTTGTTTTTAAAACATAACAGTTAAGAGCAATTGTTGCCAGCAACCCAAAGAAAGAGAAAACCCCTCAGATTTCAGAAAGCCCAGGTCAGACCTGGGAAAGGGCAAATAACTTCTACAGAAGAAGCAGCTAAGCTCAAAGGCAGTATTTGAACCAAATTCTTTCTTTAGATTAAAGAAGTTGAATTTAGTTCTTGTTCAGGCTTCAGCTAGGTACTGCAGAAGGAGCCTTTCTTTCAATTCTCTTTCAGTTTCATCCAAAATCAGATATAAAAGATCTGTACTCATACTGGGGGAAAAATCTCCAAAGCAAGCAGACACAGAGTCCTGTCAGGAAACGTCTCTTTGTACCTTATTTTTGTCATGCTTGAATCTGCTTTACTTAGTTTTCACTGTACAAAAATTGATACATCCTTTCTAATTAATTTTCCCTGGCTTTCCACATATGCTACAGAGAAACCAAGGCACTTGCAGAGAACAGGTTGAGTTCAGCCAACACTTCATGTCCAACTTAGGGATGTAAGAAGCATCCAAGGAAGAGCTATTAATTACTTCTATTTTAAATTCTTTCCCAAGTAGTAGAGACTATACACTGCTTTTGGTTGCCATCTAACAATAGCCCAAATGACATGTTAGCCACAAGACTAAGCAAATGTGAAGCAATGTGAATAGCTTTCCAATTGTTCATTGTCTGAATAACTGCTTGATGCAGCAGAACTGCAATTACAGTTGGAATTTTGCTCCGTGTCCTTTGCCTACATTTTTGTCACCATGCCCTGTTTGATCTGAATGATTTTGAGCTCTCATGCTCTGGGATTTCTGGATTCCTACTCTTAATCACTTATAACTTCATGGAAGTCAGAAAGAATTGGCAGAGGGAGGGTAACTCCCAAAAGGGGACAGGCAAGCCCAGCAAAATGTGACCCAGTTGTGACCCTTCTTCATTTCTTTCCTCCATATCACTTTGTCCCAGCAACTGAAAACCAGTGCAGACACCTGCCTGCTTCTCAGCCATGGTAGAGGCCATCAAAAAAAGCCTGCGTAGCTACAGAAAAGCCCTGGCTTTATTTTAAAGATGAGTTTGAACTGCTGAAAGACTGACAGCTCTAGAGCTGGGAGTTACTGATGGAGTCCACCACTGGTACATTACAGGCAGAGAAATGCCAGTTCTTGACAAGCAGCTAAAAGCCCTTGCTTTTGGAGTAACCCATCCTTGGTCTCTCTTCAGAAGCAGGAAAGCTTTTGTAATATCATGGACAGGGACTCCTCCTGCTAGATCAGGTCACTCAGAGTCCCATCTAACCTGGCCTTGAACAGTTCCAGAGATGAGTTATCCACAGCTTCCCTGGGCAACATGTTTTAGTGTCTCAGCACCTGCCCAGGGAAGAATTTCCTCCTAATGTCCAACCTAAATCTCCCCTCTTCCAATTTAAAGCCGTTACCCCTACTACATGCCCTTATAAAAAGTCCCTCTCAGGTTTCCTGCAGCCCCTTCAAGTATTGGAAGGCTGCTATAAGGTCTCCTTGGAGCCTTCTCTTTTGGCTGTGCAACCCAACTCTCTTAGTTGCCTTTTGCTGTCTATCTCCCCAAACACTAAAGTACAACTCCGTGCTATTTCTCACAGCGTTACTCTTGAACTATTCATAGAATCATAGAATCTTAGGGGCTGGAAGGGACCTCGAGAGATCATCTAGTCCAACCCCCCTGCCAGAGCAGGGTCACCTAGAGTACATCACACAGGAACTCATCCGGGTGGGTTTTGAATGTCTCCAGTGAGGGAGACTTCACAACCTCCCTGGGCAGTCTGTTCCAGTGCTCTGTCACTCTCACAGTAAAAAATTTTTTTCGGATATTCACCTTGAACCTCCTATGCTCCAATTTACACCCATTACCCCTTGTCCTATCACTGGTCATCACTGAGAAAAGCCTAACTCCGTCCCCCTGACACTCACCCCTTACATATTTGTAAACATTGATGAGGTCACCCCTCAGTCTCCTTTTCTCCAAGCTAAAGAGACCCAGCTCCCTCAGCCTTTCCTCATAAGGGAGATGTTCCACTCCCTTAATCATCTTTGTAGCTCTGCGCTGGACTCTTTCGAGCAGTTCCCTGTCCTTCTTGAACTGAGGGGCCCAGAACTGGACACAATACTCCAGATGTGGCCTCACCAATGCAGAATAGAGGGGGAGGAGAACCTCTCTTGACCTACTAACCACACCCTTTCTAATGCACCCCAGGATGCCATTGGCCTTCTTGGCCACAAGGGCACATTGCTGGCTCAAACCAAATGTTTCATAACCCCTAATGACCAAATAGTGTTCTCATCCAACATTTGCACCACTAGTATATAGCACTTGCACAGCTTCCTCATCTGCTGGAAAAGCCAACACAACCATCAGGACTTGCTGCAGTGAACTTTGCACAGCATTTTGTGGAGTTTCTCTTTAACCAAGGCCTGCCTTCAGTGGAGCCTTCTAAAGCAGTCTGAAATGTAGCGGCCCCATTAAATTACTTTCAGGGTCTGTTCTACCAGGATGACTTCTTGGCAGCAACCAATAAAGCAGCAATGCCTCTTTGTCTGTAGATTTTGACGCTGACAACCAGAATCAAGTCACCTCTGGCTGGCTGGCTTCCAAACTGCTCCGAAATACAAGCGGGAGGAACGACAGCGTGTTCCCGCTCTTGAGAAGAGGGCAAAGCAAGGAACTCACTGAGCCAAGGCAACCCCGGCCTCACAACACAAACATTTATCAAAAGACATAAATGCCACCTCCTTGCTGGTGAGCCCCTTCTCAGGAGGGTGCGGATGCCGACGGGCCGTGCAGGGGCATCTGGCACGTTACCGCGGGAGGTGCCATCTCGGCGGCAGGAAGTCCATCCTATGTGACAGCTATGTCACTTCAGTGCCACTCGCGTCTTTTACACCTGATCACACTTGTTGACACATGTGCCAAAACACAGCATTTGAACTGGAGAGGAAAGGAAGGGGACGAGCACCTGTAAAAGCAAGGCTGCCAAACTGACATGCTGCACTGCAGCAGGGGCTCAAGTAGTCTTTCACCCTGCATGTCCCAAGGCTATGTAAAAATATATATATATATGTATATATGCCATCCAACTGCTGACATGTAAGGCACTCACATACCTGACGACAACACCAAGTGTCAAAGGTAGAGGTCACTTGGCACCAAAAAACATATGAGGAACCAAAATCCCACAGATCTCATGAAACCCGCTCACTTTCATACCAACATCAGAAGAAAAGCAACCAAAAAAGGATAGGGTCATTTCCCTCAAGACATCTTTTGTTTGTGTATTACTTGCAGTGGGGGATGGACAACTCTGCCAAAGCTGGTAATCTATCTCAGGGAGTGTCCTCTGCATTTCCACCCCCCATCCCCAGCCCTCCTCATTTCCCCCCGCCCCGGCAATTTACTAACATCCATTATTTGTAGGACAGTAGCTTCCCAGATACCCAATTCTGATGCTTTTATTAACAGTTAACAACACAGGAGTGGTGTCTTTTAGCCAGACAAGGTCATTGCTATGGATTCCACAATTTTGCCTGCTTGGGTAAACTTGGAGAAACATGACTGCAAAGTTTTTCCCAAAGTGCATGATCCTGGTCTCCTCTTTTGATATATTCTCCAAGCCCAAGTAGCATATGTCCCTTTAAAAAACAGAAAAGCCAACGGTGAGGTTAGTATTAACTAATACATTAAGCTTGTTTTTTTGCTGGGTGGTAAATTCCTCAATTTCTCCACAGATCAAATTTCTCCATAAAAACTGAAGTAAAAGGAAGAATTCAAAAAATTAACTAAAAAATTGTGGGCTTGGCATACCCAAGTTATAACAACAAAAAATTTAAAACAACAGTAAATCATTCACTACCCTCTCACCCTGAGCTGGGCAAAAGATCTTTCCTACCGTGCCACCCAAATGACTGGAAATGTAAAACTAAATTAAAGCAACTTTTCTTCCTTCTGGAGAAGCACATTTTCAGAAAACTAGCTTTTAAAGATTACTAGTCCTGACCTAATAGTAGTCCTATGTATATATAAAACATATATATATAAAATATTATATATATTATATAATATATATTAATATATATTAAAATCAGTCTTTCAGTATACAGGCAAAAACTATACTTCCATATCAGTGATCACACTATCATATAGAATCATATCATTATATAGACTCATATTATGCATGGTTCTCTCTATATAATTGTATATTATATTATATAGAATCATCACTCAATGATTAAACCAGAAGGTTTTGGCACTGGAAAGCCCACCTGACCAAGAAAGTATATTTTGCACAGTAGCTCCATGTTATTCACCCTTGTGAGTGAAGGGAGTCTGGAACTGAGCTATAAAACACCACATGTTAAAGCAATAATAATGGAAAGTAGGAATATGTTTGTTGTGCTAACACCTACAGGCCCCAAATGGGAACCAGACCTGAATGCCACATAAAATACATTGCAGGAAAGTCTCCCATCCTTTGCAATATCAAAAGAAAAGCAGCAAAAACTTGGAAGGGAAACAGAAAAAAACCAAAACAACAATCTTGAAGATGGTTACTACATGATACATACCAGGCAGTGGCTAAACCATGACTAGATGGAGGAAAGGCAGCTGGGATTTTAAATAATCAATATTTATTAGCTGGTATATTCCTAAGATTACTGTCTCATGGGAAGGAAAGGTGAGAGATGTAATAATGCCAGTTATGATTAAAAAAAAATCCAGCTTGACATTCAGAGCCCAGGCTGAACATGCAGAGCTGGTAGTTAAAATAGGAACCTGGTGTTCCCTTACATACTGAAATTCTTCTAACAGCACAATAAGAACTTTGAGTCATGCTACCTCATAGCATCAAAAGCCTCAAGTAACTTTATTTTCCAGACACTAATACTGTAGCATCAGAGAAATTTTAGTGCACATCCAAACTACAAGGTGTTCCTGCAGAACTACTCTAATCATAAAGTATTGAAGAAATACATTGAATTTGACCATCCTTTAAGAGGTGATTCCTTCATATCCTGAAGCACGATCTAATTAAGCCTATAGTTTGGGAGTCCACTCTATGAATAAGAAATTGATACCCTCTATGAATCCAAAATGCAAATCTGAAAGCAAAACTATGTTTCCTATGAGATCCCCTCTCAGCACATTCTAAAATTGTATACAGAAAAAAAATCTGCAAGTTTCCTAATTTTCTGGTACTGTTTTCCTTCCTGTACTGCAGGTATTTACTAGAAACAATCCCAGGTGTTTGACTTAAAAATGGACTGAATTTAAGCCTATCACTCTTGAAAAAAAAACAAACCAAACATTCTAAGCCTGTTCACAGACAATTAACAAAATAGCATAACAGCTCAAATAAAAAGGGCTTTCCACCTTAAACGTACTTAACAGTGTGATTTAATATAGAAAGGAAATTAAGTTTTACTTAAAAAGATTTCATCCAAGCACACATGCACAATATATAGCAGGACGCTGCTGTCTTCAGATTCCTGATAGATGTACAGAACTTGCCCCCCATCTCAACCCAAAGCCTGGTGGAGATGGCATGAGTGTGTGTTGCAATGTATCAACACAATCAGAAAGCTAAGAATGTTTACATTAAAATACTCATAATTAGTTATAAAGTTTATCTTTAAAAGATGCCACGGAAAGGCCACAAAAATAACAACCTGGCTTGGTATTACTTTAATTTGAATTTAACAATGTGTAGCTTGGCACAAAACCACATTCTGATTTCACTTCAGCAGTGCAGAACTTGTCATCAGGTCCTTTCTAATCTTACTTCAATAAAATATGCTTGACATCAAGATCCATATACATTGCTTTCAATACTGCCTATAAACACGTCTCTCTGCTTTGCTTTAAATGGAACCTCAGGGTACAAAGCAATATAACACAAAAATAATTGTGCCATTTTATGGTTGTGAAAGACGTGCAACTTTAAAAGCACAGCTCAACAAATTGGAATGATAAAAACATCTTTATTACATACAATTTTAAGATATTTATTTTTTTTTAAATTCATGTCCTCGTGATGAAAGAGCTAATGAAGAGATGAAAGGAAAACAGAGGTTATTTTCAGAGAATTAAAATGCTCAGCACGGCCCAGAGACAGCAATAATATAAAAATGTACGTCTAGGGACTTAGTAAATTCACCTAAACAGGCTGGCATCTGCATGAATGGAAACACAATTGCTTTTAATATCAAGCCGTCAGCCTGTTGTGTTTCATAATGACAAAGGAAATTCAAACAAAACAAGAGAGTTGCTTTGTAATTGCAGAGGAAGCACAGAGAAATGCTGGCTCCATTTTACTCAGTGCAAAATTGCTGGAGTTTACATTGCACAGGAGTATTTCCCGTGTAAATAAGTTAAAATATTAATTAAAAATTAATTAATAGTAAAACCACAAAAAACCCCACCAAAAACCCCACAACCAAGGACAGCACTTTGAACTAATTGCCAGTAAGAAGCATTTGTTCTACACGCTGCCCATGGTTGGAAGCTTAGAGTTACTAATCCTTTTTGTCCAAGCACCTTTTTTTCAATCATTATGTTACTAGAAGTAAAACTAAAGCCCACAGCCCTGGAGGAGAGTGCTTAGCTGGAAAGCAGCAGCTGGAAGAGGGAGGATAACTTTGTGTTCATTGCAGCAGGCTTTTCTCCACAAGACCTGGATTACCATTTTTATTTTTGACAGAGGATTTCCATGTCACCTTGGGCAAAGCACCTAATTATACCCATTCATATCATGGTAACAACTGCTCTCTTTCTCTTTTGCCTCTTCTAGCCACACACTGTCACAGAAAAGCACTTGCTGGAGCCGACACCTACCCTGCCAAACACAACAAAGCCCATTGTCCTCTTCCAACCCCCAGTGCTATGTTTTCAGTCAGCAACTCCTATCTGTGGGCACTCAGGGCTGGTCAGGACAACTGCTGAAATATCTGCTAGATACATTTCTTCCTTTGTTTTTCTTGGTTTGATCTGTTTTGTTGATTTTTCTCTTTTTTTCTTTTTTTTCACCAGTTCACACACGTAGTGGGCTATGCTGGATCTTGACCTCACCAACGAGGAAGGGCTGGTGAGGGATGTTGAGCTCAAGGGCAGCCTAGGTTGTAGTGACCACAAAATGGTGGAGTTCCAGATCCTTAGGACAGCAAGGAAGGCTCACAATAAGCTTCCTACCCTTGACTTCAGGAGGACAGATTTCAGCCTCTTCAGGAATCTGCTCAAGAGAGTCTCTTGGGATAACATCCTGAGGGGTAAAGGGACCCATAAAGGCTGGCTGCTTTTTAAGGATCACCTTCTCCGGACCCAAAAGCCTTGCATCCCAGCTAAGAGGAGGTCAAGTAAAAACTCCAAGAGGCTGGCATGGATCAGTAAGCAGCTCCTAGAAAAGCTCAAACTTAAGAAGGAAGCACACAGGGGGTAGAAGCAAGGGATAGATATTCTGGGAGGATTACAGAGAGGTTGTCTGAGCAGTACCTGGATTGGTGCAACCCCAGGCACAAATACAGGCTGGGGGAAAAATGGCTGAAGAGCAGTCCTGAGAAGGGCTTGCGGGTGGTAGCTGGTGAGAAGCTCGACATAGCTGCCAGGGTGTGCTGGAGCCCAGAGAGCAACTGCATCCTAGGCTGCATCAAAAGAAGTGTGGCCAGCAGGGCCAGGGAGGTGATTCTGCCCCTCTACTCTGCTCTGGTCAGACCCCACCTGGAATGCTGTGTACAGTTCTGGTGCCCTCAGAACAAGAAAGATATAGACCTGTCCAGAGAAGAGCCACCAAGATAATCAAAGGCCTGGAGCAGCTCTGTTATGAAGGCAGGGTGAGAGAGTTGGGGCTGTTCAGCCTAAAGAGAAGGCTCCAGAGAGACCTTAGAGCACCTTCCAGTACTTGAAAGAGGCCTACAGGGAATCTGGGGAGGGGTTTTTCATCAGAGAAGATAGTGACAGGACAAGTGGTGATGGTTTTAAACTGAGAGAGGGAGATTTAACTTAGATATTAGGAAGAAATTCTGCATTATAAAGGTGGTGAGGAGCTGGAATGGGTTGCCCAGGGAGGCTGTTGATGCCCCATCCCTGGAGGTTTTTAAGGCCAGGTTGGATAGGTTTTGTGGAACCTGATTTAGTGGTTCCCTGCTCATGGCAGGGGGGTTGGAACTTGGTGATCTTTAAGGTCCCTTCCAACCTTAATGATTCTATGATTCTATATGCAAGCTGTCTGTGATTTTTAAGATGGGCAAGTCTCTGACTATGCAATCATCCTTTGAAACACAACTGAGATGCATTTGCGTCCAGCATCCCCCAGGATTCTCATGAGTCAGTGAAACAACCCACCCTACATCCTCACAGATCCTGCCCCATTTATCAATAATCTGTAGCCAGTTAGACAGAAGATCCCAGTTTCCAGCATCCCACTTGGGATGAAACTGTTCAAGAAACATTGATCAAATGTAGATGCGATAAAAGAAGCAACTCTGCCTCTTTTACCACAATCCCCTGTACTGTTTGAATTGAAATAACTCCGATTTTCCATCTTTTTTCTTTTTTCTTTTTTTTTTCTTTTTCCAAGAGAAAGCAGCAAGAGAATCATTGTTTGGGCCTCAAGGCATTCATCAAGCTCTCTCATTTCTTCCTTGAGTTCAGCAGAGTAGCCACTTTATCTGGTATGTGATTGGATAGATTTTTTTTTTCCCCAGGAAGATACTTCATTTTAGTGTATATTGAAGGTATATTGCACATAGAAACCAGGGGAATAGAGTAGCAAGGCACTAAATCTAACTGCTAAGGAACATTTATTCAAAGACAACCAGAAGGTTCAATCTAATTGACAATTTCTGCTCCAGGCCCATGATTAAAATACGAAGGCTGCTGCGGGTACAAACAGGAAAGAACTAGAACCACCACTGGCAAGAGCTTGCACAATAGTCAGGACCAGCAGTTATCACCAATTTGCTTTTAGCACCTAGTATTAATCAAGATGTGATGAAAAAAGGCTTCAACACAACAGCAAAGTTTAGCCCAGGGTGGGAAGGAGTTAGGGAGAGCAGGCAGATGGGTTTTGTTACAAGTACCCTCCAGAATGTATGTTGGATATCCAGAATATGCAGGTGTAAATTGTTGAGTTTTCCAACACATTTTAAACACATAAAACAATTCATGGCCACCTTTAGTGTTTTATATAACCTGCTCTGCTCAGTGAGATTCTTCATCAAGATTTTTTTCCCTTCATGTTGTATCTGTACAAAGTAGACTTGGTACACAGAGTTTGGAGTCTATTTCTGTTTCTGAAGAGTTCTCTATCACTTAACCCTGGCAGATGCTAACTATACTATGCATTTGGTATGACTCACTGAGAGAAGCAATTTGTGAAGTTGAGATAGCATACATTTTTTTTCAGTGGAAAGGAGATGTACAACCACTGCGTTAGGAGAAGAAACTTCAAACCCTTCACACCTGCACCAATTTCATACACTAGTGGAAAAAATCCCTTGTGTGCATCATGTTTCTCACACGTGCATCCTGGAGTGGTGTACTTTGGTGCAAATGCTGGTGGCCCCTCCAGTTTAATAATGCATTGACCTGGACATCACCCCTTTCAGTCTCCTTTTACAGAAAATAGCTGTAGCAGAGATGCTGAAGATACACCCACTCCTTTAGTCCTTTGTGAGTTGAACCTAGCTTGTTTAGATCTTAATGCACCCAACCTACTTGAAAATTGGATAACAGCATATGTTTGGGTTTTGTTGTGGGTTTTTGTTGTTGTTGCGGTTTTTGTTGGAGTTTTTTAATCATGTTTTTGTGTTAAAGCAGTGAAAAACTGAGCCATGACAAACTACCCAAGTATTTACCAGTGTTTCTGGCAGAGATGAGAAGACACTGGGAGACCTTATAGCAGCCTTCCAGTACCTGAAGGGGACCTACAGGAAAGATGGGGAGGGGCTTTTTAAAAGGGCTTGTAGTAAGATAACAACAGATAATGCATTAAAACTGAAAGAGGGGAGATTCAGATTAGACATCAGGAAGAAATTCTTTCCAGGGAGGGTGGTGAGACACTGGAACAGATTGCCTAGGAAGTTCTGGATGCTCCATCCCTGAAGTGTTCAAGGTCAGGTTGGATGGGGCTCTGAGCAACCTGCTCTAGTGGGAGGTGTCCCTGCCCATGCAGGGGGATTGGAAATAGATTAGATGATCTTTAAGGTCTCTTCCAACCTCAACCATTCTATGATTTTAAAAACCACGTTGAATTTGTGGGGTCACTCTCTGCTTGGGGACTTCTCTAAAAATCACTTTAAATCACACAAATAAACACAAACAAAAAACCCCATATAAATTAAATTGTTCTAATATTTGTGTCTTTGTTTCACAGAAAGAAATTGCTGTAAAGGTATTTGGTCAGCAATTACATAAGTACATATCTCTAAGACAGAGACTTCAGTAAAGAAAGAACAACAGAAACTAATACTGAACTAGACTAATGGTCGTGGTTAGACAGTAGCTTCACCTGACCTAATTTAAAAGGTCTTTATTGTTAGGCAAACATATTTCTGTATTTTAAAGTGTCAGCAGGCTCAGAGCCAACCTTGGTCTGCTTTTAATGACAGTATTGCCTTGGGAGTTAGGTGTTGAATCACCATTGGAATTTAACTACAGATGTTCCAACCTCTTTCAACTCTAAGTATCTGAAGTTACAACAATTTGTGACTATCTTTTTTATAAGATAGTTTGAGAGCTCCCTGTGCATGACTGCAGACCAAATGGTTCTTCTCAGTGCCTAAACTGTCTCCACAAGATTGATCTCCTGCCTCTCCTTGGGCTAATAGAGCTACTCTATCTCTAAGCTACCCTAAAGGATGAGTTTTAAGGGTCTGATACCTGGATTCTGTTCAGATTTATGGTTTAACAGGAGAAGAGGGACTTTCCCTCTCACCTTCCAAATCATCATTGATGAAATCTATAAGGAGGACCTTCTGGAGGGGAGGCACCTATCCTAGTAGAACTTTCAAAGCCCTGAGAAAACCAGGTGAAAAATGGTTAATTACATATATGTAGGAAGATAATAAAATGATAACTATGCTTGTCATCCTTTATCCCAGTCTCAAAATACAGGCCATGGTTTTTACACCTACTTTTCTGTATCTTTCCTTTCCATTACAAAGTTAAGCCACTTAAAGTAGTTAGTAATTTTCTTCACTTTTAATAAGGGCTTACTTTTTAGGAAGTACAGCTCTCCTATTTATTAAAATTTTTCCTTAAAATGGGTTAGCTGCAAAATGTGTACACAAATAGTTCAAAAGACTCTTAATCAAAGCATGGAAAGTTTCTCTCTGTACTCACTAACAGAAGCAACTATCTTCATTCATACACATTTTTAAGAGGAAACCAATTATGTCCCTGTCTGTCTGCCTTCTCTGAGGACCCTCTTCCCACAGCTAACAACCCTTGATAGATTATCCGAGGGAGAAGAGAGGGGCTAGTTTGTACCCAAGAGTAGCAGAGAAAGCTAGAAGGTGATTAGAGAGAGGTTTGAGAGTTCAAAGCAAAAGATATTATTTAACATTATATAAAATAATTTATATTCAAAGACCTAATTAGGAATGAGTGTCATGAATCCTATCTGCTTTTCAGAGTATGATTTAATTCAAAATGTTTCAAGTTTATTTGTGCTTTTTGGAAGTGGAGTGGCATTGAAATGGCAACAACTACCTCCTCTGGAAAATTATTCTGTTGTTGCTTACAGCCCCACAACCTACTATAAAAACCATTTATGGAATTACTGTAATTCACCATCATCTCTTGAACCTGTATATCAGGTACATGCATATGTGTACATGACATGTTTAAATCGAGGAACCAGGATATGTTTTGTGCTTTCAAAATTGCTACATACCACCACCTAAGGAGTGCCCTTATATATGCAAGCTTGCTGGAAAGTCCATCTTACTGCCTGTCTTAGCACAAGAAAGTAAAAAGTGCTTCAACTTGCTGTCCTCTTTCATGTGCTGACACTCCAGAGGGCTGTGCTGCCATTGAGCGTGACCTGGATGGGCTGGAGAGCAGGGCAGAGAAGAACCTAATGAGGTTCAACAAGGGCAAGTGTAGGGTCCTGCATCTGGGGAGGAAGAACCCCATGCACCAATATTGATTAGGGGTGGACTTGCTGGAAAGCAGTTCTAAGAAGGATCTGAGAGTCCTGGTAAATGATCCACGAGCCAGCAAGGTGCCTTTGTTGCCAAGAAAGCCAATGGAATCCTGGAGTGTGTAAGGAAGAGTGTGGCCAGTAGGTCGAGGGAGGTCGTTCTCCCCTTCTACTCTGCCCTGGTGAGGCCACAGCTGGAATACTGCATCCAGTTCTGGGCTCCCCAGTTCAAGGGACAGGGAACTACTAGAGAGAGTCCAGGGGAGGGCAACAAAGATGACTGGGGGATTGAAGCATCTCTCTTATGAGAAAAGGCTGAGAGAGATGGGACTCCTCAGTCTGAAGAAGAGAAGGCTGAGGGGAGATGCCTAGAAGTATCTAAAAGGTGGCTGCAAGGAGGTTGGAGCCAGAATCTTTTCAGTAGTTCCCAGTGAATAGTGAGGCTGACAGAGCCTTGGGACAGGATGCCCAGGGAGGTTGTGGAGTCCTCTTCTCTGGAGATATTCAAGCCCCACCTGGATGCAGTCCTGAGTAATGTGCTCCAGGGCATCCTGCTTTACTGAAGGAGCTGGACTAAATGATCTCTAGAGTTCCCTTTTAACTCCTACAAATCCATGATTCCATGGTTCATGTTTCAGCAGACCACCCATAGCAGTGCAAGTTGTTACTCAGGAACCAAGGACCTTCAGTTGTACCTGACATGATCACCCCACATACTGCATCCATGGGACATTCACAATGTATCAACATCCCCCATCTGGGAAGGTCAGGTAGGATCTGGTGTTGGTCCATGCTGTGCCGCTGCTTGCAATTACCCATCTTGGACATCACTGGCCAAGGTCTCCAGGCATCCCCCAACATTCATCTCTACCTACCTTCCTGATGTCCTGGACTTGCTTCACTTCCCAAATCTTTCTTCCATTTGAGATGATCATCTTCTTTCTAGGCCTTCTCCTCTAGAACCACAACTTGCCAGCCTCCTTTCCTTTCTGGACTCCCTTTACTACTCCCTTCCCATTTACTAATCACTATAATCCATGTGCAGAAGAACAAGTGGTCAGCCTGTTAATTGACACATCAGAGTAATCTCTATTAACTGGAAGACTTAGGAAAAGCTTTTGTTTAGTCCAGGTGTTGACAAAATTTACAACTAGTCTGTTGCCAGCTACAGAGAGGAAGCAGCAGGTTGTTATGCTTGACAGTTCAAAAGTTTAAATGTGGACATTCATCCCCCACATCCCAATTATCTGCCTCATGTTAGTATTCATGGTGGTTTTTTTGGCTGCAACTCTCATCAAACATGTATTAAATTATCTGCTGCAAGTGCTTCATTGCACAACCACGTGGTGAAGCAGAATGATCAAATTCTATTTTGTATATCGATGTGAGACATTTTAGTGATTGCATGTATGTCAAGACTGTCATTCTCTGCTGTTTTTATTAAGAGGTGTAAGGAAAGCACTAATCTACTGATTTATGGATATCAGCACTGTGCATTAACTCTTCCTCTCCTAGATAACCTCTTGAGTTGCTGCTACATTTCAGAAGAATTCTCACAAGTCAGCAAGCATAACTCAAGCTAGATACATCCCTCCCCCCAAAAATACCAAACACATTTAATCATGCCCAGAAATATTAGCTTTAGCTTTGTGTAAACCTCAAATGAGCACACAAATCTTTACTATCACTATTTGAAGTCTAAAACACTGGCAAGATTCCCAAGTAAACTTCTGTAATTTTGGAGAACACCAAGAAATTCAAGCAAAGCAGTAAAACTTGGCCTGCCCGAAACAAGCAAATACGTTTCTTTGCCAAACAACAGTTCACAGCAAAGTTAAACACACTATTAGAAACAACTGAGATTCATAGAAAAAAAAAAATTGGAAGAGAAGTTCAAAACCAATTAAAGCATACCTAACCAAACTGGGGGGTTGTTTCTGTAGTGATATGTCAGCATGGAACTCGGTCATCAACACTCCTTGAAGTTATGAACACCTAAAGGTGGTGAGTAGCTCAAAGGAGAACCCTTGACAGGAGTTGGCTTAAAACCTTCCCAACCAATGTCTTAATTTTACACTGTGCAGATCGGAAAAAACCCTCAGTGCTCAGTCTAATCTCAGGATGCAGGCAAAAAGCCAGACTCTCTTAGGAGCTCAAATTCCAAAAAATGAGAGCACAAAGGATTTTTGAAGCACTAGCCATCACTTTTCCTGTCTCAGCGAGTGCCAGTGAGCAAGAGGATGATTTGAAAACTTGGCTATAACCCCTCCTTTTTTCTTTTTTTTTTTCTTTTTTCTTTTAAACAAATAGTTCAGCCTAACAATCTCCAGGACAAACACAGCTAAACAAAAAAGATCCCCACCCAGAACTCAGTCATTATTAAGTCTTTGGTTTGGCTGAGTCTTCTTTCACAAATAAAAACATAAATACATTGTCTTCACACATAAGCTGGGGACATGCAGCTATGATTGATTAGTACTGGTAAAAAGGCTTAAAAGTAACAGTTCTTTAAAACAGCAAGCCATAAGCTTGAGAATATAAAAACTAAATTATTTTAAATGACTCAAAATCTTCCTGTGCAACATACTGTGAGAAACCTTTGCAAACTGATGTCTTCTGTGGAAGTTGGGCAGGAGTTTTATTGAAGTTTCTATAATGCACATTTAAGAAGACCATGAAAGTTTAGCTCAGACACAGGACTGCTGCTTCCGTTTGGGGTCAAGAAACATTTAGATCACATGAAGTCCAGACTGAGGGGGACATATCACAGCTGAAGCAGAAGTGAACATTTCGTCTGAACTTCATGTGGAATTTAGAAGAGTAATTTCTGTTACCTTGTGACTTCACAAATCTTTGTGTGGTTCCTGCTTCAGAAACTTGTGGACTGACAACCACAAAGGCAATGTAGGTCTCAAAGCAAGGTCTAAGATAGTGCAATAATCCTAGAAGTAAAGAAAACCCCATTGTACAATTGTATATATATTCACAAAAAGAAAACACCTAGCAAATCTGTGCATTTTTACCTTCTGACTGAACAAAAAGCCATTGAGCTTAAAAATCCCTGTGTACGTGTGAGTGTCTGTGCCTTTTCCCTCTGTTTATAGACTGGAAATCCCCATTCACAAAGTGTTTTTTCCCAGAGCTAAGAAAATTTGTGACTATTAAAACTAACATCACTGGATTAATTATCTTTACTTGTAAGGAGTTCGCAACACCAGCATGATGGGCAACACTATATTGCCCTATGATACAAATGCCAAAGTCCTAGTGAAGGACTTTGGGTTATTACTCCTGTTTCCCTTCTCCTATTGGCAACACTGAACAAAAAATTAATGTTCACAGTTTACATCACTGCTCTCTCAAACAAAAGAAATCAAGAATTGAAGTTGTGGGAGGAAAGAGGGAAAACCAAAAGTTTCCCCAACCTTAACAACCATGTTTGTGTAAAGGCCTGGTTCTGTTTGAATGCAAAATTTTTACTTTTTCTACAGGAATGTTCAATATCAGCTATTTGCAAAGAAAGAACATAAAGCTTCAAAGTAGCAGGAGTTTATTGGGGTAATTAACTTGAGGATCATTCCTGAATTTGATTCAGTTCATCACAAGTTTAAGAACTACTCAAAGGTTCAACTCAGGTTTTGATGCTTGCACAACAATTTTGACAAATTTTACGTTTACAGACCTAAATTGGTTATTACCAATTTCATAATAAAGCCAACATCGTAATCCCTTCTCATCCTCTTTAGGAAGCAGATGTGTAAGTACAGTCACATACAAATGATAGCTTAATCCCTCACACCTTTTTTGAACTTCTTTCCCAACTTACGAGTTGCTTGGCAAGGAGGTGGCAATGTCAAAAATACTAAATTATCTTAAGCCTTCTGAAAATAGGCAGTCAAGTAAAGACACAGATCCTCTCAGGTGCACTCTCAGACAAGGACACTCTTAATCCTCATCAACAACAACACAAAACCCAAACCAAATCAAACACTACCCCAAACCAAATGAAATAATAATAAAGAGAAAAAAAGGAAAGAAAAAAACCCACAACACAACAAAACCAAAACCCTAACCACATACACACACACAAAAAAACCCCTAACAACACTGAAACCACCAGGAATATACAAAAGAAAACAAAACAAAAAAAACCCCCAAAAATCAAAACAAACCAGAACCTCCCCTCCTCAGTTCTGAATCTGCATCTGGTTCAGCACAAAAGGATCCAACTAAAACACACACATAAATCCCAAACAAAGAAAACAGATGTCAAGGGTTCCAGCTCTTCCAGAATAATTTTTTTTTCATCCTTACTGTGGAAAGATAACGTAGAGGAGAAATAACTTGCATTCCCCAATGAATAAAGCTTAAAAAAAACAAAACAAAAAAAACAACCTTGGTTGAACATACTGATCCTCTCACCAAAAAAAAGTAGTATTAAATGAAAATCAAAACTGGTCCCAGTTATATCAAGGCTTGCTTAATACACTTAACGCAATTCTACATCTATGTATTTTCAGGTCTGTTATTAGACTTCAGAAAGTTTGCATTACAACACACAAAAGATCTTACCATCTTGAAATCCTCAGGACCCTGTTTTTTCTGGTCAGTCTAATCTAATCCTTTACCTCAGGGCTATGTCTGAATTTCTCTTTGATCACCATTGCATTGAGCTCCCAGGAATTAAATGAGAATCTTGTTACATTAAAACAAAGTTGTTTATAATCAACCGTGCACAAGCTGTTGGTATGGCGAGCTGCCACACAAATCAAGGTTAAAACAGGCCAGGCTTACAGCTGAAATATAACTAATATGACATTATTCTTTCAGACATTTGGTTAGGCTGACAAATTTGTAACTCTGTAATTTACACAATGTCCCCATGACATGTGGCAGTGCAGCTATTGTGTACGGAGATTTTTTATTATGGGAAGGAGGGGGAGGAGGTCTACATTTTCCTAATGCAGATCTTTCCCATAACAGTTTTGGAATGCATGCTGGCTTGCTAAAGTATACAATTTACCTATCTGAGAGTACACGAAGTTCATATGGTGATGGATAATTATTTTAATGCAATGCAAAATTACCCTGGGGAATTCATTGGTCCAGAAAGTAGTTAAGATACCATACATAACACTGTTAAATGAAAGTATATACTTTAGTGAGACACAGCCTGAAAGATTTATTCTGTCTTTTGACTCATGCATTGCATCAATAAAGTAAATGCTGTTAGAATTCAGTATTAGGAAAGAAAATTCAATTAGTAGGATTTTAACACTCTTGTATAACACAGGAATTGTCTCATGGGATCAGACAGGACTTTGTTTTATTTGACCTTCCATCCCTAAGAGGTACAAAAAGCCCACATGGATGTGCCTATGCTGCCAAATAAGGAAAGATTGTTCTCGACCATAGATAATAGCTGGCCAAAGCGTGAGGACTTATATCCTTTCCCATCCATTTTAATCCTATCTAATTGCAGATGTTCTCATCATCTATAAAAATACTCTTTTTCCAATTCTAAGCATTTAGCCTCCATGGTATCTGCTGGCACAATACCCTGCAAACTAATTGTCATGTGGGTTATTGGTTTCAAATCTCTCACAAGATTTTTTTCTCCCCTTTGTGTTATGACAAAATTCAAACAACAAAAGCCTAAATCACCATTTCTGAGAAGTGCTTGTTATTCTGTATGACTCTTTGCCTCTGTAATTAAACACTCCTCATAAGGAAGTACTTCTAGGTCTGAAATGACCAGCTGCTGCTGGAACCCCTCAGTTAAAGTCTATTTTTTATCATCTTCCTTAAGGAATTCAAAATTGGCTGCTACTACTGAGAAGATACAAAGATACCATATATAGGTAACTGCTCTGTTCCAGATCATCACATCTTAAGAAACAGTCATACATACTGATTATACAGCTTCCTCCCTGCAAAGCTGACTACATTCACTGGTGCCACACTAAACTTCCAGCTGCTGAAGAAATAAAAAATGCCCAGCCCTTGGCTGCTGAGCTAGTTCTGCTTTCCCATCCCACTTTCCCCATGTACGTTTGTGCTAACTTCCTGTGTGGTCTGGCTGCTGTTGCGTGTCATAAGAACAAATGGGGGGTGGAAATAAATGCAGAACTGATGCTTTTCTCCAAATTGTCATGTTTTGTGATGTTGCAACCTAAAGCCCAATATTGTTTCATGCCCAAATCACAAGCTCACTCTATACAAGGCTCATTTTCATCAATAGAACTTGTTTTCCCCCCTGTTGTTATAGGCTATATTTTCATAATATCTGCTTAAATTTCATCCATAACCTCAATTGCCAATACACAAAGTACAATCAACCTTGTAATAACTTGCAGAGAGTTTAATAGGAAAACAAGGCAATGATTACTACAGACAGAATAATAAAGGTAAACAGTACATTCAAACTAGGTTTCTGTACATTATGGGACATTTTGTTTTTAAGGTGTTTTATTTTTCTGAGACAGTGACTATGTTGTTTTTTCGGAAAATTAACTGAAGTCTTATCCTAGGATTTTTCTGCTATGATGCCTGCCCAGTAAACATCTCTAACTGCAGCAAAAATAACTTTGGCAAAGGTAAATTCTTATCTGCATGTAAATAGGATAAAGTTATGCCTACTGGAATTGAAACTGCAGCTTCATCCATACTCATCCTTCCTGTGGCCTGTACTCAACCACACCAATGTGAACACCATGAATTTTCTTTGCAGGGGATCAAGTTCTTTGTGTTGTTTTGTCACTGTAAGAATAATTACCTGTTTTTGTTGCTGGACACTCTGCTGTGCGTGGCTGTACAGTATCCACAGATAAGACAGAGAAGGATGTAAAGTTTAATAATGGCATCTGAGACTCATATCAACAGAATTCAGATTGTAGTTTACTACAGAAAATATTGCTAGAGATGGTACTTTTAAATTAGGATATCTCTTAATCAGAGAGCAACTTGTTTTTTCTGTGGGATGAGAAGGTAGAGAACTGAGACTTATTTTAAATTCTTCTTATGAGAAGAATGAGAGTAAAGATATAAGAGGACCTCAAAGTCCACACATAATAGCCATTGAGGCAGCTTTTGAGGCATCATGTAAGATGACTCTGCAGTTGTACTTTTAAGACCTGTGTGCATGACATAATCTCTCATTAACCATGAATTTTAATGAATCTTATGGCCAACAGAGCAACTTACTGCCCGCAGATGTAGCTGCAACTCTCAGCAAACAGCAGGGAGATCTGAACTCAGTCTGAGAGCAGTTTCAGAGCTGTATGTGGGAACCATGCTGTTCTGGGTTTAAAATATAAACTGCTTTTGCAAGAATAAAAAAAAAAAAAAAATCTGAAAAAAATCAGGCAACTTTCAGATCAAACGGGTAGCGAAAGAAGAAAAAAAGAAGTTACTCCAATAATGCAAGTTTGTTTTTTTGTATCAGTGCCTTCCAATGACTTAAAGTTGGTACACAATATATACAGTTTTTTTACACAGCTTGTCTGCAGTGTAGAATATCACAGGTTTAGGTTTGTTAAGAGATTATGCTAAATTTATTAGTCTACTTGAATGCTGATGAAGGAGCAAAGAACTATGTCATCTGTTTCTTTTAAATACAGGAAGAAATAACTAGAAAATTAAAACTTTATGTAGCTGTATTCCCAAGAGCCTTTCAGAGTCCAGACTTCAGACAGAGGCTAGAAGGCATCAACAGGCTGGAATTCATACAGCAAGTGCTCTGACCAAGACACATTTTCTCCTATTAGATCCAGAAACCTTACGTATAAAAAGAAAGATGTCAAGTCTTCTGCAAAACACATGGGGCCTAACTCTCAGTTACTCTAAGTCACTAGATCTTGCTCAATGGAGCTTCATTAGTTTGTGTCAGCTGGAAATCTAACCCTAAAAGTTACATAAAAGACCCTGCCAATTAATTCCTGTTAGAGTCAATGAAAGTTTACATCAGCGTTTAAATACTTTTCTCCCCATCACCCCGTTTGAGACCTTTAATAATTTAACTCCCCCTTCCAAGCCTCTAAGTTCTCTCAGGCTACATAAATCCTTTATTTTGGCATGTCCAGCAAAAATTTGATCCCAGTCAACAACATTTTGCAACCCTTGGCAAGGTCAGTTTTTCCAAGACTGAGGTAGTCCAAGAACTTCAGGGACACCCACCAGTCTCAGCACTGCCAGCTCCTGGTGGGACTTAAACTCCTGCCAAAGACAGCACCAATGCAGAAAGGTTGTCCAGCTGAAGTGGCAAGTCAGCAAACATGCCCAACAGTTCTACTGACAAAGGATGTAAAAGTTAAGGCCCAAATATATGACATGGATCCTGGATCCACTACTTCTTGAAGAAAGTTGCATGGAAAGCCATGAAAACCTCCCAGGTACTAGAAACCTCTGATTAATGTAAACCCTTAGTTGCTTAAAACAAAGATTAATTACAGCCTAAGAGACTGAGAAGTAAATTCATCCTATAAATTCTCAAAGGTGAATTTAGTTACTGTTTGCAGAATTAGATAGTCTCAGCTTGAAATGCACCAGTGCCTCCTTGACCAGGATGAACTTAATGGGAAGAGTAGTGCTGCATGACCCATCTGTGAATTTATTACAGAATCATAGAATGCCAGGTTGGAAGGGACCTCAAGGATAATCTGGTCGCACCTTTCTAGGTAGGAACTCTGTGTAGATGTGATGGCCCAGCACCCTGCCAAGATGAGAATTTATAAATTTTAATTTGTTTTATAAATTTCTAACCCATTATTTGTGAATAAAGATTATTAAATCCACTTATTTTTCAGAACTGGAATGTCCACAGCTTCAAAGACTCACTTGAAGTCCTTTCTATAACACATCATTGTTTTCTTTGGGACCTGGAAATTAAGAACCCTATTTAAAACTTAAAGAGTCTTAAAACTAAAGAAAAAATTATCCTCTCCACCATTTTACTGTGAAGCTGTCCACATTATCTTACAAATTCTTGGATGGAGTTTGTTTAATCAAACCACTCAAAACTCATAGCAAGACTTCCAACTCCAACTAAGTTCTGGCTCTACTGATCTACTAACTTAATACACATAGTTTGGCATTTCAGGTATGTTAAGCCGAGAATCGATCTTCTGCTACTGAAGACTCTTGCAAAGTTCCCTGAAAAAATCAACAAATTGTTTATCAGACACAAAATTATCTATAGAAAGCATTTTTCAAGATAACCTGCTACAGACAATTTAATTTGACATATGAATAAGAAAAAAATCCAACACAATTGACACAAAATATTTTTCCAATAATCTGAAACCCACACATTTGACAAAGACACAATACAATAATTGTTCTAATCACTGGAGCCTCCCAGTATTTCTACCTTTAGAAAATCTTCAGGTTTAAATTTCAGTTGGAAAAAACAAAACAGACAACAAAAAGCCAGTATCTGCAGATCTACAAGAGAGGCCCATTAATAATATCAAGTTCGACTAATTCAAGAACAAGTGTCCTCAAATGAATTATCAGCATGAACCCTGTATAGGAAAGAACAGACTTTCCCGGATGAAGAATAAAAAAATGAGTAACTTCTTCCACTTTTGATGAAACATGTGGAAACACACATCAAACAAGAAGCATCTGAGGAAGTTACATAGAAATGCAATTCAAATGAGTTTGGGGGGGTTTGGGTTTGTTTTGGTTTTTTTAAAGGAAAATTAGAGTATAATCAGTAGGAACATGTTCAGCAACCACATATATAAAAAAAAGTTGGATGGTAACATTTAGGTTATGCTCAGAATTTTTATAATGCCACAGTATTTTTCAGGAGTGTTAGAGCAGGTTCTGAGCTGAAGTCTGAGCAGGTTCCTTGGGAGACAGTAATACCCACCAGACAACACCCAGAGGGAACAGTTAGAACGTTTTCCTTACAGATAAGAAATACAGCTCCTGCTCAGGTCAAGCAAAAGAAATTCTCTGAATCTTGATGTAAAGGCCCAGCAAGACAGACTGGTAAACTCCCTGGTTTCACTTTCCTTGGCTCTCCACACTTGATGCAGCACTTTGAGATTATCAGGGGTGTAGGAGATTCTTCAAGAACCTCTGTTAAGCAATATCAAGCCTGTTACATAGACAATGCTGGAGTAATGACTGCTTGAATAATAAAAAGGGGAAGGGTTTCATTGCTCTAAGGACACTCCTCCATGGAGACAATGGGGTACACTGCCAATGGCTGGGGACATCCCACATTGCACAGGTATCTCTGAATACAGGTGGTGAAACACAGGTGAGTAAAGTTGCATGTGAACTGGGGAGGGGATTAGAAAAATGAAGGGAGAGCAAGAAACCAGACTATGAAAAGAACTATTCATATGTGCAGCTGTGAGACACGGAAAGAGCAGCTATGCAGAAAAGGAACTAAATACCAAAGGGGAGATGATGCCTGGGGTTGGGGGGGAAGGGTTAAGAAAGCAGAACAGTAACAGAGTTTAGCAATTTGTATAAAGGGTTACTGAAAAGAAGCATCACACACAAGAAAAAAAACAAAAACAAAAACCCAAACAAGATACAAGGAAAACAAAACAACAAAAGGAAAACAAAACAACAAAAGGAAAACAAAACAACAAAAGGAAAACAAAACAAAAACCATCCCAAAATAGTGAAAGAAAATTAAAAAGAAAAAAAACAAAATAAAAGCAAAACAAACAAACAAGAAAAAAACAACACCAAAACAAAAAAGAAAACCAAAACAAAAACTAACAAAATAAAAACCAACAAACCAATCAAGAAACAGCACCATAACAAAGGGGAAAGGCAAGATACCTAAAGCCATAAGCCCCGTAATTTGCGTTAGGCAAAGCTCAGTGAGTGCTCAGCTCCAGGGTCCAGGCTTCAAGCAGCTTCAGTCCTAACAAGGTCTTGGAAAAAAAGCTAGTGCAGGCGAGAAATCTGAACGACGTTTGTGGAGCTGCCTTACAAAGGCAGAAATACTGCAGAAAGGGTTTTAGTAAATGAGCTTTGTTTTGTTTTAAGAATTGTTCTTAAAAGAGTTAAATTTGAATTACGTTTAAGTAAATTATTTGTATGAGGGCAGGTGGTGAAAAGCCCAGGGCTGAGTCCTTGCTGCTGGGGGCTCTATCCTAGGAGCTGTACACATCTATAGCCATGAAAAGTTTACAGCCAAAGTAGATAAGACAGGTATTACCAACTCCATTTTACAGGTGGGAACTGAGGCACACAGAGATTAAATAACTCATCCAAACTGACACAGAAAGCCTGGGAAAAGCTTGAAATTATAACCTTATCTCTGAAGGCACAAGGTAATGCTGCCACTGCCCCTTTACCTTTCCTTTCTACAGGCAATTTCCTCCTTATTCCAGTTCCACTGAGAGCAGAACTAAACAAAGCTTAAAATTTAAAAACAGTGGGTTAGTTATGAAACAGCTGCAGAGATATGCACAAGTACATTAGGAATCTCATTGATTTAAGAGATTAAGATTATGAAAGAGCAGATCAAAGTCATTTTTAAATAACACATGTTAAGAAAGGATGATCCTGTTTTCACCTGAATCTTGCACCATGTGCATCCATGTCACTAATCACCAGTCAAGAATTAAATTTTTGGGTATAACGGATGAAAAAAACAACACAATCTCCATCTCCCATCCAAAGAAAGAAACCTGAACTCATCTCAGGACCTTAGCAGGGAAATGCTTTGTCAAACCACAGAATTTCTTTGCTGTAAGACATTGTGGGCTTAGAGTTAAAACTGCAAAGCAGTCAGATAAATTCACAGAGCAAGTATTAATCAAGAAAAAGGTATCACTGCTGGCACAGAAATTCCCTGAATTGCAATTCATAGGTGGCTGGAAGAGTGTTACTGCACACTTAGCATCATAGACTCTTGCTAAGTATCCGTGTTGCTGGTGCCATAATTCTATATTATGTTTTAGGGGTTAGGGCAATTTAAACAATTAGGCAAAGGAAAATAGCAGCAATAGTAAGTAAACCTCTTTGTGACAGAGTGTTCATATGAATTGGATGGTTAAATCCCTTATAAAGCACCTGGAAGATTAAACAACTCATGTCCAAATGACCAAGATGTAATAAGCTTGTACACAGGCTTGATATGAGAAGTGGATTGTTTTTAGTAAAACAGCGGAGAATAACCTCTTATTGAAAAGAGTGATAATGAATTTTAATCAAGGGGAAAAAAAAAAAAAAAAAGATGGAAGAATAAATCTGTACAGGCTTAGAGAAGGACTAGATGACTTTCTCAGCCATCGACAATGGATGCTGGAGTCTGTTACATCCTAATCCACTGTCTTCTGTTACCTTTGCTTTTTCAATCACAATATATATCCTGCCTTTTTAAGATGGGGGGGGGAAGCGCCAAACCAAGAAAAACTGCCAGTATTGTCCTCTACCAAGTGCAGAGGAAGCACAGATACAAAAGATGAAAAAACAATTAAAATCTCATCTTCAACATAGCTGGCCCTGATTTTTCATCCTAGAATTACCCACTTAAGTGACTGTAAAGTTACACATTTAAACTGAAAACAGAGGAATCCAGATTATGCTTTGCTGCTTATATTTTACATATTGGAGCTTAGTAACAACCATCAAGCCCTGGTGATTCTCATCTGTGTCATGACTTTGGACTTATGTGACCCCCTCACTAACATCCCTCTCAGTGCTATCTCTGACATGATCTGTATTTTTGGCTAACTGGGAAACCATTTCTCAAAAATGTGTTTTTAGTTATTACAAGATACACCCTCTTTTCAAGCATTTCCTTTTTTAAAAATCAAGCATATTGTGGTAATTATGGGGGAATTTGTATTCTCCACTGACATGTGAAATTCCATTATCTGCATTTCATGGTGGCAGTGGAGTCCAGCATTATGTGTCTGGGCCAAACTTTAAGGGCTTTTTTTTGGTTTGTTTTTGAATAATGGGTGGAGAGAACATTGTTCAGGTCCTCAGACTTAAAGCACATAGAATCAGAGAATGGTTTGTATTGGAGGGGACCTTAATGATCACCCAGTTCCAACCTCCCTGCCTGAGAGGCCCACCTAACACTAGACCAGGTTGCTCCAAGCCCCATCCAACCTGGCCTTGAACACTTCCAGGGATGGGGCATCCACAAGTTCTCTGTGTAATAATTTTTTTTAACCCCTTTTCTGAACAGTTTTTTGCTGGGGATCCATGCAGTTAACTGGTTTGTTCAGATAGAGATTATAATACAGGATGCCTTATCTGAAGCTTTGATAGGGTAGAAAGGCAAAAGCCAAAATAGGAACAAGACTTGTATTACCGTGATTGTCTCATCTTATTGTTCTGTGCCAACAACTGAATTTGAGCTGTTGTATATACTTTCCTCCCCCCTTGTCCAGTTTGAACACCTTGAAACTATTTAACCCATCTTAATTCACAGGCAATCACAGGAGCAGGGTGTGGGGATAGGACTACTTGCTCAAAATAACTCCAATACACTGAAAAGGATGAAATTGCCCCTCCTGGACTGACCTGCAAAACATGAAAAACACCTTTTTTTTTTTTTCTTCTGAAAAGCCAAACCATTTACAGGCTGTTTGGATGGCATGTGTGGTGGGAAAAGGCATTTTGGATAGAACGTTTGAATGGGTACATCCTCCTTACGCATGACATATTCCAAACAAGATGTTCCCAACTCCAGCAGCCAAGTTGCATGGGTCAGTTCAACAGGACTCATGACATTCAGGTCATCTGTATGCAGAGCTGTACGGATTCGCTGCTTCACAGACTGTAAATTGACTGCTCATCTGAGTGAAAACTCCTGATATTTTCTTGGATTTCACCTTGAGGTTGCAAAGTTAAGTTAAACCAAACTTTTTTTGTCTTCTTTTTTTTTTCCCCCCTAGCAATAAGCCATAGAAAGGTCACATACTTCAGATAGGAATGCAGAGGGGTACAAGGTCTTCCATGTATAGGTAACTCATGTGATTTATAGTGCTGCATTTAGCCTCCTTGGAGCCAAATTAAGGGAGAAAAGCGACAGAGGAGATGTGGCCTTGAGGGATTTTTTTTCTCTCTCATTTTTGTGCCTCTCCTTGCCAGGCTCCTGCTCTGCTTTTGCTGTTATAGGAACCCAGAGCACATGGCACTCATCACAAACAGCAACCAAAGCTGTCCCTGTCACGTATGAGGAACAAAACCATGTCCCAGAAGTACAGGCAAAGTTTTGAAGAAGGATTAGAAATATCTCTGGAGTCACAACAGCTGATCTTGGTCTCTCTTACACACTGGGGGGACTGGACCCCAACTTCCATATAATTCTGGAGACAGGTAAATGGGATTTCTATGTTGGTGGAAGGCTGGGTGAGCACACACCATTTGCTGGTAAGGCTCTGAAGGATTTTATACAGGCCTGAAGTTTTGCCAATCTCTCCTGGCTCCAGGGAGTACAACAGACATGGAACTTGTTCCAATCTCACTATGAAAAATGAGAAGGCATCTGTAAGGGAAGATCAGGCAGCAGTGTGTTAATGTCAAAAGCATAGATGTTTATCTGAAAAGAGACAACAGGAGGAGGAAAAAAATAAATCCAGGAGATCACACAGATTTACTTTTCAGTAACTTTAATATTCAGATCACTATCAAGAAATCCAGTGACAGAAAATGCTTTCTGAAGTGAACACATTAAACTGTGTTTAGAGCCCCTGAGATCCTCCTCCCTTGCTGTAACACGAAGCCAGTGAGTGCTGAATATTGTCACTCACTGTCCTACCCCAGACAGACACAATGAAAGAGGGAGGTCTGATTAATATTATATATACACCGTATTGCCATTTATTTATGTTAATGCCTCTGTTATCTCTGCCAGCTCTGCTGGGTGAAGTCCAGCAAAATGCCCTGTCATTCTGCAGTCCCACCTCTCCCACCCATTAGGTTCCACCACCAGCTACAGCCTTGTCTGTTGTTACATTGTACCTTTTCCCTTATTACTATTTTTATTCAGAGGGCAGAGGATGTGTGCTCAGCAGAGAGGGGGCAGCCAGCACCAAGGCTGCACTCAGCCCCTTAGAATTAATAAGCCCCAATGCAAATATTTCCCCTGCTTCCAGGAGATCTGCATCCTTCAGTCGTTTCCCAGCTAAGGAGGTCTCAAACTGTGAACAAGTCACAGAAAAAAATTACAGGGGGTGCACAAGGAAAACAAAATTGAGAATTTACCACCATAGGACACTACTCTCGAGCTGATCACAGTATTTGCTATTGCATTTCATTTGGGCCTTAAAAAATTGCTTTGTGCTACCTAAGAGAAACACAGAGAAACACTCCTCTATTTCTTATAAATATTAGCTACAGGCTGCCTTGATACATGGAGAAGGGACACTAAATACTATAAGCTCAGAAGCATCAAACAGGCTGGAAACTGGCCTGCAGAAGAAGAACTAAAATGTCTAAGAAAAGGTAGAAGTGGCATTTTGATTTAATAAGTCATAAGCCATATGAGCTGCATGTTGACTTGTAGCTTTTTTTCTTTTTACTACCAGTGATCATTTCCCTTACATTACATGCTGCCTTCTCCCACCTCTTAACCCTCTGCATCCTGCAGCTGTTCTGCACAATGTCACGTCTGTGCAGGGTTGCTGCTGTAATCCTACACAGTAACTCCACAAAGAAATGTCCAGTAAAATGTACTTAATGACATCTTTGACCTACTCAGTGTCCATGCAGCTGTAACCTCCAGATGCACACAAACAAAGTTGGGAAACTTCAGTCATGCTGAAGGGAAAAAGTGCCAGGGAGATACTTCTTCTCCAATCATGTACAATCATTATTTTTTTTTTTAAGAAAACAGGATTCTTCGAAGGGGCAGTGGTCTATTCTCCTTAAACCTTCTCGACTTTCAAGTCCTCTGTGCCATCCCTGAACTCAGCAAAACCCACTCATCACCTGACTCGCTTAGCAGAGGAATCAGAGCTAGATAAACTTTTAAAGCAATGCCTAGGAAAGCTTTTCTGAAGCACACACGCTGTAAGACAGCACATTTGGAGCTCAGCAAAAGCAGTTTACTGGCATTCATTGGTGGTGACTCACAGAAGTCACCCCAGCTCTGGTCTATGCAGCCTGACCACCTACCCCAGATGGCAGTCACAGCCCTACACACCCCACCATCCCGGGCAACACTATGGAGACAACAACACATCCACCCTGAAGTTCTGGAAGTCAAATAGAAGCTCATCACTCTGTGCTGACATTCCTAAGTTTTTTGGTTTTGTTTTGGTTTGTTGTTTTTTTTTAATTTTTCAATAAAATAAACTTGCAATAAGACTGCTCTGACAGGTCTCATACCACAGACAAGAATAAAGGATCTCAGTCCACATTCCTACACACAGACTCAAAAGATAGTCAGAGAAATTCGAACTTGTCCAAAAAGAAAGTCAAACGCTCAGCCAATATGAAGAAAAACAACCTAGTCATGTAAGTAGACTTTATGGTTCAACTCTGGAAGGGTTGTTTTTCCTTTCAACTCATGACACATTAAGTTCCTTAAAACATTGTAGCAAGAAGATCAAATATACTTTAAAATATTATAATAACACCACCACCATTCACTCACTCCCTCAAAATCCCTGTAATGTACTCCCTTAAACAAACAAACAAACCAACCCACAACAAAAAACCGTATTAGATGCAGCTTCATGTTTTGCTTAAGAGCTGAGGGAAACAAACTTCGTATTTGACTAATCATATAATTTCACCATCTACATTCCCAGATGGTTCCAATGTTTTAGTGAAGTTTCTGCAAACCATCTGCAAACTTTTTACGTGTCCGGATTCTCAACAGGCAAAACCAGGCACTTGAGGCAGCATTAAACATGGGCATTTAGCACTGGAATATCGGCAGCAACATTCACCGTGAGATTTTATCCCGCCCCCCCAAACCCCCCCATCTTTCTTTTTCGCAGTTTGAATTACCATTTTACACTGGTCGAAATAAAAGACAGCAGTGCTGAAGGTTAAAATCAGTAGCAACTTTTAAGTACCAAACACATGCCTCAGAGGGACAACACACGGTGGAAGTTTCAGCAACAAAACGAAACAAGCACATTTGTCCCTCTTTCTTCCTTCCCCCAACCCCCTCCGACTATTTTCCCCTTCTTGATCAACTTTCACGCTGGTTTTCTTGCTCCTCTCAAGTTTCCCGCCCCGTTCCCCTGCAGAACACAGGGAGGAAAGCAGAGGGTTAATCCTGCAGTTGCAACTGGTGTGAGAGCCCTTACTATTAACTTGAATTTACAGAGCAATCTTTCGCTAAAAGAAAAAAACAACAACAAAAAAAAAGGGAAAAAAAATGCCCTCACTGCACTGTAACACCGAGAAGTATATTTAAAAAATCTCCCTCGGGTCTCTCTAAACATCTGCTTAAAGGTTTGCTGTATCTTAAAAGGGCTCTAATTACCAGAAACTCCTCTCTTACTTAAGCCCAGGGCTCACATTTCGATTATAACTCAAGCTCCAGTTAATTTAGGGCTAAACCAAAAATGCCTGCACCAAACAGAAGAAAACATAGGCCTACCTTAAAACTTTCCAGCTTTTCAGAGGATCCAAGTCAGAGATTATAGACACCATTGTAGTAGCAATAACAATAAAATATATATTTTTAAAAAAACCACGGCAGGGAAACCTAACCACAAAAGCAGCAAGTGCTCTACTCAGTGTGGAAATGACAACAAACCCAGCACAGCTCTTCCTCCTTCTCAAGCTGATAAGCACTTGTCCCAGCTTCTCTCCACCCCCAAAATCAATCTTGTGCTATATTGCTTCACAGTCCCAGTTTCATTTCTTCACCACTACCTTTTAAAGCCCTTGTAATCTGCTCCAACTGATCAAATTTGACCTTTTTGTAGCCCACTTTATTCCAAGCACAGCCCTCAGTTAAATCTCTCTTTATTAACACCGTCCTTCTTGGCTTTCTTTTGGAACAAACACAGCTCAGGCTTGAAGCCTCCAGTCTTTGCCAGCAATCATTTACAGATTACTGCAAGCTCCAGTCGTCTCCTTTTGGGTATTTTCTTCTACCTCTGAGGTTTGCTCTTACATTCGTTTCTGAAGGTTGTTGGGGGTCTCCCTTTCCCTCTCCCTTGCAGGCTGGAGTTGGGTACTTTTAAAGGAGGGACTTTCTAATGAAACTCGCCTACCACCCTTCCCTTCTCCCCTTACCACTCACCCCCATCTAGGCAGATACGCACATTAACAACAGTTTGCAACCTTTTGAATATAGAATCAGCTTTTCCCCCCACTTTAGTTAAAAAACAACAACAAAACAACACAACAACAAACAAACAACAACTATTGGACTTGATAGACTTGCAAGCTGAAGCTGAATGCAGCCTGATTTATAGCGAGACTGCTATTAGGGTAGAATAATAAAAAGCCCAATAATGCGAAGACAGATGTAACCCTTTGGGTGTTTGAAAGGGGAGAAGGTGACTATATAATTCCCTTAAATCTGTCTTTTCTTTTTGCTGCTACTTAAAAAATAAATAGTAAAGCATCCTCCAGGTAACTATGGTGATCTGAAGAGTTGTGCAATTGCTGTTTAGTGTGTGTTTAGGCAGGAAAATCTAGATGATCCGTTTCTTTTGTATTTCTGTAACACTTTTTGACATTAATTTCCCTGTATTTAAATATTTATCTTATACTTTTTTCTTTCCCCCCCCCCCCCCGAATTTAAATGTTTTCCATTCACCCTGTGAATGAGTGTACCGCCTCCTTGAGCTCCATCGATTCATTGGGAATTCTGGAAAATCCCAAATTAAAATTCTGTGGAGGGAAAAGGCAAAACTACATCAAATGGCAGATATCCACTTTGCTATTTATACCACAGGGATATGCTTCTAGTTTCTCTCTACCTCCAGTTCTCAAAATAATAATAAAAAAATAAATAAATAAAAAAGTTAAGATCAGCCCTTGTATGTTAAAAATAAGCAGTGATATGATGGTCACATAGAGATCTGGTAGTGTGTGACATCACACAATTGTGGAAACATAATAAAGGGTATAATAAGGCATACTAAACTAGAGTCTGCTTTAAATCTTCCACCACCTCTTCCTTTGGTGAGATAAAACTCGAGCTATGTCTGAATTGTTTTCAGGGCTCCCTTCCTGGTTTTGGGCAGCCGAACTTGCCCTCTCTGGCGTCCCTGTGGTACAAAGGCAGCACAATCTGCCTTGCCAGAAGGTGACACTGAGGCTTCCCCCTGCCCCAAAAGATTTTGTGACAATTTTGCCTGCCAAACAGAAGCCAGGAGATAGTAGTCAGGTCGAAACAATCAGCTTTAAACTATCTAGATACAAAATGCCTCCTTTGTCCAAAGGCCAGTGCATGATTGGCCGTTCATTTAGAAGAAAGGTACACTGAGTCACATCAGAGATTGCTGCTGATGAGACTAGAAGTGAAGATCTGGGGGAGGAGGAGGGTGGAGGATAGCTGGGGGTTACAGATGCTCCACCTTCCTCCTAGCCACAGGGTGCTTCTCACCTGATACACACATATCTCTGAGCAGTTCTTCATAAATAAAGGTTGTATCCACCCTTGGATACTTTGGTGCCATATATTTATTTACCTGCAGGAGATGGGTTAGGTGCTTGCCACAGAAAACAAAATTAAATTGCCACTTGTCATATGTTTCTTTTTGGAGCCGAGGAAACCTTGAGTGTGTAAGCAATTAAAAAGACACTGGCCAGTGTCTCCTCCTTTTTTCCAAAAGTTTGTAAACGACCATTACACAGGTTAATCTCTCACCTGAGGCTGGGGAGGACACTAGTGGTTACAGTACACTGCCTTTTCTCTTCCCTAACTTACTGTCACATTTGCTGTGTTTACAGCTATGGTCACATATTTTCCCATGTAAACTTCTCCCTGAATGTTTCATATCGATGGTCAGGCTCAAAGTAAGAAAGGCTTCAAGCTTAGTCTGAAAACAAAACAAAACAAAGAAACACAAAATCCTCTGTCCTATCATGCCCAGACGGAGATCAGTGACAACTGATGTCTCTCAGGGCTCTGTACTGGGACTAGTACTGTTTGGTATCTTCAGTAACATAGACACTGGGATCAAGTGCACCCTCAGCAAGCTTGAAGATGACATGAAGCTGAGTGGTGTGGTTGACATGCCTGAGGGATGGGATGTCATTCAGAGGGACCTGGACAAGCCAGAGAAGTGGGACTGTGAGAGCACCATGAGCTTCAGCAAGGCTAACTGCAAGGTCCTGCACATAGGTCAGGGCAACACCCAATATCAATGCAGGCTGAGGGATGAAGGGATTGAGAGCAGCCCTGAGAAGGACCTGGAGGTACTGGTGGATGAAAAGCTGGACATGAGCCGGCAATGTGCGCTTGCAGCCTAGAAAGCCAACCGTGTCCTGAGCTACATCACAAGAAGTGTGGCCAGCAGGTTGAGGGAAGTGATTCTTCCCCTCTACGCTGGTCTGGTGGGAACCCATCCGTAATACTGTGTCCAGATCTGGGGCCCCCAACAGGATGTGGAGCTGTTGGAGTGAGTCCAGAGGAATGCCACAAAGATGATCAGTAGGCTGGAACACCACTCCTGTGAAGACAGGCTGAGAGAGTAGGAGAGAAAGGAGAAGGAGAAGGAGAAGGAGAAGGAGAAGGAGAAGGAGAAGGAGAAGGAGAAGGAGAAGGAGAAGGAGAAGGAGAAGGAGAAGGAGAAGGAGAAGAGAAGAGAAGAGAAGAGAAGAGAGGAGAAGGAGAAGGAGAAGGAGAAGGAGAAGGAGAGAGAAGAGAAGAGAAGAGAAGAGAAGAGAAGAGAAGAGAAGAGAAGAGAAGAGAAGAGAAGAGAAGAGAAGAGAAGAGAAGAGAAGAGAAGAGAAGAGAAGAGAAGAGAAGAGAAGAGAAGAGAAGAGAAGAGAAGAGAAGAGAAGGCTCTGGAGAATTCTTATTCTAACCTTTAAAGAGGACTTACAAGAAAGATGAGGATAAACTTTTTAGTAGGACCTGTTGGAATAGAACAAGGGTAATGGTTTTAAACTAAAATGGGTAGATTCAGGTTAGATAGAAGGAAGAAATTTTTTACAATGAGGGTGGTGAAACACTGGCACAGGTTGTCCAGGGAAGTGGTAGATGCCCCATCCCTGGAAATATTTAAGGTCAGGTTGGATGAGGCTCTGAGCAACCTGATCTGGTAGAAGATGTCCCTGTTTACTGCAGGGGATGTTGAACTAGATGACCTTTAAAGTTCTCTTCCAAACCAAACTGTCGTATGATTCTATGGTTCTATGGCTCCTTGGCAAGCCCAGTTTGAGTCTTCATCACATGCTCTCTATTTGCTGTAGCACATCAAGAAGAGAAGGAAACAATGATGCTAGAGCTTCATATCCCACTTAGGCATCTAACTGGTTTCAGCTTTTCTATGGGTCAGGAGCGAATGAGAGCTATAGGGTGAGACACCTTTGCATTAAGGTTGAATGCTCCTATATTCCTAGACTTCAAGGACTAGAAACACAGTGTGGAGGGGCACAGTTTCCCTTGGAGTTAGGTGTACAAAATAAGGCCAAGAGAAACAACTCAGCCCATTCCCCACTTCAGATCTGCATCAAACCAGCCCAGAGCTCCACTCCACAAGATGCTGAACATCAGTTACTCCTGTCATCCAGAGATTCCATAAACTATCTCAATAATTTTATCTCTAGCAAGTATATTTTATACTTTCTATAGACACATTTTGTACTGCCTTCCCACAGAAAACATATCCACATGAACCTATATTGTAGGAGTAAAGATTCATATTACTTTCCCATTTCCAATTATTTAGGGTTATTTTTTATAATTTTCACTTGAAACTTTTCATGTCTGGAAGGAAAGCCACGTCTCCATTTTGCTGGACATGGTTGGCATTTTCCCAGGTTTTCCTACAACACTGAAGAAAGCAACTACAAGCTTTCTAAAAATAAAACTAGAAGATTAAGTTTAGTACAGAGAAACTTGTGACAGGCAATGGATTTTCCAAAACAGCCTCACGTATTTCATACAGCATGTAGCTATAGTAGGAGAGAACAAATACAACAGGAACAGAAACCCACTGCAAAATTATTTTAACTTTTGTGCTTGGATAGCAGCACTCCCACCCATCTTTTAGCTAAATGTTTTTTTTTTCTGTTGTGGTTAAAGACTTTGTCTTCAAAACTTTTGTTTTTATGCTTTAAGTGAAGAAATTTCCTATGATCTTCAGCTTGTTTGCCAAGAAACAGCCAGCACATCTGTGAAATATTACTTAAGCAAATTTATTACATTTTGCCAGAAGGCAACAACCCTCAGTTTCCTTTACCTGGTGAAATCCAGCGAGTTGTATAACTTGGGTCTCTCATGCCATAACATGTCCCACCAGTGAGATCTCAGTTAATACGATAAAGAAATACAAGCTTTCCAAGATTTTGAGTCATGTTAAAGTAAATATATATGTATACTTTTGAAAACAGTATTCACATATACACACATACACAAAAGGATCTCTAAGCAATGTCATCATCCTTAGTTTAGACAGCTGTGAACTCCAAAAAGTTCCAGATCAGCTAGCTACAAACATTTGAAGGTCATGTACAGGACAAAGCGTTTAAAAAAGCATAAGCAATAATGGCTACTGAGCATCAGAAATATGATTTTATGTCACGAGATTTTTTTTCCCAGCTGTCTCTTTGCAAGAAACCTATTGAACTGAGGACTTCACAGTGCTGGGCAGGAAAATAAACCAAGTATAGTAAGCAGTTTGGGTTGGTTATTTAATCTTCTTTCAGGGGTTTTATCTCATTCAAAATATTTTAAGAGCCAAGGAAGTCCTGCCAAAGCACAACTTTTTAGTCAGGATGCCCAACACCCTGGTTATCAGGCAATAACAGGGAAATAAATAACCTTCTAACATCTTCCCAACATATATTTTATATCTCTCTTTCATATAAAGCAATATTATGTTATTTGAAAGAAATCCTGGTCTTTTACGGGGAAAACCTCACTCTCCCTAGGGAGCCTGTTGTTAAACAAAAGCTTATCTAAGAAAGTGTAGCCTCCAACTTCAGGGCTGCTGTTGTGGGCTGATAAAGCCTCTTCTCCAGATTGTCTCATGCTTTCCCTCCCCCGCCATCCTTGCCCACCCCCCTGCCTCTCCTCCCAGTGCCTGATGCCTCGCCTTTTAAGCAATGGAGTGGCTAATTGAAAATGCATTCCAGTACTTTACAAGCATTTTTTCCTTTCCTGCTTACCCGCCCAATGACCTGCTGACCAGCCAAATGTTTTAAAGTTGGCAAGATGCTGTTTTAACTTGGGAACTCGGGCACTTGTTCATGGCCTGGATGTGGCTCGATTAAATAATTCTGTTGAAAAAATAAATGAAAAATCTCACTTCCAGAACTGCTATGAGTAAATCCAAGTATTACAAATCTTGAAAGCAACTCTGTTCTCTCTTTGTGAAGTACGAGACAAGAAATTATAAGTCCTAGCTTGAAGAGATGCAGAGAGTTGTGCACCAGTGCTTGGACACCAACCAGAGAAAAAGCAGTTACAAGCAGACATAAATCCAAATGACAATTACCCTTTGGGAGAGGGTACTGTAACCAAAACACCCTGGAGACAGTCAGTAATTGCTGATTCAAGGCCGGTCAATGGCCAACCACTCTGGGATTCAACTTTTGCACACAGCAACTTCGAGGCTGGCTTCATCCAGCAGCTGCAGAGATTTAAGGGTTTTGTTTCTTTGCTAAACAGCAGGTCTGATGGTACGAAGCCTGCACTTTTAACAGTTAATCATTAATCATAAATTATATAAATGTGTCTCATACTTATCGACTTCTCATTTTTATGAAGTCTGTAGAGAAAAACTTTCAAGAGATGGCATTTTTTTTTTATATGGATTGTGATTTTAATGGATTTTCAAGTGCCTTCAGGTTTTGCTCATGACAACTGCTACAATAAAAAGCCTTATGAACAAAGATGTGTTTTGTGCCTATTCACCTAGCAGAAAATGACTATTATGGCACACTTTATTGTGGGAGAAACACTTTCCAGCCTCTCTGAAAAGACAGTCTTCCCCAAACTCCTGTCATCCTAATTGTTTTTAAGGTGTTTGTAGTTTGCTTTAAACAGCATATGAGCCAAACATTTATGTCCTGTCCTAAATTTCTCTTTATTGCCTAGCAGGAGGGTTTCTTCATTCTGCAGCACTGGCGGAGTGCAAACACTTCTGCAGTCCGAGGCAGGGTTTGCCCTTCCTAACCCAAAGGAAAGAATGAAAGGAAAGAAAAGCTCCTTGTGTTTGCCAGACATGTTCAAAAAGAGCTACTTGCACACCCCAATCTGCTTCTTTCATTCCATTCGGGAGAGTCATGGGTCAAATTTGGTAAAGGGGAAAACAGCAGCCATTAACTGTTCCAGAGCCACAACAGACTGAGAAGCCAAAGCTGACACTGTCTCTTCATTTCCATTCTTCTGCTGTCAGGTCATACAGAGAATATCAAAAGGTCCTTATGAATCCTTGTGAAAAGGTTATTGTTCAGGCTGCCTCCATAACATAGTCCATAAAATAAAAACTCTGGTAATGACCTTAATAAGTGCTTTGTTGTGAAGGCCGTGTTTTCACATGGACCACAGCTGCATTCATGCAGTCTCAATGCCATCTCATGCAGCATTGAAGGACAAATCTCAGAGTAATTAAATTATGTTGTATGCATGCTGTAGAATGTTTAGGAAATGATTTCCAAACAGAAAAATGAAAATTAATGGCTCCATATTCATACATGTCTTTAACAGACTCTTCAAACCTTTACCTCTAGTTTTCTGTCCATTGCAGAAGTCCAGAGAATAAGATTATTTTTGGTAAGCAACTAAATGGAGATATTCAGTTAATTCCTCATAGTCTTGTTTCTTGTCATTGAGAAACCTTTTTATCTGTGCCCTACTTCCTCATCTGGGAGGGACAGATACCACCCCAGCAATCTACAGCGCAGAACACTAGGAACTTAGTAGAAGACAAAAAAAAATTGGCAGCTTTATGAAATTACTTCCTTTCCAAGATTGTTTTAAGTCTAAATCAACTGAAATACTGGTTTGTCATTCAGTGTAAAAGAACATGATCTGTCAAGACAGATGGCTTCTACCACTTCAAAAATTTAAGAGCTGTTGTAGCAAAAACAAGGAACATGTGAAGCTTTAAAAAATGGTCATCTATACCCTGCTCTTTGAAATGAAAATAATTTAACATGTCCAAAGTCCTAGAGAGACATAAGGGGAAAACAGCAAAAGGGAATCATTAGGAAATTAAGAAAATGGTGAAATAAACCTTCAGATACTGGGATTAATAATTATTAAACTACATTCAGGCACATGATTTTGAAAGTACCAACCACAAACTTCTACCTTGTCTATGAGGCCTATATCCTTTAAACATGGAGGGAGAGACACAAGATCCCCAGTGACAATGTGCGTTGCTATTGACCTAAAGATGATGACATGGAAGTAGGGAAAAAGAAAATGCTTTAGATGCCAGAGCAATCACATAGATATTTCATATAAAGGCATGGAGAAGAATCCTTTTAGCCTGTGTAGGAACTGCACCAGGGCAGGCTGAGTTTACGTCTGACAGTGGGCAAGATTTGCTGGACTCACTGGAGAGAAACACACTGTTTCATCTTCCTTTCCTATTGCAAAGGCAGGAAGAGCTGATGAAATGGGAAGACTACTTTTCTGCCATAACAGCTGGCAGGAGATTTTTATAGGCACAAAAAACAATTAAGTGTCCTGATTCAGGGCATGTAACTCCCCTGGAGCCTTTGTTTAGAAGTGCTTATCTGCTTGCATAGGCACAAGGATCTACAAATCCATGTACAGGCATGTGTGTCTATCTAAACAAAGCACTATGGAGCACATTGAAATAATCTTTTGCTCTCTTGAGAAAAAAAGCCACATGTTACCCCTGCAAAAACAGTACAGGAGAGAGTTTCATAAGAGTATTACTTCATCCATGGAAGACTGGAATTAAATTAATTTCTAAAATGCATCTTAGCCATATAAAAAGTCCACTAAAAAGTTCCTTTTCTTAATACAGGGAAAATCAGAAAAAACCCTTTATTTTGTTGTTTGTTTATTTATTTAGTACCATTATTTGCCTTGTTCAACTAAAGAAATTTATTTTATTTGTGAAAAAGTGGTACCATGTTTTTTCTGTTTCTGAAGATTGCTGATTTGAAAATAAGAATCACACAAATGTTCGTTCATTCCCATGTTGGTTATTCCATTACTTCCTACTCCTCTTCATGAATGTTTTATGTCTTTCAAAGCATCAATAGCTACTGTAGCCCAGATTACATTATTTATATATACAGGTCATATTCACACAGAGTTTGTTGACAAGAGATCCTTTCCTTCTGTTCAAAAATACTGAAAATCTCATGTCACACTTTTCAGTCATGATGACCTGATTTACAAAAGCTCAAGCACTCTAGTGATTTTTCTCCCAGACAAGGCCTAAGCTGTAGTTCCAACAAAGACAAGCATAGATCCCGATGCTGAAAAAAAAAATATTTTTATTACTTTCTAATCCTCAAGCATAAACATTCATTGCTTAATCTGAGAAGTCAACCAATAAAGACTGCAAAAAGAGGTAGATGAATAGAACCAGCTTTCTAGAACCTTATACTGCCCTCTAGACACTGGATGTCTTGAAAATTGCATATTGTATGGTTTGGCCCATAGAGGAGCAAGGAAAATATCCTTTTTTTCTCATTTGACAGTTGATTGTTACAGCTTCAGCATGTATGTCCTTCCCTGAAAGCTGAAAGACTTAACACAGGCTGGGTGCTCCAAGACTGGGTTGGGTTGGTTGCTAATAACTCACAGAGCATCCTTGGGAAATGTACTTCTTTTCACAGGTTCCTGGTGTGTCTGGCAAGAAGAGATCAGTAGATCAACCCCTATGTCCTTCTTAGGTTTCACTTCTTCCCCCTGTCTGACAGAATTGTTAGAGGACTGAATTATGTTTGTTCCTCATCAGCCAGGAATGAGTTCAGTCTCTGTCTGAGGAAATCAGGGGGGGAAGATGCTGCAGCTTTTCATAATGGTTTGTTCAAATAATTTATAGTACTATCTTTTTGTTTGTAGCTTGTCTGCAAATGAGAAGTTCCTGCTACTGGTAATTATTCCTTATTCAGTAATTTGAGAAAACTAATAATGAACAGGCCTAAATTTCCTAGGAAAGGTTGATATTTTGGGTTTTTTTTGCCTCTAATGGAACATTTATTTGGCTCCATTAATGAAAAGAAACAAAAAAAGGGTTGAAATCGTCCTAAACAGACTGAACTCTATATGGGTAACTGAAGTAATTTTCTTCAGTACTTGAATAATCTGTCTCTCACAAAATCACAGCATGGTTGATATTGGGAAGGACTGATGTCTGGAGGTCATCCAGTCCAAGTTCCCTGCTCAGGCAGGACGACCTAGAGCCAGTTGCTCAGGACTATGTCTAAATGGCTTTCAAGTATCTCCAAGGATGGAGACTCCACAGTCTCTGGGCAACCTGTGTCAGTGGTCAGTCACCCTCACAGTAGATGAGTATTTCCTGATGCTCAAAAGGAACCTCCTGTGTTTCAGTTTGTGCCCATGGCATCTGGTCCTGTCACTAGGCACCACTGAAAACGGCCCGTCTCTGTCCTCTTTGCACCCGCCCTTCAGGAAGGTGCAAAGATCCTTCTCTTCTCCAAGCTGAACAGCCCCAGCTCTCTCATCCTTTCCTCACAGGACCAATACTCCAGACCCTTAATCATCTTTGTAGCCTTTCTTTAGACTCTGCAGTATGTCTACGCCTGTTACACTGAGGAACCCAGAGCTGCACACAGTAGTCCAGTGTGACCTCACCACTGCTGAGTAGAGGGGAAGGATCACCTCCCTCAACCTGCTGATGCCAGAGGGTCATACTGCCATCCAGAAGGACCTCGACAGGCTGGAGAAATGGGCTGATAGGAACTTCTTGGAAGTTCAAAAAGGAGAAGTGGAAAGTTCTGCATCTGGGGAAGAACAACCCCAGGCACCAGCACATACAGAATCATTACAGTTGGAAAAGACCTCCAAGACCACTGGGTCCAACCGTTCACATAGGATAACAAAACAAACAAAACCCCAAACATAATAACCTCCAAAAGAACCAAAAAACACCTACCATGCCCACTAGAGTGTGTCCAGAAGTGCCACATCTACACTTTTTTTTTTTAAATTCCTTTACCACCTTCCTGCGTAGCCTGAGGATCAAATGCTGGGGGCCACCCAGCTGGAAAGTTGCTTGGGGAACCTGGGAGTCTAGTTGAACTTAAGCCAGCACTGTGTCCTCGTGGCAAAGAAGGCAAATGCTACCCTGGGCTGCATTAGACCTGAGATTCCTGAAGCTGGTCTTGCTAGTCAAGGCTGAGGCATAGAAGACATTGAGTTCCTCAGCCCTTTTTATGTCCTGTGTAACGAGGTCCCCTGTCTCATTAAGCAATGGACCCACATTTCCTCTACTCTTCCTTTTGGCATCTGTGTACTTACAAAAGCCTTTCTTCTTGTCTTTGATACCCCTGGCCAGATTCAATTCCATCTGGGCTTTAGTTTTTCTCATAGCATCCCTGAATGACTTCAAAATCTGCAGTCCTCCCATGTTACCCCTCCTTGCTTCAGCCCTCTATATGCTTCCTGTGTTTGAATTTGACAAGGAACTCCTTGTTCGTCCACACAGGTCTCTTGTAGTTTTTGCCCAAGCTCTGATTTGTTGGGATGAAACTCTTTTCAGCTTAGAGTTGGTGATCCTTGAATATGAACCAATTCTCTTAGGCCCCTTTTCCTTCCAGGACCTTATCCCATCTCTGAAGATGCCAAAGTCTGTTCTTGTGAAGTCCAGGATTTTGTGCTTGCTTTTCACCCACCTTCATGCCCTCAAGATACTGAGTTCCTTTCAGAGGTTGTTTCCAAACAACCTTGTTTTCAAATTATGGGTGCTGCATCAAAAATTCATGTTCATTTCATGATGACAATGAGAGTTCAGACTCCTGTTGACATTGTTGATGACAAAACTAGGCCTAATACTTCTCTCAAAACACAGTCATCTAACTGAGGCCTGCTTTGAGATGTTAATTGGCCTGTGTTCAAGCCAGTTAACCTGTGCTCTGCCTATAATGAATAATCGTAATCCTCCTGTTGTATTTTGGGCCCAACACAACAACAAAGGAACAGATCCACGGCCGCTCACTCTACTCCACCTCCCACACACTCTGGGATGGGGAGGACAAAGCTCATGGGTTGAGACAAAGGACAAGGAGGGTTCTTCACTGATTAAGGTCCCGGGCAAAACAGACTCAACTTGGGGAAAAAAAAATCATTTAATTCACACTAATCAAACACACAGAAGACACAGACAACACAAAGAGCAGGGCTTGCATGTGTTACCCCACCCCTTCCTTCTTCCTGGGCCCAAATCCCTTTGTTCCCGGTTTCTCTCCCTCCTTCCCCCCAGCAATACAGGGGGATGGGGTTTAGAGTCAGTTCACAGGCTGCTGGTTCCTGCTACTTCTTCCTCCTCAGGAAGAAGGATTCCTTACAGGCCTTCCCTGCTTCCCCACGGGGTCCCTCCCATGGCAGAGAGTCCTCCACGAACCTCTCCTTCATGAGTCCTTCCCACGAGATCTGGAGCTGCTCCAGCCTGGGCTTCCCACAGAGTCACGGCTGCTTCAGGAACAAACTCCCCTGGCACCGGGGTCTTCCAAAGCTGCACAATCAGAGTCCACAGGCAGCAAATCTTCTGGTGACAAAATCCAAGTCCAGTGGACAAGTTCAGCCCTCCTGGCACCTTCAGGGAAGGTTCCCCATGAGTGTAGGGGCACAGCTGCCATCTTGCCATGGGTTGCAGGGAAACCTCTGCTCGGGCACCTCCTTGCACTTCTTCCTCACCAACCACCAGCACTGCTCTGCCTCTACAGCTCAGCTCTTCTTTTTCTTTTACCTACTAACTGGTCACTCTGCTCAGCTCTTATCTCAGTTCTTTCGTATGTTAATGACAGAGGTACATCTATTGTCCCTCTAATGGCTTCTTGTTTGTAGCAGGGGGAGTTTCTCAGCTTCTTACAGGAGGCACTCCTGGGACTCTTCCCCTGCTACCAAAGAACCAAGAACACTTCCCTAGACTTCCAGGGGATGCGAAGTAAAGTGCCTAGGAGGACTAAGACTTTTCCATTGCAGTGGCATAAAGGAATGAAATGGATATTTTTATGGAATTCCTGGTTTTCATTAATTACATTCCTGTTAGTCAGATATTTTACAGCCACATGTTTTATATCTTTTCTGGTATTTTCCCTTTGTTGTCAGTTTAAGTTGCCTGTGGGTATGCGGAACGGCCCACCTGCCTCTGTTGAACCTGCATAACTTTAACATGGCCATGGTATGGCAACTCAAATTTCCCTTTCAGTCCAGATTAACCCACTCTGCACATTTAAAATTAGACATTCCCAACAAACATTTCTAGCTATCTAAATCTTCTAGAAATTCGAAACAAATTTCATTATCCTTAGGTGATGTGAGCAAATCATCCTGCTACATTTCAAATACAGAGCCAAAATGTTTATCACCCAGGGTCTAGGAATACCTACTGCCCACCTCTGTCTTTCCTGCAGTGCTATTAACAACTTTGTCTCAGGTTAGCAATGACCTTTGCCAGCAGTTCTTGTGCAGAAGGTGGTATGAAACTGTTTTTAAATAAACTGTTTTACGAGAGTATGCAGCCCAGTACAGAGAAGCAGTGCCATTTTATCCCCACCCATAAGTGCTGAAGGTTTGGCAGCTCTTGCTGAAGTAAATTCCTGTTTCCCAGCTCCCATCTGGCCCCCCTCCCAAGCCACCAGGGGTGACAACCACTTTTACAAAAAAACCTGAACTGGTACATCTGTCATAGTTCAAACTCATGTCTGAGCAAAGTAACTGTTGTGGAAAGGTGTCTTGATGTAGGCAGCAGAGCAGCTTTTGGATACCTGGAGTGGAATAACAACCCTTAAACATTAATATACTACAGATTCTTTAATTTCTGCTCCAAATGCTGTAAAACCTGGCACAGGACTGGAGAAATAGTAGCAGCAACTTCATCTGCCATTGAATTTGGCGGAAAGGAGAGTTTTGTAAAGATCAATGAAGCGCTGTGGATCATGATTTATTCTGGAGCTCTGCTCAGGGGACGAGTACAGGGAAGGTGCTCTACTGCAAGCTCTGCTCGTGGATTTATTGAGAACTATCATCTAAAGAGGAGAGATGAAATTCAGTCTGTATGGATACTCTTTGAATGACTGCCAAAGGCTTTAGAAATAAGGACGTAAATTGAAGGTGAACAAAACTGCAATTGAAACTATCTCCGGCAAATATAATTAAGAAAATAATCTAGTGAATGAAAAACCCATTAGATTTTTAGAAATTATGTCATTTTCAATAATACACAAAAAGGGTTCCTAAAGGCAGGAATTCCCAAATAAAAGAGTGATATGAGAACCACTTTCAAGTAATAGTCTGTGCCAGAGCCAAAAACTGTTACTGCCTTAATGGCAGCAATACCTGGAGGTGGCAATAAATGTTCACTGTCCCCTGAGCAATGACACTGATGTTTGCTCCTGGCACACCTTTACACCTTCAGCTTCTCCCACTTGACTGTAGTTCTAACAGTCCTCCCCACACACACCCCATGCCTTTGGTTTCTCTATTGGAACCTTGTAAATTTCATAATTTTTAGTTACTCCTATTTCCCCTTTTTTCCCTCATTTTGTCTTGCTGTATCTCTATATATCTACAATTGCTGTCCATACCACTGAGATGGCAAAGGTTTTAATCAAATGTATCTATTTCCTCAATGTGGAATTATCCTAATGTAATAAACCGTGAATAAAGAACTTGCCATTTTCCAATCACTTTGATTCAAAATTTTTCTCCTTGGGAAAATTATCTTAAAGCACCAGAATGTGTATGACTAGCAGGGATGCACTCAGTTTGTTATACTGAAAGTAATCATGTCATGATCGTTCATCCTTAGGCAACCACTCACTTCCAGTAAAGTGACAAATTCATCTTTATCCAACATAATGAAGTCCAGAACAGACTTTGTTTGCATTGAGCACAATATTATTTATGGTTGAAATGGCTTTTGTTAAAAAACCCAAACAAATAATCTTTGATATTTTGCTGGCAACTTAATGATACGGTAGCTATGTCTTAGGCACGGAAGTTTCCCATCACAACTTGATTCCTGTCCATGACTGTTTGTTATTTGAAACATCTGAGTGGAGATGCCTGCACAGCAGTGTCAGTTACCTCACTGATTGATGTGATACTCAGTCCAGCTGATGCAGATGCAGGTGGTGGTTTTTGTACTCAACACTGCCTCTCCTCTGATCCTGTGGTCCATGACCTTGCACAGAACTCCACAGCACTGAGATTCTGGGCATCTCCTATTCCATCCATCCACTAACTCCACAATCTCCACTTTAAGTGTTTTCTTCATAACAAGAGTATTTAATGCTTTACATAGACACATTTTTGTAAACTGCTCTTTTTGAGCATCCTTGTATGATCTCATGACTGGCCCAGCTTTGAGCAGGAGCAGAGATCTCCTGAAGTCCCTTCCAATCCCAGCCATCCCATGATCCAAACATCCTCTCCACTCACCTTTTTTTCTCCCCTCCATCCCTTTTTAGACTCGTTAAAGGGTAGAGATACTAAATCTATTCAAATCAGCAGTCTTTCACCAATATAACAGTATCATATTTTTCTACATAAATTCCCAGTTCCCTTGATTTTTAATTGATAGGACTATCAGCCTCATGTAAATGATAAGGAAATATATTTATTTCATGTTTATTGCTGCACAGGTTCAATTTTGAGTTTGGACTGTCTGGATCTTCATAGTCCCCTACTAGCTAGATTAAAGCTCTCTTGGCTGCTCCAGCTATAATAATGAAACAGCTTTCAGCCAGCCCTGAGCACAGGTACCACCAGCTGTCTAGTGGGGAATGGGAGGAGACCAATCTCCCGTATGTCTCAGTCAGATTGTGTCTTCCATGAACCTGGAAAACTGGCCTTTTTCCAATATGCCAAAAGCACTGAAATCTCTACTGTACTGTAGCTGTAGCCAGCCAAAGCCGCCCCAATGTGCCCTGCTTTTCACTCTCCAGCTTGCCTTACAACTTAGAGCTAATAGAGGGATAACATCTGCTCCCCTGTATTCTTCTAGGGCTTGAGGAGCAAGAGGTAGTGGTGCGACTACTTAAAATAAAACAAGATTATAAGGCCTGTGTTGGGATCTTCTGAGGATTGTATAGCAGCTGAGGCCCAGGGATCTGGGGGATGAGTCATGAAAGCCAGACACAAACTTTCCCCACCACCTCCCCACCTCATATGAAAGGAAAGAGGGTCGGAGCCAGACCATCTGGACAACTCTGTGGGAGTAGAGGCCTGCAGAGAGGACTGGGCTGCCCACAATGCTCAGCAGAAAACAAAGCAAAAGAACTTGCTCTGCAGACCTTCCTTGAATATGCTCATCAGATGATTTTAAATTGATGAGCATTTACAATGATTAACCCTTCTTTTGGATGGGAAAGAAGATTAAATTAAAGAAGAAAATATGAGGGAGACAACCCTATGGAGAAGATGATCTTATGAGGAGGACAACATTAAATTAAATCTGTGATAGTGATTCAGAGCTACTGCTATCAAAGCTAAGAGAATTTTGTCACAGAATACTCAGCACAGGTTAGAAAGTGCTGTAAGGATTCAGAGTGCTTTACTGTTGTCACACTTCCTTACTATATTCACAAGGGGTTTAGAAGTCAAATTTGAAATGGAAATGCAGTGAGAGGCAACTGAACAAACAGGATAATACGTCACCAGAAAATGTAGATTTGCAGAGCTTGTGAATTTGGATGAAAATCCCATGACAATTTCTTCATTGATCAGATTTCTATTGCTATACAAATCTTCTCTTGTGCAGATTACTGCAAAGCAGACAAAATTAACATTTGTTCTTTTATTATTAGACTAGAAAAATTCCAACTTTTATAGCTTTCCCAATTATCACTTTCCATTAGCCCTATTGCCCAATCTAACTGGTTTTTTCCTGGGACGATTTCAGCATTTTTTCACTTTTGAATCACCCAGCAATAAAATATACAATAGAGAAAAATTGGCAATTGTTGTATAGAGTTATGCTATTTATTCAGGAAAGTATGAGCTTGTCTCGTACTAAATATATCCTAAAAAGGCAAAAATTGGCTTAAAATTTTTGTTTAAAAAATGTTACCACACCTGATACCACAAGAAACAGCATATTCCCTCCTAATACTGCTGATGAAGACTGTCTAGAAAAGATATATTTTAGTTGACACAGTTAAGATAAAAAACTGTTGGCTAAAGCTACAGAGTATTCTGTTTTTAAAAGAACAAAGGACAATTCTACAAATCTTAATATGGAATTTCTGGTTTTAATTCCCATATTCAGTTGTTTCAAGTAGGTGTATGTAAGTAAAGGAGTATTGTAAAGGATATAAAGTCATTATATGTTCATAATGAGACCAGCTCTGTTAATTTTACTTTTTGATATTCAGACTTTATAAAATGTGTATTTTTTTTTTTTTTGAAATTGCAATGACCGTGGCAGCCATCACTGTTTTCTTCTCCTGGATTTCTGCAGAAAGTGGCTGTGTCCACTTACACTGCTGGAAAATGAAATAAGCCACACATGTAGCTTTGGAATATATTGATGTTCAAAAATTAATGGTAGGAAAACTGACACAGAGATTAAAAAATATTTAATTACCTCTGGAATGACGCTACTGAAAGAATTTTAAGGTACTGAAAAGATTGGGAGTTTTAAAACAAAGAGAATATTGAGGTCAAGAAAATCAACTTTAGATTAAGTGAAGGTCATAAGAATGTATTTATCAGAGAAAGTATTAGGAACTTCATATATAACTAGCTTTCCTTCTAACATACATGTTAAGTTATCATATGGAGTGGGTCCCTACTGTTTGATATACTGTTTGATATAAATACATGTCATCATAGAGGCAAATTTCTGTCATCTGTAATTTGGCAGAGATAAAGGAAATATGGAAGACATGTAGATAGAACATAAAAGCCTCATTGTGAAGTTGAGCAATAGTACAACTTCAAACCTTAATTAGTTTATTGGTTAGCTCTATAAAGATGATGCCCTGTTAACGAAAAGGATGTGTTACCCCTCTTCTGCATATTGCAGTGCTGCAGCAATTCTAGCAAGCTTAGTATATGGATTTATACACTTGTTTCTACAGTCCATTTGTATAAACAAGTAGCTCAGAGGATTTAGCTAACCCCCATCTGGTTGCTTTAAAAGCAGAAGTACAAAAATAATAAAGTAACATAAATAAAAATAATTGTAACTGCTCTCCATCTGGCAATTTTAATAATGGAAATACAGTTACAAAACATGCCAGGTATCCAGGGTTTGTCCAAAAAGAAAAATCATGATTAAAAGCATTTTAAAAATTCCTGTACAAGACAGTTTAGCTAAGACTTTAGCTGTGGTTCAGCTAATTCCAGTATTGCAGGAATATAGGTCAGAGGAAAAGGCATTTTTCTCCTAAATGTTGGGGTTTACAGTAATATATAATTACTATCTTGCAAAACAACTTGCAAATAACAGCTCTAATGAATATTAGGTTGGCTTTCTTCTGATTTGGAGACTAAGGCTGAACAAGGAGATTTCTAGAAGACCTCCTACTACAGTTGCTTATGTAATATTAATTTAAAATTTTGACTCCTTCACATTCTGAGAAATATTTTGTTTTCTCTAATATGTCTAAAGTGTTAAGATTGTTCAGGAAGGGGCTGATCAAATGCTCATTTGAAAGAGAAAAAGAGAAAAAACTCTCACTGGCTACTTTTAGTTGAATTCTACAGATCAGACTTGCATATTCTGTTATGAAATTGGATGCTGAGACCATCAGTGCTTGCAACGTTTAATTTAATATATTTTTGAAGTTAGTCACAGAATTTTTGGAGTTGGAAGGCACCTTAAAGATGATTGAGTTCCAACTCCCCTGCATGGGCAGGGACACCTCCCACTAGAACAGGCTAATCAGAGCACCATCCAGCCTGACCTTGAACACCTCCAGGGATGGAGCCCCCACAACATCTCTGGGCAGCCCCATCTAGTGTCTCACCACCCTTACACTGAAGAATTTATGCCTGATCTCTAACCTACATCTCTCTTCTTTCAGCTTAAAACCATTACCCCTTGTCCTCTCACTGCAAGCTCCAGTAAAAAGACCCTCCCCAGCTTTCCTGTAGTCCCTTCAGGTACTGGGAGGCACAGTCCATAGACTTCCCACAGCAGCTTTGGAATGATCATGGCTTGCATTTTTCTTTTTTTTTTTTTTTTTTCTTTTTCATACTTCTCACTTTTCCTTTGTTTCACTTCGAATACTTCACAGTGTTTGTATTTTGAAAGCTGGCCTATTTTCCCTCACAAAGCAGCAGATTCAGTTTGTGGTATAAATGCTAAATCAGCATGTGTCAAACTTGTTAAACCTTTTTTATGCCAAGCCTTGAAGGACCTGATAAAATAAAGCTGTAAAGATATACATTTTAATAAAACATTATTCATGCACTGTTAGTCCACAAAATATTCACGTGTACTATATAGAAATGAAAAGCAACATTTCTCTGGCCTAAAGCTAACTTTTTATGACTCCCTTGGTGATTTTTCCATTCTTTAATACTACTTTATTTATTTATTTTACAATAAGCTTTCAGAAAAGGGATGGCATTTTTCTCAACACGTTTGCATGTGCTTTTTTTCCACACCCCTCCCCTGACCTTTTACATCATCTGTAGAAAATTTAATAGGGATATGGAAATCAGACAGGGTAACTGCTGGAAGCAATATGTGCTGATCAAAACACAGAGAGAGCAGTTCTGTTGAGAGAAGGACTGTGGTTGTATGGTTCACACACTGGCCTGACAGTCACGAGATCTGGGTTTCCTTCCTTCATCTGCTTGACCCCCCAGGGTGATCCCAGCATTTTGTTTGCTCAACGGGAACAATAATATTTACATTCTCCCATTCTTTTGTCTATTTAAATGATAGGTGGCTTGAGAATCCTGTCTTTCAGATGTTACCATCATATAAAAATACCCATTCGGACCTAAGTGTTCTGCCCTTGCTTGGGACTCTGCTCTCCTGCCAGTCCCAGAAAGAAAGTCCTGGGACAGAGAGGACAGTGTTGGCTTGTAGGCAAAGCCAAACCTTTCTGTGCTGAAATACTGGGGTATGAGGTTTTATATTTCTCAATTTGCAAGCCCATTAATGCACTGGAATGTTTCAGGTACTCAATACTGGCTGGGTCCTGTAGGCTTGCTAAAGATAATCACTTCTAGACACACTATTAAATGACAGATGAACAGTTCTCCCTCATCCTCATTCCTACAAAGGGCCCTTTGCTAGATGAGCAGTTACTGTCAGTAAATCAAGCTCCACTAGATCCAGCCATCTTTTCCAAGCAAATAGTTTTGTGGGAATCAGGTAAACTTTTGTGAATATTTATTTCCTCCTGGGCCCTGATGTGGGTCA
>NW_009953811.1:4779117-4818612 GCF_000747805.2 Chaetura pelagica
CTCTCAAGAATGCAAACTAGTCAAAGGGTCAACCATAGTTCTCCTTGAACTTGGCCACGCTGTGGCTGACTGAGTGACCAGCAATCAAAGTCAACATCTGGACTGATAAAGAGTCCTTTTTTGCCTCAGCCTTCATTGGCAAGTGCTTGGTCCACACTGCCCAAGTCACAGAAGGCAAAGGCAGGGATTAGGAGGTTGAAGAATCACCCACAGAAGGAGTAGGTGGGGTACAGAGTTGGTGAATAAGGGAAGAGCAGCTGAACTTATCTTCCTGGACTTGTGGAAAGCATTTGACACTGCCGCGCACTACATCTTTGTCTCTAAATTGGAGAGACATGGACTTCACAGATGGACCACTTGGTGGGTGAGGAACTGGCTGAATGGTCTGATTCAAATGGCCTGATGTCCAAGTGGAGATCTGTGATGAGTGGCACTCCTCAGGGTCAGTACTGGGACTGGTGCTGTTTAACATCTTTGTCGGCGACATGGGCAGTTGCAATGGGTGCTCCCTTGGCAAGTTTGCTGATGACACCAAGCTATGTGGTGTGGTCAACATGCTGGAAGGAAAGGATGCCATCCAGAGAGGGACCCTGACAGGCTTGAGAGATGGGCCCCTGTGAGCCTCAGGAGGTTCAACAAGGTCAAGTGCAAGGTTCTGCATCTGGGTTGGAGCAATTCCAAGCACAGATAAAGGCTGGATGCTGAAGGCATTGAGAACATAGTAGTGAATGAAAAGCTGGACATGACCTGACACTGTGCATTCTTAGCCTAGAAAGCCATCCTAAGTATGTATCCTGAGCTGCACCACAAGAAGCTTATGCAGCAGGTCAAGGGAAGTGATTTTTCCCCTTTACTCCACTCTCATAAGACCCCACCTGGAGTACTGTGTCCAGTTCTGGAGCTCCCAACGTAAGAAGAACATGGAGCTGTTTGAGTGAGTCCAAAGGAGGCTATGAAGATGATCAGAGGGCTGGAGCACCTCTGCTATAAGACAGGCTGAGACAATAGGGGCTGTTCAGCCTGGAGATGAGAAGGCTTTGAGGAGACCTTATAGAGGCCTTTCATTACCTGAAGGGGCTACAGGAAAGCTGGGGAGGGACTTTTCAAGGACATGGAGTGATAGAATGAATGGTAATGGTTTCAAACTGAAAGAGGGGAGATTTAGATTAGATATTAGGAAGAAATTCTTCTCTGTGGTGAGAGACTGGCACAGGTTTCCCAGAGAAGTTGTGGATACCCTATCCCTAGAAGTGTTCAAAGCCAGGTTGGATGGGACTTTGAGCCGCCTGGTCTAGTGGGAGGTGTCCCTGCCTGTGGCAGGGGGGTTGGATCTAGATAGTTCTTAAGGATCCTTCCAAACCAAACCATTCTGTGATTCTATGATTCTTCAGGGACAAACAAAGAATTTCTGTTTTGAGGCAGACGCTGTGCAAATATCAAGGATTGTAACTGGGTTAGCTATAGAATCATAGAAAACCACAAAGTCTGCGGGAGATAATTATCTTTAATACAGCATGACAAAGTATAATTTTCTCTTATGCAAAAAATGAGGTGCATGGAAAAAGAGACAGAACTGCTGGTGGGAATGTAGTTTATCTCCTCCACTGTAGGCATTGGTAGCAAAGCAACTTATTCTTTCTTTGTCTCCCCATGCCGGAGAGGATTTTTTTCCTGTCTTGAAGGAGTCCCACTGTTCTTCCCTGCCTTCCACACCTGCTCTCTTCTTCTTTGCTGAGCTACAAAGTAAAACAATAAACATTCAAGGCACAAATATTCATGTGGTTTGACTCCCAATACTCAGAAGCTGTTGAATTGAGGTAGAAGGAAAGAATTTTTTTGGAAATTGAGATTTGAGTTCCTTCTTCAACAGATGAGCTACTCAGATATGAAAGTTAAATCCATATTCTGCCATACTTAAAGGTATTTCGGGCTGAGCATTTCAGTGGGATTCTTGCCAAAAGAAGGAGCATACAGGGAGTGCTGGCTGGTTGTGCAAAAGTAGGTAGAACACTGTCCTGGGGCTTGGGAGGTGGGTTTTGCTGCACTGGCATGCTGGGTGATTTATGCAAGCCACTTAGCATCTCCTTCCTCCCTCTTGCTGTGCCTTTGGTTCAGGAGGAACAATGACATTTTTCTCCTTTGTACTGATTTGAAAGCTACTGATGAAAACTGCTACTTAAGGATTAGTTAGTAATGTAGGAAGGAAATTCTTGAGGGAAAAAAAAAAAGAACAGTAAATATGCTTTTTAGTCCAAATGTACATTACAAATTTTTAAGGCAGAAAAGAATGTTTCTCATTAAAAAATACATTTCCAGAAGAACTCTTCATTTTCTTAACACCTTTTTTCTTTTTTTTTTTTATTTCTATTGAAAGAACATGGATGGAAAATTTCCAACAAGCTCTGAAAACAAATTAATTCCTTGTTTTGCTAAACATACTTTTATATTATGGTTATATTATTCACAAGCAAGGAGAATCTTAAAAGACTGGTTGATTTCCTACATCCCTGTAAGTGAAGATGTTATTACTTTTGCTGCAGCTCAGAAAAATCTCAACAGGTCATAATGTTCCACTGTGTGTTTTAGACCTGAAGAAGCAAGGGAATTCACATTCATTTAAAGATACTGCAGTGCTGCCTCCATAAATCCTCTCAATGGGACAAGTTATAGGCCTAGCTTGATGAGATAAAGATAGTGTTTTATACCAAGTTTTCAAGCTTCATTCTAAATAGCCATTGATTTTGTAAGGTATACATCAGATTTTTATGTTCTTCTAGATATCATTGTCTACAATTCCATCCTTTACTTTAAAAAGAGCAGCAATTGACTGGCAACACCCAGAATACATCTTACAACATCCATCTACTGTGTTTTAAGGATCTCACTGTAATGCAATAAAGCACTTTTATTTCATATGAAGAATGATTTATACTGAAGTTAATGTGTTAAGTGTAACATATCCACACTGAGTAATGCTATCATAGCATATATTTCTTCTCTAAGAGTTAACCTACTATCCAACTTGCTTTTGCAATGAATGTTTGCATAATGTAAAACAGCCACTTTGATACTAATAGAAATAAATGGCTGAAAGAACACAAAAAATTGAGAGCTTTTCCTTATTATTTAAATTCTTTCAAATATCAGTGCTGTGTGAAATTCTGATACACTCTCTCTGCAACAGTCAGATATTAAAATGGTCTAAAGATTAGGAAATCACTTAAAAATGTAATTAATACAGCAGCACAATTCTCTGTGGTCTGTAAGATATGATGCATTTAGTGTAACAAATAAAACACAGCATAGGACAGTCACTCACGTGTATTATACACATAATCCACTAAAATATGTACATAGATTTGCTCTATTTGCTTTAAAAACTTTGTGTTTTCTGGCCTAGATATTAAAAAATTACACTTAATTTGCAGCCTCTTTGCTGCTGTTCAGGGTTTTTCGTTGTTAATTTCTTCAGAAGATTCCTGGTTTTAAACTAACAGTAATAAAGCTGGCAATACAATATGTAGGAATATATCCTAGAAAAAAATCTCCTCTTGTTCATGATTCATAGGATCACAAGTTGGAAGGGATCAGAGGAAGTCATCTAGTTCAATCTCTTGCTTAGTCAAGGTTATTCTTACTTTACCATGGGTGGTATCTTGGGTTTTGTGCCTCAATCTTTGTACTGATATTTGGTTAAAGATTCAAAACTAGGATGCTCTTGCTCTTGCCAACCAGTTGCATTCTGAGCAAATCTGTGCATTGGTGCTTTGAAATGATGGCGTGTTTCTTTAGGGAATCTCAGTTTCCGAAAACATTGTTGTGGCTGTGCTTGCTTCATGGAAGTTTTTCCGTGAGACGATGTTGTTTTGCTCATTTTAGAGGAATTCCATTTTTAAGGATTTGAAAACTGTGAGCACATCTAAAAGTTTGATAGTTGCCTCAAATTACTTTGCACAATGACTGAGGTGCTGCCAAAAACTTAAGGTCAGGGCAAAAAATCCTTTGTGAGTGATATATAGCCATCTGAAACATGCTCTTTAGTCCTTGAATCTCCACTTTTCAGTCTTATACATTGATCTTCACATCTTCTTTACATTTTCCATATCATTATACCCTATAATCCAGCTTATGAGTCCAGCAGGGAAGAGAAGAATCAAAATACCAAAAAGCTGGTTACTGCAGTTTTCCTAACTCATGAGCAAAAGTGTTGGTATGAGTCCAAGGAAGACACTGTGCCACTGAATTTAAAAATCACACTGCGGCCTTGTGTTGAGAAAGATGAAAGCCTCTGTAAACTTCACTGAACTGAGTCTTCAAACCTTGAAGGTATTTATTCAGGCCAAATAACTGTCCTAAAGAGAGAGCCTGGACAGAGTGGTGACAAATATGAAGTAGATAATTGCAAGATTGAATCTGAAAACATACTCAGAAGCCTAATTCCTTTTCATTGGACACTATGGAGATCTAAAAGAATATTTAAGACAACTGACTAGTAAACAAAGAGGAAGCAAATTTCTAATGGAAAAGAAGCTGGAAAATAGATGATAACTGGGAAACCACAAATAATTATACATTTAGAACTCCCTTCTGGGACTTACAACCTCAGTGTTACAAGTGTGGTGACAAAGTGATGGGGCATAAGCAAGAAATACAATTAACAGCAAATGCATACAACTAGTCAAGTGCTATACCTGGTGGAGTTAGGGAAGCAGAGATAGCTATGGTACTCAGAGAAGTTCAATGTCCTTGGTGGTCAGAAGGAGCAATCCAGTGAAGAGGTGGAGCTTTGTGCTGCTAGCTTTGCATTACTTCTCCTACTCAAAGCTACTGAAGTCCTGAGGGCCCTGGTCTGACCATATTGCTGGCCCTGCTGGCAGCAGAAGTTTGAACTAGATGAAGTTCTTTCTAGTCTGAACCTACAATCTTAGGATCTCAAGACAAAGCCAGCTTGGACATCACTGCGTGACAAAAATGTTGCAACACACGGAAACGAACTGGAATTCCACTGAGAGTTGCACTTGCAGGAAGATCAGGAGTGAGGGTGTAAGGCAGACCAAGAGTGGCCCCTTTCCCTCTTTCTAACCGTGTATGTGCTTTCAGGCCTTAAATATAATACATTCAATGCAACACTAATTCTGTGTGAGCTGCTGTTCAATTGGTGAACAATATTTTCCATTAAGGTCTTGGGGTCAATGATATGGATAATTAGCTAGCACTGTGGTTCAATACATTAATTCTTTCTGAAGTAGTAGTAAAATGTCTGTTGACTCTTGCTAACCTCAGTGTAGATGTTGCAACCTTGTAATGGATGTGGATGCAATAGCCTGCTTGAGCTTGTCTACTTGAGATAAGGTGTTTTCTTAAGTGATGATGATGAATGCTGCTCTTCTGGGGAGTCAGAGAGTGTCATTAAACTAGCTAATATTTTGCTGACCTCCCATGTAGAGCAAGCATTGCTAAAGGGCAGCAGTGTTGTCAAATCCTCATAGGCTGGAGGAGAGAATAAAGCAGAGAAAACAGGATGAAAAAAGTAGATAAAGGGCCTAAGGTGAATTCAGGCTTAATACACAGTACATTGAGTTGTTCTGTTTGCTTGCTTTTTTCCCTTCCTCAGTAAAAGTAGTTCAATAGTTACATTTTTTCAGAAGCAGAATCCTCCCCTCAACTCTCCCAATACTCCTCAGACACAAACAGATTTCATCGTCTATCAATAAAAGCATTTCAGATGTCTCTAGACCTGGAGACACCAGGCAGAGTTATTAGTTCTTCTCCAGCTTATTCTGAGGTGCCAGAGTTCAAAATGAAACCTACAGATTGCTGGTAGCCATGCCAGAGCCAGGCAACTGCACAGATATAACCTTACATCGGTCTCTGCATTTATATAAACACAAACAAGCCTTTCCAAGGATATTAAATTGTGAATAAATGTCTGTGTGCAAAGCCTTTTTTTTTTTTTTTTTTTCCTGTGAAAGACCTTAAGAATCTAGAGTGCAAATTCTCTTCTGATGTAATTAGCGCAGTGTTGTTAAACTCCATGGACCTGTACCAGTTTAGACGCACATGAGATTTGACTCCATTACCTTATTTAGTGACACTTATAATAATTTCAAATTCTCAAGTCTTTAAACTCTGCTGATAACTTTTCCTCCTCAAAATGTTGTGCAAGCAGTTGCCTTTCCTTTATGATCAAACCTAAACCATGAAACTAGATGATTTTTTAGTTTTCTATGTAACAGTTTATATCCTGAAGAACACCAACACAGTTCAGAGACTCTGAGGCACAATTATCCACTTTGCAAAGACAACTTCATCTGGGGGAAATACAGCAATCATTTTATAGTGATATGAGACAAATATATTTAGATAGGGAATACAAACCTTGAGGTTTCTCTCCTTGACACTCAAGGCAGGTACAAAAATCTTGTTTCTTCATCTTAAAAAATCGCTGAGACTTAGCAGTGTTGAGTAATGTTTTGTGAATTTAGAAGAAGAGAATTATTCTTTAATGACTTGGAAGACAACTTTCCTTAAGAGGAATCATGGAGTTCATGGAGCATAGAGGCTTTCTTTGGCTTGTCATCATGGTAATGACTCTGCTCTGGTGAGACCCCACCTGCAGCACTGTGTCCAGCTCTGGAGTCCTCAGCACCAGAAAGACATTAACCTGTGGGAGCAAGTCCAGAGGAGGGCTATAAAAATGATCACAGGGCTGCAGCACCTCTCCTGCAGAGGGAGGGTGAAAGAGTTGGGGTTGCTCAGCCTGGAGAAGAGAAGGCTCTGGGGAGAACTTAAAGCAGCCTTCCTGTACCTGAACTGGGCCCACAAGAAAGCTGAGGAGGGACTTTTGAAAAGGGCATGTAGCAATAGGACAAGGGATAATAGTTGTAAACTGAAAGAAGGTAATTTTAGACTAGAGATAAGGAAGAACTTTTCTTCTGATGAGGGCAGTGAAACAATGAAACAGGTTGCCCAGAGAGGTGGTAGGTGCCCCATCCCTGGAAACATTCAAAGTCAGGTTGGACAAGGCCCTGATCAACCTGATCTAGTTGAAGATGTCTCTGCTTACTGCAGGAGGATTGGACTAGGTGACCTTTAATGGCCCCTTCCAACCTGAACCATTCTATGACTCCAGGTAACCCCTTGGTTAATTCAAGAGAGATGGAGACTCATATCCATTGCTGTGCATTTCCTTGAGAAGTGCTGCCATTCGGCAAAACCTGCCTCTATAAGCATGCTTCAGGAAAGAGTTTTTAGTCACAAATAAGCAAATTAAAAAAGATTACATGTCTGTAAGAGAAGAATGGCCCAGAGTAGAGACTCTGATTGCTAATGGTGCACAGCTGCTAACTGAGGAGAAAACCCTTTACCAGAACACAAGCCTCCACTGTGCAGACAGCTGAAGGGGTCTTACAGAGTTGAAAACACACCTCCTATTTATGAGCATTTATTGTTCTTCTGAAGAGTACGCTCCTGTTGCCAAGCCAGACTACTCTAAAGGACAGGTCACCTAAAAAAGGTCTAGCTAGGGATTTTCTAGAATTTAATTTCCCTCACAACTCTGGCATACATTATCTTGCATGCTTATGTGATCTGGAGTTTTAAGATGGAATACACTCTGTTATATCATTATTCTTGTTAGCTTTTTAGTATTACCCACCCATCTCCAACCAATTTAGTTACTCAGTTCCTCTATAATAAGGAAACAATACAAATTTGGGCTTCTGTATTTTTGCTAAAGAATGACCCAAATCAATGTGATAATCCAGGTTAAATTCCGATAAAATACTTTGACTTTATTTAACATCATTATGAGAGTTAGTGTGGATTCCTTTCTTTCATGCTTAGCTTCACCACTGGGGAGGGCTGAAGAGGCCTTTCATGCATCTTATGCACAGTCATGTAGGTGCTCTGGCTTGCTAGGTAACCTAACCAGCACTGTATTTTATGCTGTCTTTGCTGTCATTCTTCCCATTTAGTGCTGTCAAAAGTTCCAAAGTACAGAAAATGTTCTGTAATCTGCCAATGTCCTGCTTAGCCATCATGCACACCATTAGCAAGTGCATTCAGCTCTGCAACTCTGAATGGTGGACCTTTGTGTACCATGGTGTTAATGTTTTGGAGAAATAAAGAAAGAATAGGTGGAATGAACATCAAGGGGTCATTCTTTTACCCCAGGCAGAATCTGATGTCTCTGAACTATTCCTAACAAATGTTTATCTACACTGCTCTTAAGGTCTCCTATGATGGAGATTCATGGACTTCTCAGGCAATATATTTTTGTGCTTAGTCATTCTTAACATTAAAAATATCTTCCAGAGTCTAGTATAAATATCCCTTTCTGCAATTTAGAGCACATTATTTCTTGTCCCATACAAAACGGGTTTGTGGGGCAATCTTTTCCCCTTTTCAGCAACCTTTTATGTATTTGAAGACTATTCATCCTGTCTCTACCTGGTCTTTTCTCTTGAGGAAGCAATCTCAACTATTTGATTTTTAACAGGTCAAGTTTCAACACCCTTAATCACTTTGCTCTGCCTTCAGTTGACCCAAATATTTCTTAAAATGAAAACTGCAGTGGGAACATCGTGCTTCAACTATGGCTTCATTCATACCAAATAGAGCAGAAAGATTATGTCATGTGTCTTACAGATATTATTCATGCTTGTACATCCCATAATACTATTTGTCTTTTCTGCCACAGTGTCACTTTGCTCATAATATTAATTTCAAGGATTCTCCCTTATTCTCTACCATTGCTCTTTTTCTGCAGAGCTGCTGATTAGCCAGTTGTTCCCTGAAGTCATCTTAGATGTTTTGGACTGTTTCTACACATTGTCAAGCTCATTCTGAATTCTCACCCTCCCAAGTAGTTGGGCCTCTTTTCAGTTGCTTGCCATCTTCTGTCCTAATCAATACATTTTATTTTCTTCTGTATGCCCTGACTACAAGTTTCCAGCCATTTCTGTGCCCATCTTATAGTGGTTTAATGTAGCCAATGCTTCTGTTCCTTATTGTGACAGTGTCAGGTGAAACATTGTCAGAAACCTTACTGCAGTCAAGACATATGCATCTATTGCTTCTGCCCTATCTACAAAGCCTGTTACTCTGTCATAGGAAGAAATGAAGTTGGTTTGACAAGATTTGTTTCTGACAAATCCATGTTGGCTGTCACTCATCTTTTTGTTATCTTCTAGGGGCTTACAAATTGTTTGCTTGGTTATTTGCTCCAGGATTTTTCTAGGAATTGAAGTTAAGCTGACAAATCTATCCTCCTTTCCCCCCTTTTAAAAGATAGGCTCAATAATTGCACTTTTCCAGTATGCTGGACTCCCCCCATAAGCTCCCCAAGATAACCAGTGACAGCTCTGAGATTGTCCTGACAGCTCTTTTTTTGCTGATAGTTCTCACTTTTGGGTGGATTTCCTGAGACTCAGTGACCATGAAACATGAAAAAAAAAAATCACTAATATAAGGACATATCTTACTTAGTTTTTTTCTCACTTGTTCATGCCTGTAATTGCTTCAGCCATTTCTTCACATCAATCTCTTCAGTGAAAGCAGAGGCAAGAGACAGTAGACACTGTGGCCTGTTTGGGTGTTTCTGTCTATAGAGTCCTGAAATGAATAATTGTCTCAAAAAATCCCACCCTGACAAACTGGACATTGTACTCAGGTGGGGTCTTCATTCGATCAGCCACCTGGACCCTCTTCTTGCAAGGAGAGCCCCTCATTTGGTAGCCACCCTTGTAAGCTGGACACTGTCCTTGATAGGGGAGCCGCTCCTTTGGCAGCCACCCTGATAAATGGGACGCTGTCCTTGTTTGATAAGGGACAGTGGCTAGTGAGAGGAGCCCTGCAGAGACAAGAGTGCTATCTTCTGAAAGACCACTCTTCTGTTTAAGGAGAGTGTGCATGCGTGATAATAAGGGTCATTGCTTGGTCAACCCGGCTGGGGCGGGGGAAGTGACCACCTGGACCTCCATATTCCACCAATTAATTTCCAGAGCATGCTTGGACCCCACACTGAGTCTGTGCAAAGTAGGCTGAGCCTCACCCAGGAGAGGTGGGGTCAGATGGCACAAAGGAGAACGACTTGGAACACTTGGTGCGTGCCCCCACCATCCAAGGACCACAAGACCATGCCAAGATCGTAGCTGGATCCAAAGGTGGAGATGTTTTTTCTATCTCGTTTTTCTTAATCTCTTCTTGATCTTCCCAAATGGGTTGTTAAAAGTGAATAACTAAGAGAGGGTTGACCCTGCCTCTGGGGAACTCTGGCTGTACCTGCCTGATGAGACATGACACTGTCCAAAGATTTCCCACTCCAGTTGGCAGCAGAACAAGTCTTTTCTTACTCATCTGGAATTGTCTGATATTTTAACAGTACACTCTTACACTGGTTTCTGTCTTTGACCTGGATATTTCTGACATAGCCCATGATTACTTTGTGTTGGTTTTTTAATAGCCTCCCATGAGGTCTCTGACAAAAGGTTTTGAAAAAAACAAATGAGATGTATCAGTTGTGTTTATAGTGATCTGTTGTGGTGATGTTACACGTTCATTTGCCCTATCTAAAGAGTTAAGGCATTTAATACATTGATATATTTTAATCTAATATCAAAATAATTTCTGATCACAGATTTTCAAATATTTATTTATGTTTACTTTTAATAAGTACCATAAAACCTGTTTCAACAAGCAGCAATTTAATTGCATCATTGCATTTGATCAGATTAACATCCTGTTTATAATAATAGACTTTTTTATAAATAAACATAGAAAATACAAATGAAAATTCCATGTTAAGATGCATCCAACTTAATGTCTCGGTACTTTCTTTACACATTGTGAATTGAATTTTTCCTCTGGAATAATGTTTACACTGAAATGTTGCTCTGCATATTTGCATACTCATATAAATTTGGCTAATACATTGTCTAACTTGGGATTTGTCCCTGTTTCAGCCATCAGCATAACTACACTGATGTAAACCACTTGTACTCTAGCGAAGCTGATGAAACAACTGAAAACTGGAAAGAAACATAAATAAAACAGAACTCAATTTTCTTTCTAAAATGGACAGTTTTATCCAGTCCAAGTTTTCCATGAACACATCAATCCAAATTTCCAAATGTTAGGTTATCAACATTTTTGTCCACAAAACACCAAATAATTTTAAGCATACTGATGCACGAAACATTCATCAATTGCAACAGCTGACAATAAAACTTTATGCATTTACTGATGTCTAATTTGCATGGATTGGGTAGAAAAGCCCAAAAAGCACAAATCTACAGTTTCCAATAGTTGTTAATGATGTGGAGTGAATACAGGAGTGGGACCCTAAACTAATCGGTGCTATTGGACATCGGTGAGTAGAAACCACTGTATTAGTACCTAAACTGTGCAGTGGTCCATATCTCCTAATTCTGGGAGATAGTTATGTTAAATTGATTTGAAAATAAGTGGACAGAATCATTATGCCTATGTTTATAGCTAAGCTGATGGAAATCAGATGGATTTTAGTTTTATAACGCACCTCATAAATTGATGCTGAAGATCTCAATAGAGACTTCACTGCCTGCTTTCTGTCCACCAATAAACTGTGATTATTGGATCCTAATGACATCTGCTCCGAGGCTGTATTAAAATGAATTGAAATAAACTGACAGAAAAAGCATGTTGAGGTAATTTGAACAAGGAGGAAGATGTAGAGCTTATCATCATTGACATATGTGGTCCAAAGAAAGGGTTGTCATGCAAACTCAAAGCCACATCAGCTTTGCTTAGGGTTGCTCCTAGAAAATATATTCCAAATAATTTTTAGAACAGAATAAAGCACTGAGATGGTTCATAAAGAAAATGGAACACAGTCAGTCATAAAGGTGTGCTCTTGTGGTTAACACTCTGAGGCTGGACTATTTCTGAAGCACTAAAATATCCTGGCCTCACTGAGGAGCAGAGAAGCACTGGGTGGAAACACTGGGAATACCTTACTACAAGTTCCTAGGCAATGGAATAATGATTTTATTAGGTGATTCTACCCAAATTCCTTGCCTAATGAAAAACCCACATGGTAAAATCCCTAAGGATGATAGGGTAAATAATAAGCGATTCTTCTTTGCAATATAGAAGTAGTCCTTAACAGTATGTACATTTTTCTGCTTGTATCAAATTCCAGTTCAGGCCTGTGCCATGTGAGCTCTCACTGGTGAAGAAATGATCATTTGATAAATTTAAGGCATGAGGATCCAGCTGCACAGAAGAACTTAGGAGCCTTAAACAGCAGAAATAGTAAATAACCTATTAGCATCAATGTGGCTTAGGAATTCAATGCCCTTGGAAAAGGGAGTGTCTTTAATTGGACTTTTTTTCTCTTTAGAGATTTTTTTTTTTAAGTTATACTTTTAATCCTTTCCTCAATATATATGGCCAGAAAGGAAGAATTTCTTGAATTTTAGAACTTCTAGTTTAAGCTTAGTTTTATTTTAATATAAGCAATAATAAAAAATAAAGGTAACTTTTGCTAACAGTTTTTCTCTTTGCCCTAGGTGGGCAGCAGTTAAGTACTGAGATTCTCAAAGCAGAAAATATCAGTCTATAACTCTGATACAGATTTGGTTTAACAGAAGTGGCTATTAAAGCTGTCTCTACTTCATGCCCCTACATCCATCCTCTTCTCCTGGAGCCTATACTATACATGCTTCATTGAGCAGATGTTATTTTCTCTAAATTCCTGCATCTCCTTTGGCTTGCACCTGGAAATTCTTAGGTCTATGCAAAGAGCCTTGGCCCAGACATCCTCCTCCTTCTCCAGATCTCCAGAAACTGTTACTCCTTTGGCATGTTCATGCTGAAATTCATGGGATTCTGCAGTTTTGGTTCCTGTAACATCTATAGTGCTAGTGTAGCATCGTGTATGTCAAGTTGTTAATGTAGCAAGACAATTAATTTAGAGCTCTGTAGCTGTTGAATGGCAACAGGGCTTTCCAGCTGTTCATGTTGAGGAGCCACTGAAGTATGGTGTTTACCAGAAACTGCACTGCCATGATTCAACTGTTTTCCAGATTAGCTGAAATGCTGACCTAACCTGTTCTCTAATCCAGTAAAAATATGTATTTTCAATAACAGGGCACAGAGGAACTCTTATTAGTTTTACCACATGCATCAGGCAGCATCTACCTCATTAGCAGTTTGGTGTAACAGACATAAAGTCACTGGCACAGAACATGTTTACAAGGTAAATATCTCCCACGTTGAAAATAAATATCTTGGCTTTAGCTCAGCATTTATTTAGCAGTGGGAAACTGCTGTCCTGTGACAATGTTCCATTTCATTGACATTATCTCCTAACGATGATATAAGTGGGGACAAGTTAACCTCAGAAGGTTCAGAGGTTCAATTTTCATTAGGATAAGCATCTAGAAAGTTTGAAAGCTTGTGAGCTATTATCCCAACTTTGGTTGTTATTCTTATTTTCTAACAAGCTCTTGTCTCTTGTGGTCCTAACTACTTGAAAAAAAACTTCCCCAGGTAATCACTCTGTCCCTGTTACCCACCAGAAGATGTGGCTGGTGTAGCTCCTGTGCTGCAGGTTCTGGCTGCTGAGAGCACTACATTTCCCTGAGTTTTTCAGTGCAATAAATATGTTCACAAAAGGAATTTCTCTGAAAAACCCTTCAGTCTGAGGCCACAGTACAGCTGTTCCTGCAGCACACATGGCTGGTAACACTCACAGATGGCACAGGGCTGATGCCTTGGTTTTAGGCATTTAGCATAAACGAGTCATTTAAGTTCCCTTTGTAACCACCAGGAACATTCAGATGCTGGAAGGGACTCAAATTTACCTGACCTTGATGGAGTTTGTCTAGAAAGGTTTTGTACTGGTTCTTACATTTTCTTTTCAAGTAGGTTATTTTTTTTGCTTGTTTTGTTTTGGTGGTGTTTTTTTGTTTGTTTTTGTTTTTGTTTTTGTTTTGTTTTTTTACAGTGACAAAATGTCAGCTCTGAAACTACATTGCTATCTGCTAGTCTGATACCTACAGACAGAGGATTTCTCCTTTTTTTTCTAGCTAATGCCTTAACCTTTGTTCTTTCCCCTTCCAGGGGAATGTCACAATACCCATGCAGGCTGTATATCCTCTTGCTAATGAGCAAAGTTAAGAAGCTTCTTCCCAGCTACTTTTTTCCCCCTCATCTTATTCAAGTCTTACTCTTTTCATCTGCCTATTTCAAGTCTATACATCCCTTTCGGCCAGATTCCCCACTCATAGTTTACTCCCTATTATTTTTGTCACAAATTAGAAGTAATAACATTTAAGCTGGAGGGGTGGTTTTGAGTGTATAAATTCTTAGGGTCCCAACTTGGGAAACAGAACAATTGCTGAGTACTTCTCATCCTGAGCAGCACATCTACTAAACAGAAATTGGATACTCCAGCCAGTGGTAACATTAATAAGAAGCATATCTCTCAAGAATAAGTGTAGAGTCCTGCACCTGGGAAGGAAGAACAACATGCAGCAGTACAGATAAGGAGCTGACCTGCTAGAAGTAGCTCTGTGGAGAAGGACCTTGGAGTCCTGATGGACAACAAGTTATCCATGGGATAGTAATGTGCCTTTGTGGCCAAGAAGGCAAATGATATCCTGGGATGTCTTAAGAGGGATGTGTAGGTTGAGGGAGGTTCTCCATCCCCTCTATTCTGCCCTATTGAGACCGCCCCTGGAGTATTGTGTTCTGGGCTCCCCAGTTCAAGAGGGGCAGTAATTTACATGAGAGAGTCCAACGGAGGTTACAAAGATGATTAAGGGACTGGAACATCTGCCTTAGGGGGAAAGGCTGAGAGACCTGGGGCTGTTTAGTCTAGAGAAGAGAAGACTGAGAAGGGATCATACTAATGTAGATAAATATCTGAAGGGGGTGTCAAGAAGGAGAGGCCAGTCTCTTTTCAGTCATGACCTGTGATAGGATGAGGGGAAATGGATGTAAGCTAGAGCACAGGAAGTTCCACCTCAACATGAGGAACAATTTCTTTACTCTAAAGGATGACAGAGCACTGGAACAGGCTGCCCAGAGAGGTTGTGGAGTCTCCTCTGGAGACTTTCAAGAGCCATCTGGATGCTTTTCTGTGTGACTTGCCCTAGATTCTGTGGTGGTCCTGCTCTGGCAGGGTGGTTGGACTTGATGATCTCCAGACATCCCTTCCAACCCCTACCATTCTGTGATTCTGTGAAAATAAGTCTATATAACATCTTTTTACTTTTCACTTATCTCTTCTACAAGTTTTTCTCTCACACATTTCACTCATAGGAAGGCAAGCATTAATCAAAGTAAACAGGCAGTGTATGGGGCACATGGACATAATAGATCTACTTAACTCCAATTAAACCAAGCAGTGGGCAATGAAACTGCTGAACAAGCTGCAGCACTGCATACAAATTAGGGGAAGCAAGTTTGCTGCTGACCATTCAGTACAGCCTTTATTGCTGGGCACTTAACAGGGACTAGGATCCTTGGGCTTTACAGTCATAGAAGAAAATAAAAAATAAGAGAAGGAATTGAAGCTTAATATAGAGATCCCTAAATGAAAGTGTGTACCTTGAAAGTCAAAGATGTGTTCAAAGACAAGTTCAGGATGCCTTCTTCCAATCTTTGCTTTGCATGCCTATCAATTTTTTTTGCAATATTGCCAACTCCTGTGATTTAATGTGAATCATGTGAAAATTGAAAAAACCTCACCTGTTGTTAAAACTATGAATGTCCAGGTCCATAAGACCTTGAAGAAAAGCATCAAAATGTGACTCAAGTGTGCCCTATGGACTCTAAAAGAAAAAGTGTATCTTAGGCTTTGTCTTTAAGTCTTATGGTCAATAAGATACAACCAAATTAATAGTATTATGTCTGTATGTAAGATATATTTGTAATATAATATATATCTATGAGAATGAGACACTGTTGGTCTGGCACATGATCTGAGCATTGTCAAACACTGTGACCAAGCCACAGATTGATAATCTATTATTTTTTAATTAAATGGTTATTTTTTCTATCACCCCATCTGCACCTTTTGTGTTTACTGTGAAATGTGGTCTCTTTCAGCAATAAAGATTCATATACCTGTGGTTATTTTGTCATTTATATGCAGTTCTATCTTCGCTAGTTTTAATCTCTGTTTTGGGGGGTGTTCTGTTTACTACACTGCAATGATTTTTGAATTAAGCTCAGCAAAAAGTGTTACTACATCAACTATATCTTTGAATATTTGAATATATTTGTTTGCTTAAACATTTGCTTAGTCAGAAAGTACTGAGGATTTGTTTTTAAGTACAATGCTTGCAACTGACAGATTACTTTTCTCTTGGTGAATTCTAATTGCTTGTAACCCAGTGGGAAAATATTTGCTATAGTATATATTGATTTTTTTAAAACTTAGAAACCAGTACTTCAAAAAATAAAACAAGAATTAATACTTCATAAATGAGTACTCAGTCTGCAAGCCCAGTTGGAAGTAATGGAACTATAAATTTAAAATTATGTCTGTAAAAAATAGTCTCAAATTATTTGATGTGATATGACCTTTACCTTTTAGTTCCAGTGTTACACATGTAATGAAATTATTAGTTGTTATGTCCTACAGAACATGTTGAGATAACTGCAAAAACAGTAAGAACAATAACAATATTGAAAAAAATGTTTTCAATATGGAAAGAATGCCAAAAGAGTTTCTTGTGTCTGCAGCTTTATACTTGTTGTTTTGATTCAGTCTCACTCTATGGCAAAACAAATGAACTTTTTTACTTTGAGAAGAGCATGCAACAGAAACAGCAGAAATGGCCCAAGAGAAACAACATAGGTAAGACTTCTTGCTCTTTACTTTCTAAAAATGTGCATATGTTTTCCACCGCCAAATCTCAGAAAAAAAATAAAATTGAGAAAGTTCCACACAAAAATATGTATTAAATAACAAGATGGATCATATTTAGATGCCATGAGAAGCTGGAGAAAACAAACATTGTTGTCTCTGCCTCAAAAACCAACAGTCTGATTTTCCTAAAAACATGAATCACATACATATTAAATTATTTCATTGGAAGCAGAACCTCTTGGAATAGTTTATTTTGGGACCACAGTTCCTCACTTAAGTTCTGCTTCTGTACTGTTCTTTTTAGGCTAACCAGAGTCTGAAATCTCAAAGACTTGTTTTGATTTTTGAGAGCCTTCCTAGGGTACTAGCAAGGTATGAAAAAATTACTTAAAACTAACAGTCACTAGCAAATATTGTGAGTGCTATCAACAGACAACCTGTGCTTTTAATCTTTCTACATTCTATAAAAAGAAGGGAAAATATTTAGGCTTTCTTTTTTTTTTTTTTGTTAAGTACTGCAGAAAATGCAGCTGAGATTCCTCCAGGTATTCAGAGAAATTATGTCTGTAATTTCTGTAGGTTTCAGTGCCAGCTTGTAGTTTTTAACAAAGGGACATGGCACCTTTTATAGACCCTGAGTCTGAATCGGAATAAAAAAGGATTTGGTGACTTGGGGACCCATAGCAACCAATGTTAAACAGCATCGTGCTACATCAGTCAGCATATGTGACACCTTAACCAATTCTAGCCTAACTAATGATGGATGAAGAGACAGGCAGGTGACAATGCCATGCTCTTTCACTTTATCACAGGGGCTACAAAGAAACTGTCATGCATAGACAAATCTGACTAATGCTACCACTGCCTATTTGCATTTCAGTTCCACACAAGTCAAATTGGTTTTACTGCATGGAAGTTATTCTGATCATTCTGCTGAAGCACATGTTCATAAACAGCAGCTATTTCATATCTGAAATAATTAAAGGTACAAAGACTTGAAGTGGAAATGTCCACTGAATTAATGAAAACTGAATGTAATAGGAAAAAATCCCTTCAATTTAAATTTGTCACGACTGATTGTCACTTTCAATTATTATATTTACCCGTTTTTTATAGGGGTGTTTACATTTTATTCAAATGTTTTGCCTCATATTTAAGGCACTGAGCACCATTAAAATCAATGAGACTGAAGGACATTAGAGGAGATATTAACTACCTGCAGGATTAGCTCTTAGGGCTGAGAAACACTAAAAAAAATGCTGCTTGCTTAATCATATTGTTGGCACTGTACAGGAGGTGCATGTAGCCTTATGTTCTCCTGGAAATGCTGAGTCCTTCTTTACCAGTGGAATTTTTTATCTCTATCTGAACCCTAGTTAATGAGAAGTAAACTCATCCTGGATCAGTATAGTACAAGTCACAGTCAACTGTGATTTCTTGAGCAGAACATTTTGCACTTGAACGTGAGTCATTACTGCAATATGTTAGCATTCAAAAATGTTGCCCAAGATGAAAAATTCCTCAATGCCAGGCATACACAATAAAATCGAGCCCTTTCATTGAAGTTTAGAACTGATGTAGGAAAGACAAATCAGAGCTAGGAGAAAAAGATACTGGATATTGGATGGATCCCACTTTGTGCTGATGGCATATCTTTGGATGTTATTGCATTCCTCAGATCAGGAAGGCCATCCGTCTTTACTTATCTCAATGTGGCTCAAGAAAATCTCAAACATTATCTCAGGTAACTAAACTGTACATGAGGAACATGTGTGGCACTTGCACAGACAATCAGGCTCTTATTGCACATGTTTGCCCGTGCAAATGCCCTGGGCAATGTTAAGGCACCCTAGAAATCCACACCCAGACTTCTAGAGACATACAGTTCTATTTTTCATATTCTCCTTCCTACATTTTACTGCTTATCTAGCCAATGTCTATAGTATCAAGCCAACTTCACTTAAGATATCGTAGAAGAGAAGTATGGCTTATGTATTTGTTCTGGAACAAACAGGTTCATTTAAAAGTACATCTGCCTTCATTAAATAGCTTTATAAACTTATGGAAAATTAAGTTGCTAAAAGCTTCCATCTTGTTTTTAAAATCTCAGTAGTACCTTAAGCATTACCTTAAAAAAAAAAAAAAGAGCAACAGAAGCTTTTAGGTTTTTTTCCCATTTCCAGTTCAACTTTGAGAAATTAAAAGCTTCTACCCTTTGATACAGTTCATGAAAAGGTCTTCAAAGGCAGTCTTTAAAGAAAACTTCCAGTCTGAACTGAACAAAGGTACTGGGATTTAGAGAGTGCAATTGATAGGATTAGTACTTCTCTCCAGCTATCCGTGTTAAGACAATTAAAATAGGAAACAGTAAAAATAGAGTAAGGTAGAAGATCCAGGGCATAACCTCTTGGGCTCAGCTGTAAAATGGCTGACAGATTTTCCATTATATGTGTTTCTATTGACATCTTTTCTGAACAAAAGGCTAGATATAACCAACAGACAGTTGAGTCATTTGTATCCTTAGCTGTGACATTTCAGAGTGAAAGTGCAAATGGCATGCTTAGGGTGCAAGAAATGGCTGCAGGTAACAGGCAGGCAAAATTAAATGAGATTCTTGCTGACTGGAAGGTGAGGTCAGTTAGAATCTCTGGAAGCTTCCTCAGGGAGCTAGTGGGAGCTCAGTGGCTTTGGTCATTTTAAATCAAACTGAACATTTTAACAGAGAATATACTTCAGGGAGCCATGAGTGATATTTAAGACATCATTTGCAATACATCTAATACACCAGGATTTTGTAAAGCCAATATAAAGCAGCATGTGGGAGAAACTAAGAAAAAAAGTACCTGGAAAGAAGCTTATGCAGGTCCCAATTCAGCAATGCACTGGAAAATCATTCCCCCTTCCTCCTTCCAATAAATTTGCAAGGATGTCCCATGGCCATACCTCTGCTTTAGTCCTTGGGGACCTGCCTGCCCATCCTTGTGCTGTCCCAGACCTCCTTGGTGAAGGGATGAAGGGCCCTGACAGAGCAGGTGAACATATGAAGCATGTATGTACCTATGAAGCTGGTATGGATCAATGTGAAACAATGTATATGAAGTAGGAACAACTGACATATTTAATTAGGAAGGCTGCTCAGGAGGTAATATAAAGAATTGTAAAGCTCACACTTTATTTTGCCGTTGCTGATATTCCTTTGGGATGAAGGTGGATCAAAACTTGTGAATTTAACCAAAGCTGGTCAACCCCTGTTCTGCCTGGACAGATGACATTCAGAGTACATCAGGACTGGTTTTTTTCACCAAAAGCTGAACTTCTGCTGTAACGTTTTCTTTTTCTCAGACTGATAATCCTCTCAAAAGAGTACAAGAGAAGTTGAAAAGGCTGGGAAGCATGTCATTGAGGTAAATTTGTGTACAGTTTAATTAATTTAGAAAATAACTCAATTAGGCATTTTTCACATGATGAAGTTCATACATTAGGAACAGTCCTACTGAAGTCAACAGGACAACTTGCTGCATCTCGTTCCATTGATAAGTTCTGTAGGAAAGGGACTGGTAATAGGATCTCTGTTTTCTTGGAGATCACATGCTTTGGAACTGCTCAAGCAGTATCACAGTCTTCTGCCTCTAATACTTTAATCATTTCCATAGAAAGCACTTAATGTATGAAGATATCACAAGAAGGATGAAGTCTTTAGATAACGAATGAATAACGGGGAATTAATAAGGCCTAACATTCTGGTTTCATGGGACTAAAGCTGAAGGAGAGCAAAATGGACCAAGAAGCTATTACCAGATTTTGCATTTTTTATGCTTGAAAACCTTAATTTCAGATTTCAAAATAGTGTTGCATTTATAAATATAATCAGCAGAATAAGCAGAAGATCCTCTATTCAAAAGAAGAAATAAAAATGCATGTAAAATAAGTTTCCTTTGAAAAAACATTTCATTATTACTCTGAAACCAAATTAATTTTATTAATTTCAGATGAAGGGAAGCATGCAATTTCTTGGTTTTCTTTGGGCACAGTCAGATTGCTGAACATCATAGAGAAATCTCCAGTGAACCTCTGTCTGAAGGAAGCTTATTTTGGCTTTCCAGATTCACAACCCTGACTGAATTTAGGTGATTCAGAGAGCCCAATCAATCAGTTAAAGTTTTCTCATGGTTCCCATGGTTGTGGGATATGGGAACCATAGTGGAGTTTAAATGCTTCCAATTCATGAGAATTCAGACTCAGATGCTGCTACAAACTTAACAGCTGCCCAAGGACTGTCTGCAAAAATCAAAACCCTCCCTTCAAAAAGCAACAGATGTAATTGGAGCCCAGGGTGACAAGGGTGACTTCTTCACAGTTGCCTTGTCTCTGCAGTGTTTAGATTCAAAGGCATGACCAAGGAAGATGTCCCACTGAGGCCAGCTGTCTGGATTTGTGCCGACAACTTAGGTTTGCTTATAGCACTTAGGGGAGAAAGGGCTGATACAACTTGTTATGCAAAATAAGTAATAAAAAAAAAGCTACTCAGAAAAAAATTTCTTTTGCCTCAAGGAAAAAGAACAGCAGAAGTTATTATTTAGTAAGCATTTATAAATATTTTTGGAAGTTTTATACATTTTCTACATTATGACTGCAAAACCAAAAAAGGATTGTCTGATTTTCTTCCCCCCAGCCCAAACCTGCAAGTTTTACCAAAAAGTGACATTCCATTTCACTGAAAATAACTTCCCATTAAAAAAAAACAACTTTAAAAAAGTTTGAACTGCTCTAATTAAACTCCACCAGGAATTATTCTAAAAAGTATGCCTTACAGCTGCAGAAAACTACATTAATGAGCACTTGGATGCTGTAGTCCTTCTCAAACACCCTCACACACCCTCAGTGAAAGGAGAGGAAGTGTATATTCTCACATTTGTGCAATTTATGTCTACAAAAAATCATTCCTTGACAGGGAAAAAATGCCATGGCAATGCAGTTAGAAATTGGTGCTAGTTGCTGGACATCTTTGGCCAGATGTTAAAAACATTCTGGCTCCAACTAAAGGTCAACTTGTTTTCCAGCACCCAGTGGCCAGTGCACAGAGGTGAAAATTGGAGATAATATAATGCCAGAACACCACCCAGGCTCCCATGTTTAGTGTTTCAGTGAGCCAGATATGATGTCTCTATGTTATATTACATAGATTGAAAAATGTATTTTGTCTCTAACTGGACAGCTTTCAAGCCACAATGGCAGATATCACAGAATCACAGAATGGTTGTGGTTGGAAGGGGCCTCTGGAAGTCATCTGGTACAATCCCCCTGCTCAAACATGTCCTAGAGGCAATTGCTTCCTCCCTCTATATGCCTCCTTTTTGTGTTTGAGTTTTACAAGAGCTCCTTGTTCATCTATGCAGGCATCCTGGCATTTTTTCCTGACTTCATATTTGTTGGAATGGAACTCAGTGGAGCTTGGAGGACGTGATCCTTGAATATGAACCACGTTTCTTTGGGCCCTCCTTCCCTCCAGCTCCTTACCTCACATGGCTCTTCTGAGCAGATCTTTGGAGATGTCAAAGTCTATTTTGAAGTCCAGGACTGTGAGCTTTTTCATCCTTCTTCCTGCCCCCAGGTTACTGAGCTCCACCATTTTAGGGTCACTGCAGATACAGCTGTCTTTAACCTTCATAACCTGAACAAGCCCCTCCTTGTTGGTGTATAGGAGGTCCAGAAAATCACCTCTCCTCATTGGGTCCTCTGTCACTTGGAGGAGGAAGTTGTCATCAATGCACTCCAGGATCTTTCTGGGTTGCTTATGCCCTGTTGTGTTGTCCCTCTAACAGATAATCTCTTTATTTATTTTTTATCTACACTAGGACTAACAGACTATCAATTTTGGGAGTATTTGTCTTCTAGGCATGTTCTTGTGGTAGGAGATTGATCTCCAGGAGTCTCTTAGAGAGAGTTTTGTCTCAGTTTGGTGAAGCAGTGCCCTGACAGTTCAGGGCACAGCAGAACTAACCCAAATTAGCAGGTACAAAAAATAATCTAAGCTGGGTAACACAGGAGGGATTCTATTTTTGATCAGTTTAATAGACAAAGTAATTTTGTCTTTGCCCAAAGAACTGTAGATAATTTTCAGTTTGTGCAGATAAATGGAGCGATGGTAAAGTTCAGTATGAATACCCAGAAGCTTTCTCCTTTTTGAGGCACCTTAACAACAAAGTGAGCAAGCTTCTCATCACAGCCAGAGGAAAACAAAAGCATTTAAATATAGCAGCACAGATTCTGGGAATAAAGTTATGTCAAACTCACAAATAGCCTCACTAGCAAAGAGCAGGATATCTTAGTGGACCTGTAGGCTAGTCCAAGTTATATCAGAGCATGATCCAGATTTGGTCAATTTGGCACCCCTAGTGCAACTCTCTGGGGGTATGAAAAAAATTAATTAGGGAGGAGGGAAAAAAAAAAAAAAAAAGAAGAGTAATGATTTCCAGAAAGCAGGTATTTCTCAGCAGTCCTGATTTCCAGACGGTTGGACTGGCACGTGGAAAGCAAGACATTCAACCAAGGACTGTTATGTAAGTGCAGCTCTTTGAGACCACTCCATATACAGTATAAATTCTACAGGTAGATTGTTTTAAGCACTTGGAAACTGCAGAAGAAGGATACAGACTCTTTCTAAATTCATATAGTTTGAAAACAGGAATAAAAAGCAGCGTAAGTAACATTGAGAGGTGAGAGGCAAGGTTTGTAGGGAGAGGTAATATCTTTTATTAGAATAACTGATAGTGTTGGAAAAAAACAATCTCTCTAGGACAAAAGCCCCTTAAAGCTTGTCTGTTTCTTTTCACTTCTATCAGTTTGTCTCGGAAAAGACATTACTTCTTCCTACAAGTCCCATCTCTCTTCTGTGCTCAGACAGTCACTTAAAAGAAGCTATTTTGCTTCATTTAAGTTCTTTTGAATAATGAAAGCTGTAATCCCTGCTTACCCAGAATAAGAGTTTACATGTACAGTAGTCAGTGCACTAAGGGTAGTAGTTTGAATAGGACTGGGATCCACCTTTTGAAGGGCAATGGGAAAAAAGAAAGGTCAAAATGAATTAAAACCCCCTCATTTTTCAGGACCAGTTTATCTGCCTCTGGGCAAACAATAATTTTCACATACCTTCATTCTTCTTTTGAAGGTACTGGTCTTCAGGAGAGGAGACCAAAGAAAGTGACTCTAAGTATCTTTCACACAGTGGAACTCAAAGCATTTTGTAGGGATTAATTACTCAAGTTCTGATGTCCCTAGCAGGCTTACAAGTGTTTTGCAAGTGACACCATGGTAACAGAAGTGTTGAAACCCTTATTTCAAAGAACATTACACAAGAGCAACTGAGTGCACAAGAGTATGTTTTTCTACTCACATGGCTGGATTAATTTTCCTAAGTTGTGGGGAAATGCTTGTCATAAGAAATGGGAAACTTTTTATGTCAGCGTTTTTCTTGCATTTACTGTAAGTTCCTAACTGGGTGTAGCATTTCCTAAGGTGGGGTTACAGTATCAAGGCAGGCTGAAAAACTACCTAATGATAGTCAAAGAGGTTGACACATGTTTCATTTGCCTTTTAATAATTACCAAGCAGATGTCTGCATCTTAGCTAGTTACCATAGAGTCTCTCCAGAATAAATGGTGAGGAAGAGATAATTTGAAGCTGTAACTAAAACAAATCTATTTTAAAGATCTATTTTCCGAAGAGTTAAATTGTGCCTGAGAAACATCTTTTTCTTTGTTGCTTAGAAGACAAGTGGCAAAGAGTGGAGGTGAATAACTGAGATGTTTTCTATACACTATAGATGAAAACCATCTCCTACTGCTAAACTGCATAAGCCATTCAAGGCATGACTTCTTCTTTACAGTTAATTCCCTTTTCATCTGCTCGTCTGTGGTATTTGAATATTTTATAGAATCATAGAATAGTTTGGGTTGGAAGGGACCTTTAAGATCATATAGATCCAAACCCCCTGCATGGGCAGGGACACATCCCACTGGACCAGGTTGCTCCAAGTCCCATCCAGCCTGCTCTTGAACACTTCCAGGGATGGGGCATCCACAACTTCCTTGAGCAACTTTTTACAGTGTGTCACCACCCTCAAACAAAATAATTTCTTCCTAATGTCTAATGTAAATCTCCCTTCTTCAAGTTTTAATCCATTACCTTTCACTACATATCCTAATAAAAAGCCCCTCCCCAGATTTCTTGTAGGCCCACACTCCACAACCTCCTGTCACACTGTCACCCTGCCTTGTCCCCTCTACTATGGACTCTTCATTTTAAAAAGGGATTCTGTGAATCCCATGTCTTTCTCCTCTCCTGGACACAGTGGGAAGGGGACAGGCTGCTTTCCTCCCAATGCTGTTTTTTGCAGCCAACCGGGAATTGCACACTCTGGCAGGTTGACACCACCTTGGCATTGTCACCATCCATCCTTTGCCTCCCACCAGCCTTTGTATCACTGCCTGATCACTGGTCCCCAGTCTGCTGCGGAGCCACCTCACGAGCTGCCTTTGTTTGTTTGTTTTGTTTAATCCAGAGCTTCTGGTGGCAGGAGGGCCTTGAACCTCAGCTTCCCTCTTGCTGAGCCAATGTCTTCTGTCTTCCCTCTTCCCCCACGGCCAGGGGTCAATTGCAGACCCTACTATTCCCAGCTAAAGGCTCACAGTGACAGTTAGTCCTTGGCTCTGCCATGCTTGCCTCCTTGGGACAAGCATTTCTAGAGCTGGACTGCCTGACAGCAGCATGGAAAGGGCTTCTAGAAGCTGGCCTTGAGCTGGGTCTAAAGGCTAGGAGACAACTGAAAACAAAAGCCCCAAAGCAGTACAGCTCTCAATCATCTTCAGATAGATCAGATCTTTTCCTTGTCTAGTGGATACAGTGAACATTAATTTCTGCATTTGAACTCCTTTCAGGAATATAATTACAGTAATGCAATGAGATTTTCACAACCACACACTATGTCATCCCTCTGAAAACCTCATGAATATTATCTTTTATTTATGCCCTCAGAATTGCTGCTGATCATATTATAACAATATCTTGAAGGCTTAAGCAAGATCAGGGCCATCTCTACTAGTCACTGTCCAAGCAGAGTGGCTGCATCAAAAGCAGGGATCTGGCATTTCTGGGCTTGGGATACATCCCCATTTCACACTCTGGTAAAAATGGGACCAGTGTTGTTTAATCTTCATTAACAATATTGCCAGTGGCATTCAGAGCACCCTCAGCAAGTCTGCTGATGACAGTCTGCTGACTGCTGCTGGATGGTGCAGTCGATATGCTAAAGGGGCAGAATGACATCCAGAGGGACCTGGACAAGCTGGAGAAGTGGGCCCAGGTGAACCTCAGGGGGCCCCATCCGTGGAGATGTTTCAGATTAGGCTTGATGGGGCCCTGAGCAATCTGTTCTAGTGTGAGATGTCCCTGCTTATTGTAGGGGGCTTGGACTAGATGATCTTTACAGGTCCCTTCCAACCCAAGACATTCTATGATTCTATGAGTCTAAGATCCAAATATGTGTAAAACCCTCACTCTACATCTGCTGCTCTGGAGAGCTTTTTGTGTGGGTCAGACAGGAGCTGTATCATGTGCCAGCCAGTGCTCCAAGACACATGACTGCAGATCACATTGGTCTGCCACAACACAGTTGTACACAGCAGCTCCAAGGTGGTTTGGGACAAGATTTTGCCCAAGAGAGACAATGAGCTCCGAGACTAGATTATGTCCCCCTGCTGTTTGTGAATAGGAAAAGACGAGGGACAAAGAAGTTGATCACCCTGCAAGGTTGATGGAAGAGTCTGAAACATAAGTAATTCCTTAACCTGCAAGACATTCTTCTTTGAATGCACAGACATTTTATTATTTAGCCTTAGACACCTTGACCACAACCATCTCGCAGCTGTGAGACAAAGATATAACCCAGGCACTGTGACACAGAATTTTAGCTGAGACTTGAGAGCTATAAAATCTCCAGATCTGTGGGAAAAGGATCTAAAATGTATCAAATGCCTGCAGCTTCTGCCATTTGCTTTGAGAACTGGAAGTCGGAACAGAAAAAAAACAAAACAAAAACCAAAACCACAACACAAAACTTCAGTAAGTTTCTTAAAAAATCCTGCAAAAAGCCTATTACTTTAAAACCTATGCTGGTATTGTAGGATGTGGAGTTGAGAACTGTAGCATGATCTATTGTGCACAGACATGAATGACTCTTGATATTTGATTGTTTTATTACTTCCATCTGAGCTAACCTTCGATACTTGGATTTTACAAATGTAAGGACTTGCCAGCATGCTTGCCAGTTAAATAAAGGGCACAGCTAAGGTCTCCGAACATCTGGTCCAAATACTTAATCATCTTGTTGCATGAAGGCTGGTATTTTTATCTCGTACCCTGATTGGGTCTGCATAATTTTTTTTCATAAATTGGTATTTAAACCTCAAAACCTTTAGCTAACTACATCTGTCATTGATATTTTATTGTTTAATTTCTTTTTATAGAGCCAAATTACATCTCTCCCACATACAGCCTGCACTTTACATGTCTAATTTGTCGACATGTTCTATAATGATAATTTCATTGATTTAGAAAGTGACATTATGAGCAACATATGTTCAATTTAGCAGTAAACCTTGTTAAAGCAATAATGTCCCATTCTTCCCTTCACCCTCCCCAAATTCAAATATAACCCACATTAAGAGGCAGCTGAGTCATTTAACTGCTTTGATTCTTGTAAATATAGAAACCTGCTAGCTGTTGAGCTTTACACTTTGGCTGCATATATTTCCTACTTTGGGTTGCTAAGAAAGGACAGTGCAGAGATGAATTACACTACAGTACTTTGTCTAAAAGCATGATATGTGTTAATCTCCTTTGGAAAAAAACAGTTGGAAGAAAAAATTGCTCCCTTCAAATAAAAAAATAAAAAAATACAGGACATTCACATAAAAAGGATATAATTGAGGAACATCAATTCATAGACACTAATGAGAAGATGCCCTATTACTTTCTCCCAATTATCCTTAATATAATCATCAAGAAAGAGGCTCATTTTCATACTGCTCATGAAACAGCTGACTAATAAAAAAGAATTATTTTTATAGACTCCAGAGCTAGTTGAATGCTTTGCCATCTGTACTGGTCTAGAGCCTTTCCCCAAAGTGTTTAAAAACAAACTACATTTCGATCTGATAAACCAGAGTTTAGTGATTTCAGGATTAGTTTGAAACTTTACACAGTAAGCTCAGCTCAGCTTTTGCAAAGACAATTCACAAATACTTTACAAATCACTACAGAATCCACTGAAGCCTATAATGCAATTTACTAAAAAAGGCACACATCTCTTCTGAAGTATGCACAGAAAGGGAATAATAATAATGAACAGGAAGTGAAATTTTGCTTTGATTTTGAAAAGGGAACCCACATTAAAAATAACTAGAAAGAACAATGATTGCAGTGTAGTGGCCTGAGAAGAGGTCTGAGCCAGGAGACACATCAGCAGAGATGTTATCGCCATGTTGTGAACATGCTTGACCTCTGCAGATCCCTTTTATCTGCAGGTCAAGTGTCAAGAATGGATGACTAAGAATCCTGTTCTTCTTTTGACCACCCCACTCACAGCTACAACAAAAAAATTTTCTCAGCTGGTTTTCTGCATACAAATGCCCTTCCTGAGGTTTTGTAAGGATCAATTTTTGAAATATATATTATAGGTGAAAATATTTTTTTTCCAGTTATGAAAGCTCTTGCTGTGTGGCTGCATTTTCCACTTTAAGTGGCTTGTTATTAAGTGGAATAGACATGGCTATGCTTCATTCACCATCTGAAGTAACACCACAAGTTTTCTTCTAAGATTTTCAGGTCTTTTCACATTGCATTTGAATGGACTATTAGGACATATACATGGGAGAATATTTCTCCAGACACAGTTTTTGAAACTTTATTCTTGCTAATGATTTTTCAAATACATCAGATCACTGCACTATGAAGCTTTTTTTTTTTTTCTTTTTCTTTCTTTCTCTATTATTTTCATTCAGTCTTTCTGTTTTTTCTTTCTTTCTGCTTGTCTTTTTTTCAATTAAATAGAAAGTTTCTAAAGAAATGTGGATTTTAGATTTTTGTCCTCTAAAGGAAAAAATGTCAACTGTACTCGTTATACCTGTTCCTGTGAAGAGCAATCTAAAAATTCTAGAATAAATAATACATTTCTTTTCATGCTTCCTCTGAAAAGGGTGTTTTTTTTTCAGTCTGGAATGAAGATAATAAAATACTTTTCCACAACAAGAAAAAGTGACATTTATCTTGTTAATATTAGGGGAGAAAAAGTTATTTTAATTTATGTTAACTAAAACAAAGCAAAAAACCTCAGAGGAGACAAGGTAGCCAGTGATTCTCCCACTGAACATGTCAGTCTGCTAACTTGCATGGGGATGGATGAACAGCTTTTCTCCTCATAAAATTATCTGAAATTATTTGCCACATTAGCAGATTTGGGTAAAGAATGTCTCTTTTTCCTTATAAAATGAGGCCTTTGAGAGCACATTCTTCTCCCAATTTACTTAATTCAGGAAAAAAAAAAAAAGAATAAAATTATTTACTTGAAAGAGAAAACTGTTTCTATCTATCTGCATTGTTATATATTTTAAATGTTAGCCACCAATAAGCAGGATTAAGTTTTTCTCTGAGGCATGGAATGCTGCAGTATTAGCAATATGTTTATTTCAATAATGTATCTAACTGATGGCATTGCTCTTATTTATCAATGCTCTTGGCATTTTTCTCAAACACTACCGTAAGAAATGCTGAACTCACATTGGGTACTTTTTATTAGCATTAATACTATCCCATTAACATAGAACTTATAATTCTTTATTGATAAGGTGCTAATATATAACTTTCTTCCTGGTTAAGAACTGATGATTTAATTATTTGGATGTATCTGAAGAGCCAAAGTTAGAGCATGAGGAAGATTTTTATTCCTTATCAAATCTGACGGTGGATTTAACAAACCGATGACACCATGATTTAACGGACAACACTCTGCTGTGATGTGGAAAACCCACCACCTGAGTTCTCAGTGGGCAAATTGACTCAATTTCTTAATTTTGAATGATGCAGGGTGCCATTTAACAATGCTTTGGGATTTGCAGAACTACTTCTGTAGGACTGTGTTTAACTGGAGCTCTAGCAAGTCTCCCACCTAATCCCACAAGCTGGATCCTATTGCTCATGTAAGACAAATGAGAAGTCCTTTTTCCTTGCTTCAGCTAGAAGACCAACAGAACTATGAAAGTAAGTTATTTTAAGAGCATGAAAGCATGTCATTTTTTGAAGGCATTGTGTCAAGCACTGTAATCTCTTTGTGGTGCACAAAACTCTCTTGGAAAAATCCCTGATTTGTACAGCAGACCAAACACTGCAGATGGAGACAGATTAACATTTGCTGTAGCAAAACCTTTTACCCTGAGAGAACCGATTAAAAATTTGGGTTGATAATGAACAGGATGCATTTCCACTTGAAACCTGTCGATGAGTTCTGTGTAAAACAAGTTGAATGCACTCAATATGAGTTTTAGCAACAGTGTCCCCCACTTCAAAAATATCACAATATGCAACCTGAATAGCAAAGTAAATGTATCTAAAGACCAAGTTGTTTTTCATACAAAGATGTGATCTCTTAGTTCAGGCTTGAAGAAAACTGTTTGGGAAAGAAGTTCAGCAGCCAGCTCTAAAGGTGTGTGGGCACCTCTGTGAAGTATCAGTAGCTTTTTGCATCCGTTAAGATCTGGAGACATAAGTGAGACATGAGGAAAAGGGCAATCTTTATTTTGGTCAACAGATAAATCTCTGTTCACCTCTGGCTTTAACAGCTTTCCATAGTAATCCTATAATTGAAAACATCCAGAATCTTCTAGTAGATTTTTATTTTGTCAAGCATAAGGGCAGCTGTATACATAAATGTTCACATTAAAATCAAACAGTTGAAGGACTCCTGCACTACAATCCTTTTTTTCATTGGGTTTTTCCAGAATATTGGTCACTGCTTCTCTTCTCTGCATTGATCCTCTTCTTCAGGAGCTAGATTTCAATGTCACAAATGCCAGTGCCAGTCAGTGCAAACTCTTGTTTAAACTCTTTCACAGTACATAGGAAAAATATTTAATGGGCTTACTGTTTATTTGGTGAAGTTGTCTAAACAGGATATCTATTCATTACCCTTTGAAGAATATGGCTCCAAGTCTCCATCACAGATCTTCAAAGCTTTCATATGATGGAGTGCTAGAGGGGGCTCTTGGGAGCCCGAGTTTAGGAAATCCTCCTCCACCTCTAGAGTAGGTGTGATTTTTTTCTGCCTCTGATGGAGTCCACCCCCTCTTTGTCTACATCTAACACTTCACCAGAGAAGACTTATCCTTTGGGTTCTGAAAAATACTTCTGAAGTACATTTTTTTTCCCCCCTTTGGAATAGCCACACCACAAAGAAGGATTTCACTTCCTACCTTGTTTTCAAAGTGCAAAAGTGAACTAAGTAAGATATTCTAATGACATACAAAATCGTCATAGTTGAAGTGCATGGATTTCATCTACTTGGCAAGAGGTATATTTGTATCATAGGCCTATCTCAGTTATGAGGTACTTTGTGGATACAGAATCACAGAATCTCAGAATCATTCTGATTGGAAAAGGCCTTTAAGATCATTGAGTGCAACCATAACCTAACTTTACTAGCCATTAACCTAACTCTACTAAGTTTAGTGCTTAAATCCTAAGCATCACATCTGTATGTCTCTTAAACAGCTACAGTGACGAAGACTCAACCACCACCCTGGGCAGCCTTTTCCAGTGCTTAATTACTCTTTCAGTGAAGAAATTGCTTCCAATATCCAATATAAATCTCCCTGGGCACAACTTGAATCCATTTCCTCTTGTTCTGTCACTTGTTACTTGGGAGAAGAGAACAACTCCTCTGTCACTACAGCCTCCTTTCAGGTAGTTGTAGAGAGAGAGAAGGTCTCCTCTCCTTACAGAGGTAATTATTGTATTTTTTGCACCCCCAAAACCCCACTACTAGAAGTCACAGGAAAAATAGGAGTTTGGGATTTACTCTGAAGGTGTGATAGAGATATGTGCTGTAATACATATTTTGAAATTTGACATCAACTAGACATCATGAGCTATTAACTCAAAGACTGAGTAAGGAAACAGATACACACAACCTCTCTACATGTAATATAAAAAAAATTTACATTTTGGAAACAAAGAGCAATTAAATTAAAGTCAACACATTACAGATTCTACTGCGTTTCTTTGAGGACAGTATCCATGCATTTTCACTTTGGGGTTACTGGATCCTATTCGGGTTTTCAGTCTGTAAAGCATTTCACAGAATCACAGACTAGATGAGGTTGACAGGAGCCTCTGGAGGTCACCTTGTCCAACATCCTGCTCTAGCAGGGCCACCCAGAGTGGGTTGCCCAGGACCTGCACCTTCTAATAATCTTTTAGCATATGCTGAGGTGTTCCTCTTTCCATTGATCCAACACATTTAATTTCCTTCTCCAGCACTACCATTATTTGTTTCTATTTAATTTTATTGTTTATTTTAAATTAGTCTTCTCACTTGACTGCTGGAAAAGCAGTATCACATGGCTGCAGCATGAGCACCAGGCAAGAGCCTTTATGGTCACAGTCACCTCTGCTTGTCACAGAGGGCTTGGTGACAGGGGTGGCCCCAGGCCAGTATAAAAAGGGCTGCACCAGCCCAGACTGATAGACAAGGAGGTGGGTGAGCCAGGGCTGGGAGGACCATGCCTATGGGGGGAGGTGAGGGGCCAGGGCTGCCTACAGTAAGGGAGGGTGACTTCTCTTTTGTTGCTTCTCCTGAGAATTCCAGCCAGCCTCCTGGAAAGGGAAACGAACAGACCATGGCTCCTGGTCCCCCTCAACCTGTCACTCAGACAACCTTGGCTTCAGGTCGGCATTGCTGTGGGCAGGGCATCTGGGGCTGCTCATGGTGACAGGGGATGGCTGCTGTGTTTGTAGTTTCTGTCTTTGAAAGCCACAGCTGGTTTTGCCAGGAGCTTCCCACAGCCATGGGCAGAGCAGCTCCACGACCCTGTCCCCTGGGTGGCTGTGGGCTGGGCACCAGTCCCGTCGGTCTGTGGGCTATGTCGTAGCAGCCACCACATTGGCAGTGCTCCATGTCCTGGACAGCCAGTCAGAAGCTGCCCACAGCCATGGACAAAGAGATTGCTGCACCACCTACCATATCTGTACCCCATCCAGTTCCCACTGCCATGGACAACAGGAGCACCACAACACACACCACCTCAGTACCATGTCATTCTCCCTCAAGCAGCTGGAAGGAGTAAGTAGCTGTGGACAAGGGGACCTACATGATGCCCGCATTATCCACAGCCCATCATCATGCTACAGAGAGACAGAAGATGCCTATAGCTGAGGACAGAAGTCAGCTGCCCTGTCCACAGAATTTTAGAAGATCTAACTGGAAACATCTACAGAACTCCATGAAGTTCTGATTGCATCAATTAAAAAGTCACTAAAGGGATCTTAGGACAAAACTCATGACAGATGGAGTTCTTTCACACAACTAATTCATATTATAATATATATGTCCATCTTTTGGGTGAATGACTGTTCTGCTGCATCAATATTTTTTTGGACAAGAATGAATAAACACAGATAAGCACCCAAAGACATAGTCAAACCCACCAGCAGAACTTCTGCTTTTTGTACAGCAAAGCTCCTAACACCAAAAATAATCTACTTTTTAAGAACATGGCTAGGAAGAGCTGAGAGGCTTGAAATCTTTGTTGATTATTTAGTAACATGCTAAGATTCTGTGATGTTGGGGCCTCTAAACACAGTTTTAAAGCCTTCATGAATATGGAGATGAAGTAATTTAATCTACACAAATGAAGATCCAAGAAAAAATACAGCACCTACAGTGTATTCCAGTCATAAAAATTTGCAGAGGCATGCATGAGAACATACAAAAATCCACACAAATAAGCAAAGTCATATATGTATATATACATACACACCCACAGCCCACACCAATACACAAAGACACACATGTATACACTCTGAAAACATAACAAATACGCATCAAAGCTAGTCACATATATGACAGCATTTAGATTAAACAAAAGAATTCATACTTCTCTTACACTTTCCAAGTATTTTCAAGTATTTCCCATCACACTGAACAGAGACATTCAGTCTGCTGTTAGATTGCAGACTGTAGTATCTCACAGACAAACTGGCTTTATTCCATATTCAGAAATCAAATTTGCAAGATAATGGGACATTAAAACACAAAGTTTTGCTCCTTAGAGGCAGATGTCAAGAAACACCATTATCCTAACAAAATCCTGACAGAAATCTATCACAGCTGCTGTGTTAAGATTTCCTTCTGGAAACTAAGGTTGCCTCAGGAGATAGCCCAGGTTGTGGGGATCTATGGTGATTTGGAAAGACAGGAATGTGTAGAGAAATAGTTGTCTATCTTTGTACCTCACCAGCTCAAAAAATCCATGAATCCCCAATTCAGAATATTAATTTGTAAATGGAAGATCAGACTTAAGTAATTCAGGATTTTATTCAGGACATCATCTCCTTCAAAGACTTAAGCATTCCTTTAATATATTGCTTCTGGTTTCTACTACCTCCCACAAATGCACCTGGAGCTAGGTATGCTGTTCTCTGATCATGTCACGGGCACATGTGGTTTTTCCTCAGAGAGAGCTCAGGACTATTTTTATAAAGGATATCAGGCAGCTGAGGTTAGCTTTGTCCCAAAAAGTCATACATGTGTGTGTGTTTGTGTAGAGGCCCTTAAAAAACCCTGGCAGGACACTAGCAATAAATCCACGTTTCCTTTTGCTGTTCAAAATTTTTCTGTGATAGAACTATAATTCTAGTTCAAAGATTCTTCTGGTTCCAAGACCTTTGCCAATTTTTTGTATGCTGTATTATAGGAATATTTAAGGCAAATGTCTGTGTGGATAGCTTTCATCCAAAGGTCTTGTGGCATGGAAATTTCACTGTCAGCAAAATGCGTACTGGTTGGATTTTTTGAAGAGACTCAGCCCCCATGAAACATTTCAGATAAAGTATGTTTTCATTAAAAAGGTAATGTAACGAAGATAATTTTTTCCCTGAGATTTTAGCCAAATTCTTGTGTAATGACTAGTTTCTAATCTAATCTGAATGTTTTTAACTGGAAATCTGCAGTCAGATCAACTTGAATTTTGATTTACCAAGTCTTCCAGTTGAATTCATTTGAGACCAGATCATATTTCGATAAGAGACTACTAAGAGAAAATTAAGTAATTGAAAAAAGATGTAGATGTTTAAGTATTTGAAATGATTAATTTTATCCCTTACCTACTCTTGGCAGGTGTAAAGAAGTACAACAGAAGAGGATGCCTGGCTGAGTCCTTCTGTTGAAGGACTGAGTCTTACATTTGCATGTGGAATTTTTTCACAGGTCACTTGAAGCTACAAATGGGAGTTCCAACATCCAGCTGACATTTTAGCATCATGATTAGGTTCAGTGCCTATTCCTGCCTATGGTTAGGCACGTGTAAAGTTGCAAGCTCTTACAAATAAGCTTTTATTTAAATATCCAGAAGGATCATTTGATGTAAAGTATCTGCTTGATGTCCAAAGAAGGACATAAAAATAGCTTTTGACTTGTCAAGGCCTTTGGCCTCTTCATTCCTTAGTGTTAATTGGAGCAGTTTCTCTGCTGCTCTAACCTGTCTGGCTCCAATGAGACTTTCAAAGTAGCAGCAGAATCCCAATAACTTACCTGCACATCCCACTTCCATATAATCTTTAATCCTGCTAAAATGGGAGAATTCTTTCCTTGGCCATCAAAAAGCTCTGAAACGCATAAAGAATTTATCCAATATATGTGCTTAAAAGGAAAAGAAAAATCATTGCAGGGCACTGGTTTAATTTCAAAACCCTGACACAAAACCATTAATCAAAGTCTGCCAATGTATATATAAAAAAGTATATGTGTATTTTATATATACACACACATATATTATTTTTCTTAAACAGTTACTGAGTATTTTATGCTTGTGGATAGACTCCTTTTAACTTCCAAGTTATCTTGATGTAAATTAACATAAATATATTGTATTAACTACAAACACACACAGAATTAATATTTCATTAGTTGTGACCATTGAAGACTGGCCTGGGCCTGCCTCATCCTTCTGAATGAAAGCTTTATTTCACAGTATTTCCGAGTGAACTGTGTCAGTTTTCAAAGTGATTTTATTTTCAGATTTTTTCCCATTTTTTCTTAGGCACTACAAAACAGTTCCAATTGAGACCCAACAAGGATGTGCTTAACAGACTAGGTTAATGTTCTAGCTATCCAACTGTCCCATAACAGTAGTTTAGTTCAATAAAGCCCAGATGAGACCTCATTTTTTTTGCTCTTGCTTTAATTGGTGCATTATATGTACCTCAGCTCAGTTTCTAGGAAAAAAATCCTTTTAGATGAAATGACTCAATTCCACAGCTATAGCACCTTTGCATGTCTTCATGCAGAGAAAGGCTGTTTCACCCTGGAGCTGTGGCTCTGTGCATCAAAGTGAGATGGTGTCTGTACGTTCAGCTTTGGCCCTGCTCTGGGCAGAGCAGATCTTTGCAGCAAGGAGAGCTTTATTTTCCCAGCTAGTGAAGAAATAGTGATGAGTCTGCTGGTTCTTACGGGAGGGAAACTTTGTCAGCAGATGAACCACAGTCAAAGGAACTGCAGATATCAACACTCAGATGGAGAGAAATCTGACTGTGTCAGCATCTTGACGTGCTGCTTTCAGTCTGTAGGAACTCTGCTAATGGGCAGTGCGAAGCACGGCGCATGCAGCAGGATGTGAGCAGAAACTTCAATGTATATCCACACCTACAGCCTGCAGAGAAAAACCTCTTGATATTTCTCTCTTTCCAGCTGAAATATCTCTCTGGGAAGAGCAGGCCATTAGAAGGCAGAAGGTCCCACTGTGGAGGGAAGAAACTGCAAATGTGCTGTATGTGGATTTCTCATGTGCATCCACAGCATATGGGCTACCCTGATCTAGCTGCAGAGCCCTCTCCTTGGAAGTCGATAATGTTATATGCAGCCTTTCAATTCCCATGGGGATTGCTGTCAAATTTGGGAGAGCATCTTGCTGTGCAGAAAGCATCTCAAGTTGGCAACTCCCAACTCCTTCCTAGGTTGAATCCAGGTGGAAGAGCTGAAGAAGGGCTGAGGACATGGTGGGTGGGAGATGGATACTGTGCTCCTATCAGCTTCTGCTTAAATGCTACCTTATTTTTTTCTACTTGTTTTCCTGCTGTTTGATATCCATTGAAACACACAGTAAACTGAAAAGATACCTAGAGCATCACGAAGGATTTATACTTGTAGTACATGCTAAGGAAACCCAGTGTTATTCCTTGTAATACTGAAATCCCTGTAGATGTCAGGTTTTGCTGCTCAAAATATGGATATACTTATATTCCTCATACATATTGTATATATCTGCAGTAATCTAAATCCTTGGATGTCTCTTGAATTAAACAGTCATTTTGCATTATAATTCATGTCCATTATACTTCATGTTTGCTGTGCAAAGTAAACTCTCAAACCAATGTGAGGCTACTGCTTACCAGGATATCAGTGTTTTCTACATATCCCAGTAGAATAGGCTGCAAAATATTCCACTGTCTTCCAAATGAATAGGAATAAACACATGATAAATGATATATTTACCTGCATATCCATAAGGCAGAAAACACTATGGCATGAATTTTATCTGCACGTGCCCTACAACCCATAATGAAAATTGGTTATGTGTCTGCTGTCAGGGGACAAAGACTTAAAAGGGATTTACTAGACCAATTTAATCATAAGTCTGAGGCACTATTTAGTCCAACTAGTCAGATTCATTCTTACTCTCTTCCATCTTCCTGAATCTATCAGTCAGCCTTCAAACAATTCCTGCTGCTTTTATGAAGAGTTTCCCAATGTCTTCCTGGTATCATGCAGCCCAGGAGGGAAAGCTCTCTCCACAAGGCAGTGTTTGCACAGCAAACTCAGTCCAATCCACTATTGTTTATATATTCAATGTGAAGTTTAGCACATAAACAGTCTGAAATGTGGAGGCAAGACTATATGCAGATTGCCCAGGATCCTGCAGATGCTTAGACATGTGGAAGCTTTGAAGATTGACTTTGATCAGCCCTTTAATACTAGTGCTCATAAAAGAAATACTTCTAGCATCTGGATTAAGAAACTTCATGCATTGGAGGAGGGAGTGGTTGCAGATTTAGAGATTATGCTCTATGAACACAATGTAGATATTAAGGAGTATTTATGGATTTTATTTTCATAGATGGAAGATACTATTGAGTTCTGACTTGGCAGGCACAGCCTGCTTTTTGCATTTTTGTATTCTGTACAGCAATTTACATTTGCAGTGTCTATGTTCTGAAACTGAGTCCTTAATAAGTCAGGAAAAAAATCAATGTGAAATGAACGGAAACCATAAAAAAGTATTATAAGATGAATATAGATTATTAATGATGTAAAATCTTGTATAAGTAACAAAAGATAACTTCAAAACACTGCACAAACATGTTCTGAAAGGCAATGCTTTGAAAATTTGGCTACATTTGGGAGCAATGTGCTTTTGAGAAATTCCAACAATTTGATTACGTATCACTCTCCCTCTGTCCCTCCAGCATGTATAAAGAAATTGGATTTTTCATAACTTAAAGGTAGTTGTAGCAGCCAGATCAGGACAGCAGCAAGTTATGATGTATGAAACAATCTGTTACACAGTCCAGATTAGATAGAATTTATTTTCAGGGATGTGAAGCCTGGCCAGGGTACACTTCTGAATATTTTAGGATAAGAAGAAGTAAATACAAAATACTTCATCACTCTTAAGGTGGAAGGCAAAGAATGTTAGTCTGAATTGTACATTTATGCTTACATTTATTTCTACGTATATTTTACATACAAGTCAAAACCCTGAACTGCATGAGAACAATATTGTTTAAGGTGTGATTTGCCATTTAGCTAGAAATGCCAAAGGCTGCAAATGAGGACAGACCATCTCTTCCACGCCATGGCCAGCCCAACTGGTGTGTTCTCACCACTGCCATTGAGTGAGCAAAGTCACTGAGTGGATTTTAAAGAATATTAACCTTGAAAGTTCTGCATTGAATCACCTCTCCAAATCAGCCTTAGTCAAGGAAGAGAGAGGGAATTAACATGAAGGACTAAACATGGGGAATGAGGAAAGGTGTCTTTAATGGTCTCTTTTGGTGACAGCTCTGGTGTAATTATTACATCAAATTATGCCAAAAGCTAGCAGTGGGCAAATGCCTTGATTGCTTCTTAACTCTGTAACAGAATATTTGTATCTAAAATACAGCAAATACAGTCACAGACACATTTTCCAGAGATCTGCATAAACCTTGGAGGGACACAATTTCCCCTATTTTTAATTTCAAAATATGAGTCAAAGTACAGTTTTCAATTTGGACTCTGCTGCTGTTTTCACAAACATGATATCCTG
>NW_009953811.1:4818774-4823027 GCF_000747805.2 Chaetura pelagica
CCTGCTGAAAAATGAAAGCAGCCCTTTCCTCTCCTGTAGCTCAGCCACATAAACAAAAGAGAAGGCTGAGGAATCCGTCTTGTCATTTTAGCTGTTAAAATATTTGGCGTTTCTTTTGAGGTAATTGCCTCAGCTTCCCCTGTAGTCAGAGGAGAGAGATAAACAACTTCAGAAGAAAATAATTCCATCTATATCAGACATGTATCCTAGCAAAGGATCAGCTGTCCCTGCAGAAAGCCTAGGCTGCTCGTTTACTCCACATACTAACTTCTAACATCTGACTTCTGGATGGCTGAAGTTACATTAAATGAATCCTAACTGAGTGACTATACAGGGGAGTTAATGAAGGTGTGTAAGCACAAAGTTCTGACAAATGCTCAAAGGATTGCTGAAAGATTAAAGAGATAGATTTAAAAAATACATTAATCCTTCAGTTATGGAAACCTTAGGTGTTGTGCATAGCAAAAGCTATGAGAAATGTATGAAAGAAACGGATACTTTATAAAGTTGATAGTGCATTTTAACAACCTGATATCACCTGTTGACAATGTTACTTAAAAGTATTTCAGTTCTGTGTTTCTTTTTTTTTTTTCTACTAAGTATTTTTTAACCTGTAAACAACTAAGTAGAAAAAGATCTTATAAAGAATCAAAATCTCTGCTCTTTTGTTTAAAAGAGTTCAATCAATTGATAGCTAAGGTAAAAAGAATTGTTCTGGAAATAGGACATGTAAATTCGGTCAAGCTTCATGTTTTCTTCATCTTTATCTTCTGACAGACACGAACACCATTATCCTTTGAAGGCTGATTCAGAACAGGAATTCTGTTGTGCTCTATATTTAAGCAAAGAAATAGAATTATTTGGAGTACTTTTAGACCTAGAGCACCAATAACACATGTTATCTTAACTAGATTTTTTTAACCAGTTTTTAATTTCTGCTGGCAAAAATTACTCATTTGAAGAATGGCTAAACAGTCCCACGAAAATAAGACTGGTTATCTTGATGTAGATGACACTAGGATCTTCTCTAATCTCCCAGACTTACTGGGGTATATGGAATATGAAGCTTGGTGAACACGTGCATGGCAATCTTCTATGTAAGACAACACACCAGACTGGATTTAGTAGACAAGCTGTTTCTCTGTGTCAAGCCCAATGTAATGTCTATATTATTAGGAGACAAGAGGCTGCTGAAAGTATCTTTAATAAGGAAGTGGAACAGAAACCTGGCCACATGTGGTTCTTAAAAATCTGTATCACTTAGTAAGGAATGCTATATCTATATTAGATTGAAGATCTTGTCTGATTTCCATAAGAATGATTAGATTCCTACTACTGAGACAGAAGTTGCCATTGCTTCCTGTCCTAAATGGTGTGGTCTGAGCAGCTCTCTGTTTACTCTGGGTCAGTGGATGAAAAAGATTCCTTAAATATATAACCCTTTCTGGCACTTGACTCTGTGAAGGTGCCTCACAGTTCCCTGATTCTATCTAGTTTTAAGCCACCATAGTTTATCAGTGTCATATAGGTATGAAAATCTTACCTGCATGTGTCTTAAAATCATAGAATGGTTAGGGTTGGAAAGGACCTTAAGGATCATCAGGACTGTTGTGGTTTGGGCCCAAAGAATCGGCCCGCATGGCCGTTCACCCAGCTGTCTCCCAAACACACACACTGGGATGAGGAGGACAAGGGCCAACTAGAAACTCATGGGTTGAGACAAAGGACAAGGAGGGTTCTTCACTGATTAAAGTCTGGTGAGGCCATACCTGGAGTGTTGTGTCCACTTTTGGCACCTCAGTTCAAGAGAGATATTGAGGTGCTGGAGCAAGGACAGAGGAGGGCAATGAAGCTGGTGAAGGGCAAGAGAATCAAGAGTGGTTAGACACTGGAACAGGCTGCTCAGGGAGGTAGTTGAGTCACCATCCCTGGGTGAGTTTAAGGGTTGTTTGGATGTGGTGTTGGTGGATATGGTTTAGGGGAGAACTTTGTAGAGGAGGGATGCTGGTTGGACTCGGTGATCCCAAGGGTCTTTTCCAACCTGAATAGTTCTGTGATTCTATGATTCTATGCCATAAATTCTCTAAGGCAATAATAAATGTGTTGCTATAGCGCCTGACTCCAGGTTTGTTGTAGCACCACTGTTAGTGGTATGTTTATTGACCTAATAAACCTGTGTTGTCCAAGACACTGACATAAATGATGGCTGTGTCATTTTCCAGATAAATTATTTCCTACCTTGTATTTTAATATAACTAATTCTAAAATGACAAGTAACAATAAGAAAAGTTTGTTCAGAGTTTTACCCTATATCTCCACTGACCTTCAAAAAAAGAAAAATCCAGAGGGAAAACATTCTTCCTGAGATATCTGTCCAAATACTTAGGCTACCTTTCGCAGTCCTATTGTATCTGATCTGCTGCATTTTTCTACACTAAAAGGTCATTAATAATTACAGAACAGAGCCCTGTAATTTTTCATCCAGGAATTAAATAACTTTAATTGCTAAATATCACTTGGGATAAAAAAGGGGTAGATTTGAGTACATGAGCCCATATTCAAGAGTCAGAGCATATCTATCAACAGAAATAATCCTACAGTTATAAATGGATGCAAAGACTTCAAGTGAAAAATTAAATGCTTAGGTCTGACATTTTTAATTAATCTGTTTCTATTGTAAGGACAAAAGAAAGGAGACTAAACACTTATTTACCCATGAAATGTTCTACCATTTACTAAAGACAATTTTTTGACCTGGGCTCAAGAGAGAGCATTTTTAACAAGCCCAGAGTCCTTAAAGAGCTGTGTCTCTCAGGAAGTCAAAGGGAATTGAGCATCTGGAATCACATTTGATGTTCCTCTTTGGACAATTTATTGATCCTGTTTGAATTCCTTAATTACCTATATGTGCATTATCTTCATGCTAGAGACTAATTTTCAGGCTCAAGTTTCACTTTCACTCAAATTTTGTAGGTTGATTTTCAACATTTATAACAAGTAGATTTTATTTCCCACCAGCATAACTGAATATCTGATTTTTACCTCTATTTTTGGTATATAATTTTTTTTCTTTTTTTTGATGTATGCAACTTTAACTTGCTTGTGACCACTTGGAGTGCCATTGTAAACATCACCTTCTAACTGTTACATTTTGATATTAATTTATTCTCCTTGCTTGCTGCATACACATGCGTCCAATGGAAACCATTCCCTTTACTTTCATGGCTCCTCACCACCTGCAGCCTTGTTTATCTATCATCTCTCTATCACAAGGAGGACTCTTGGAATGAGTACAACTTCAGCTTCACTGCTCACATGTATGCAACCTTTGCTGCCCTTCCACTTTCACAGCCATGCAAGCTTCAAAACAGATTTTAATAGATATATATAAATAAAATTATTTCATTTTCCTTGTCAAAGATCTCCTTTAGCATATTTACAAAAACTTGTTGTGTGCTAACACAGATATTCAGCATCCCAACTGGTACTGCTTTATTGTTTCCTCTTATTCTACTATTTATTTTCTATTTTCTTATTTTTAAATTTCATGTTTTCTTGGGGGCATCAGGTGTCTCTTTTCTTCTCTTTGTGATTTGCTTTGTACAGCAGGCAGCCTGCTTTGAAAGTTCTATGTGTTTTCATTTTCTGATGCCTTTTACCTTCGAGTTCACATAAAACGCATCAGAAAAGTAAAATATTAATTCTGTTTTAGGGCCATCAGGGAGGAATTCTACATTTGTATCACTATTCACTCAAACAGGACACCTGTCACGATCCGTGACCTATTATATCTCCTTTTTGGAGTGTATTAACTTATCAGGATTTGCTGAGAGATCCACACGTGGGTATCACCTCACACAGAGGAGCAGGGGCTTATGCCCTGACTTTTTCGAGTGAATAACTTGCTCAGTGCTTACTAATATTTCCAATAACAGCAGCCAATCCCCAATTAGAATTTACGAAATGCACGGTTTATTGTGGGGAAAACAAAGCAATTTGGGGCAGGAGGTTCAAAAGGAGTGATTAAAACACATGAAATACACCTTAGTTACACACCTTATTTACTTATTTAAGTGAGGGAAGGAGGGGGAGGGATATGCCCGACGCTGTTCCCGTATAGGGTCGCGATTTGTGTGCAGGTAAGTCAAGATTATACTTTCCCCTATAAGCTGGGGTAGCCGGAATTATCTCACCACGCGGTGACGCAGAGCGCAGGTCGCTGCAAGCACTCCCAAGCGCAGGTCGCCTCCCCC
>NW_009953811.1:4823450-4825306 GCF_000747805.2 Chaetura pelagica
GCCCTGCCCCCGCCCCTCCTTCCGGCCGCGGCTCCTCCCCCGTAGCAGCTGCCCCCCCCCCCACACACACAGAGGGGGTTCAGCGCCACATGGGGACGCCATTTTAAGTCAGTTTTGTAGGCTGACTCAAAGGACATTTCATGTTCGTGTAAGGAAATACCTGGTCCTTCACAACACCCTTGTGTAAAGTTATAAAAATATAATGCAGTGGAATCAGTCTGACCAGAATATCTACTTATAAAATGTGAAACAGTCCACTGGGCCACTGAATCCAATCTGCTCATCACAGGCATCCACATCATATAAGCCCTTTCAAAAACGCTTTAATACCCCTTCTTAAAACCAACTAGATTCCCCATTTCCTATATTATTCCTACTGGAAGACTGTTTCAGAACCTTACTCACCAGAGGATTAGAAAACTTTATCTAATTTCCAGCCTAAATATATTCATGGGCAATTTGTAGCTATTTGTTCTTGGACCAACATTGTTCTTTAGTTTAAGCTCTTCTTCTCCCTGATGTTTACCTACCTGATAAGTTTACAGAGAGCAATCACATTCTGTCTTTGTCTATGGTTAAACAAGCCAAACTCTCTTTGTGCCCTTCTGCAAGGGATACACTCTGTTTCTGTGCTCACCCTAGCAGCCTCTGCTTGTGCCTGCCCATGTCTGAAAGCTTGTTTCTCACATGGGAGTGTTCAACACTGCACCCTACTTTCCCAGTGAAGTCTTAACAGTAGAGCAAGAGTAGCAAGAATAACAGAAATATTTCTGCTCACATCTTTTGTCACAGTTGCATTTAACCGCTCCAATAATCCTGTGATCCATCTATGACCTGTTTCCAATCCAGTTGTTCTTTCACTGCATTACCCCATTTATCTCTATTTAGCTGACCTTCCTTATAGTTTCTGTATTAATTCCAACAAGAGTAATGATTTTCCATGTATTACCAGAGGAAAGTTTCATAAATTCCAAATTTCTCTTCACTGGACAGCTATCTCACCACTCGTAGAAATTAATTTGTACAGCATTTTTTCTTCTTGTTGTTTTCTACAAAATTGGTTCTAAATTATTACATAATATCAAATTTATAGTTTTACAAGTTCCAGTTCTTAATTAGAGGATTAATTATAGCTGGTATCTACTTATATGGTACTTGCCTGGTTTTGCAAGTTTCTCGTGTGATTGTACATGTTGCTAATATTAGTCTTGTGTGTTCATAATTAAAACCAAATGGCCCCTTGGTGATTTGTTTCTCCCCTTTTTTTGGGTGAAACTATTAATTTTCAGATCATTATTTCCATTAGTCAGCCTTTCTTTGCCTCTGTGTTCAGTCTCAAGTCCTAGCTGGACAAAGATCTGAGCAACCTGGTCTGAGCTTGTGGTTAATCCTACTTTGAGTGGAAGGTTAGACTAGAGATCCCCTAAGATCCCTACCCACTGGAAGTATTCTAGGGTACTATCAAGGTAAGGTATAAATATAAATATATATTAAAAAAATATTTTTTTTTGTCCTGTGTGTTAAGACCATCAACTCTTTTATAACCCTGAGATGAACTGCAAATGGGAGCTCTGAACAGATGGGAGCATAAAGTAAGGCTTTGCTTAAAATCTTGGAGAATAGAGAATATGTGAAGACCACCACAGGCATTGGTGTCAGTACCCAGAGAGCTGCACTGCAAAATTTTTGGCATTATATTTGGAGGTGATGCCTAGAAGCCCAAGCCCTGCTCAGACTATTTGAGCCATTCAACTAGAACCCACCAACAAGCACAACATCTGGTGGGTAGGATTTACTAGTCCCTTAATTATTTCTGCATTCCAAATCCACTTCTTTTATGCTTACATGAGATTGTT
>NW_009953811.1:4825360-4849847 GCF_000747805.2 Chaetura pelagica
TAGGAGAGCCCCTGGATACTGAAGAGAAGTTGAAAAAGTTGACACCAATGACAAAGTTGAGCGTGGAGTTGAAGAGAGATGGTGACAAGATCAGTGTTCTCATACTTCCCTATGTCTGGAATCCAAAAAGATTTTAAGGTCTTGGATAATTTCTAAGAGCTTTTATATAAAGTTTTGCCAGATTTGTTTGACAATTGCTCGAGTGGTCACCGTTTTTCAAATATAGCACATAATCTCAAATTTTCTTTTTCTTTTTTAACCTTTTCAGTGGACAGTGTCGAAATAATTTCAACAAAGGTTTCATCTGATTCAGCCATAGACAGTGTGCCTGGCACCATCAGAATCAAGGAAAGACACACAGATGATAAAAACCCCAAAAATCTTTCTACTTTTTGTTTATATTAAAATTCCACATTACTAAATCAATACAAGAGGAACCTAATTTCTCTGCTAACCTTGTCTAATGAAGATTGAAATTTAATAAACATGTAAGAAAGCTGCATCACCATGAACTAAGAGACTTCAAAATATGACATTTAGTTCATTATTTATTAACCTATTCCCCAGGAACGTGACAGAGGGAATGCAGACTATCCATATTAGAAGCTGTTTCATCTATAAGAGATAATGGAGACCCTATTTCCTTTGCACAAGATTTATATTCTAAAGAGGAAATGAGATATAAGATGCAAAATTTATACCTCTCATGATTTCTTTTTTCCTACGGAAAGCAGAAAGCACAATCTCTTACAGACTAAATGTACTTGGCATTATGTGCTTTAAAAGTGCATGTTTATAAAAATGTGAATTTCCTATCCAGGGAAAATAAACAAAGGCACATTTGGTGAAACAAAAACAATAGAACAATGTCCTTCTAAACAGTCAAAAAATCCGCAATTAAAAGGATGGAGACTGGACACCTTAATGTGTCAAAATAGCCATTTACCAAAATAGAGAATAAAAACCTTCTCCAGACAGCCAGAGAAATTACTACTAATATTTCTCTTCAATGTATTTAGTCTTCATTTCCTGGTTTAAAACAAAAACAAGCCCCACACTGATGAGGATCACAGCTTATGGACTATAACCATAAAGAACAATAATTTCTACTCATTCTGGGATGACTCCCAGTTTCAGTTGTGTGGCTGCGGTCAGAATCCAGGGCACCACATTACCTTTCATACCTGTAATGCTCTTTTTCAAATTACTGACTCAGTGCTGCAAACTGAGCCCAGCTGGCAACCTTTATGCCCACTGGATGTACCCCTGAAACCTGCAGTTTCAAGGAAGAGGAGAAAAGCCTCTGCTGGCATGCATTAAGCTGCAGCTAGCAGCCTAGAATTCCTAATATTTTTGGAAGTGATTCCTAGCTTTGGCTAGGTAGGCCTGGAATCTCCAAATACGTTTTGCATCATTAAAATACAACTTCTAAAACATGATCTAGAGTGATTAGAAATAAGTCCATATGTACATGTCTGCTAGACTTCTTTCTTCTTACAGGGAATGATCTATAAAATAAAAAGCCATTCCAATAAACTACTTTAATCATATGGTCCATGAATGTCCTTGACTTACTTTTTCTCATTGACAGTGAAAATAAGGCAGCAAATTAAAGGTACAATTGTAAGAAAAAGTTACAATGGCAGGACATGAAATATTTTAATACCTTACCAACTGAGCCACTTGTACTTCACAATTCATGAACAAATTTTCTATTACTACAGAGTCACGCTTTTATTGACTGGTGTAAAAACACCATTTGTATCTTTCTTCATCCTGCTGTGTTTCTATTTTATTGGAAGTGTCCTGTAACAGGTATAACATCAGCTCAGATTACCAAGAAATCTATAAAATAGCTTCCTGCTACTACCTTTGGTGCAGATTGAAAGAATACATTATGATCCCACTGAGTAAATGATAAAAGATGTTATTCACAGGCAAACGTGATTTATCCTCACCTGTTCAAAATTCTGAATTTACCCACTTTATTATTAAATTACGAAAACATTTCACTCACATTGATTAGGAACACAGGTACATTATTAAAGAGAGGCTATTAGGAAGCAGGTGTTTCAAATTTAAGTTCTGAGGTTTGTGACTCATGGTAGGGCCACAAATATTTCATGCAAATGGGAGTGGACAGAAAGAGCTTCATAAATGTTCCATTGAAGGACCAATATCATAGAATCATAGAATCTTAGGGGTTGGAAGGGACCTTGAAATATCATCTAGTCCAACCCCCCCTGCAAGAGCAGGGTCACCTAGAGCACATCACACAGGAATGCATCCAGGTGGGTTTGAATGTCTCCAGTGAAGGAGACTCCACAACCTCTCTGGGCAGCCTGTTCCAGTGCTCTGTCACTCTCACAGTAAAAATTTTTTTTCAGATATTCACCTTGAACCTCCTATGCTCCAATTTGCACCCATTACCCCTTGTCCTATCACTGGTCATCACTGAGAAAAGCCTAACTCCATCTCCCTGACACTCACCCCTTACATATTCGTAAACATTAATGAGGTCACCCCTCAGTCTCCTTTTCTCCAAGCTAAAGAGACCCAGCTCCCTCAGCCTTTTCTCATAAGGGAGATGTTCCACTCCCTTAATCATCTTCGTAGCTCTGCGCTGGACTCTTTCAAGCACTTCTCTGTCCTTTTGGAACTGAGGGGCCCAGAACTGGACACAATACTCCAGATGTGGCCTCACCAAGGCAGAATAGAGGGGGAGTAGAACCTCTCTTGACCGACTAACCACACCCTTTCTAATGCACTGGGACATGGTGTTGTTCTTCCCCAAATGTAAAACTCTGCACTTCCCCTTGTTGAATTTCATCATGTTTCTCCCCGCCCAACTCTCCAACCTATCTAAGTCTCTCTGAATGGCAGCACAGCCTTCTGGTGTGTCAGCCACTCCTCCCAGCTTAGTGTCATCAGCAAACTTGCTGAGGGTACATTCTATACCCTCATCCAGGTCGTTGATGAAGATGTTGAACAACACCGGTCCCAGTACCGACCCCTGTGGGACTCCACTAGTCACACACCTCCAACCAGATTCTGCCCCATTGACTACAACTCTCTGACTCCTTCCTTTCAACCAGTTCCTAATCCACCTCACTTCCTGGTCACCAAACCCATACCTGATCAACTTTTCTACAAGGATGCTGTGGGAGACGGTGTCAAATGCTTTACTGAAATCAAGATAAACCACATCTACCGCTCTACCATCATCTATCCACCTAGTAATTTCCTCATAGAAGGCTATGAGGTTAGTCAAACATGATTTACCCTTGATAAAACCATGCTGACTGCTCCTGATAACCCCCATGTCCTTGATATGCCTAGAGATAGTGACAAGAACAAGTTGTTCCATCACCTTTCCAGGGATGGAGGTGAGGCTGACCGGTCTATAGTTACCCAGGTCCTCCTTCTTGCCCTTCTTGTAGACTGGAGTGACATTTGCTATCCTCCAGTCCTCAGGCACCTCACCTGTTGCCCATGACTTACTGAAGATGATGGAGAGTGGCCTAGCAATGACCTCCGCCAGCTCCCTCAGCACCCTTGGGTGCATTCCATCTGGACCCATTGATTTATGGATGTCCAGATTACTCAACTGATCCCTAACCCAATCCTCATCTACCATGTCAAACTCTTCCTCTATCTTGACCTCTTCTGGGGCTATATGAATCTGGGGCTCATAGGGAGACCCTGCAGGAGTGAAGACAGAGGCAAAGAAGGCATTCAGCACCTCTGCCTTCTTTATATCCTCTGTCACCAGGGCTCCCACCTCATTCCTCAGTGGGCCAATATTGCCCCTAGTGTTAGTTTTGTTAGCTATGTATTTGAAAAAGCCCTTTCTATTATCCTTAGCTTGACTTGCAAGGTTAAGTTCCAAGGAGGCCTTAGCTTTCCTAATTGCCTCCCTACATCCTCTGACAACATGATCTGTAGATTTTCCATATATGTATGTTAATATTTTCCATTGTTGATTATAAGTGGAAATGGTTCAATGTTTTAACTCAGTGCTGCTTGCATATTAGATAGAGATAAAATTGTAAATGAGAACTGTTTTTTACAATTTTCAAATTTCTATTTCTTTAATACATAAGAGGTGTTTTTTCTTTTTTTTTTTTTTCTTTTTTTTTTTCTTTTTTCCTTTGGTACACCCCAGGTTTTTGAGACCTACCTTTTAAAGGATATAGTTTTTCTATTTTCCAGTTTTATGCCAGACTACATTAAGACTAGTTACCAGCTCGAAAACTAATGCCTCTGTAATGTTGCTGAGTGTTTGTTCAGCAATTACGATAATTAGGAAAAACTATAAACTGAATTAATACAAGTGGGGTATATTGCTCGTAGTACAATATGTGATGGTTAAAGTTGTGAAAAGTATTTAATTTCAGACATATTTTGTTCTTAATAAAAACAACGGATCAAAACCTCAGATTTGAAAACCTCACTGTGAGTACCTGTTAATAACCAGCAGACTTTATATATTTTTCTGTCCCTCCAGTCACTAAATACAAAAGATGGGCTATTTACAATAATGCCATTGTGCAGAGAATTGGAATAAACATTTGGGTTATATCTGCATTATGCTACTTTCAAAGATGCTTGAAGGGTTCATGGAAAGTGTCTGTATGTGTGCGTGCCCACATTAGTTTTTTATATTAAAAACAGAAGCATGTGGAAGAATGGCCTCCCTGTATGCTGAATAATTTATGTCTTCCCTGTCTTCTCCTGGTTCCCTTCGCAGTAATGACTGGCTTAACACTCATGTACATCAATTTACAATGTATCAGTGTAGCTTTGCATTGCTTTCAAGTCCAGATTGCTTTAAAAAGCAACAAGAATACATGGAGGCATAAGAGCTTTGCAGCTAGCAGTAACAGGATTCATACCAGGGCTTGGACAAACTGTAGATTATTAGCTGGGAATTCTCTCTGGTATTATTGAACACATCTTTTTAATATTGCATTGGTTTTGAAAGATAAAATGTGAAAAATATTTATTCCATTTTATTTTACATAAGAAATGCTCAGAAGCTGACAGTTTTACTCACCTTCACTCCTTCCCTCCTGTTTGTTTAGTATTTGTATCTTCAACATGTTTGTGCCCCTTTTTATATATACCAACAATTAAAAATCTTCTGGGGTGCTTAACATAGATAAAATTATGATGTTTCTAATGCCCAATGCTTATGCTTTACTAACATCCAAGCTACCTCTTTGCAATCCTCACAAAATTCACCTGACTAACTCTGTTGACCATCTGCCTCTTGCTATTTTGGTGTGAAAGATGCTAAATCCATTTGATGAGATCCCTGGAAGTTGTGTCTTAGCTGTATCTTCACAAATGCAAGAAAAAAACCTTCTCTAGGTCAACTAATAAAACACAGAAGTATTAGTCATCATTTAAAGACTCATCTTAGTTATATAAAACCCTAACAGTTCATTTATATCAACTGAGATGTATTACATTTACAATGATTTTATGGACTGTAGTAACTTCCTTAATTTATTGTGCCTTTGGTACTGTACAAAGAGAACACTAGAAGTCATACTTAATGCTTGGAGCTAACCTTAGTCTCTGAAAATGGCTGGAAATATAATCTTGTTCATTTCAATCGTTATAGGATAAAGTATGTAGTTTATTGCTTTTAGGCTCATTTAATTCACCTGGCTTTCAGGAAAGAGGTCTGCCAAGGTGTTGCTACTTCTACAAGAAAAGCGTAAATGATGCATTTTGCTTTCATTTTGGTAAAATGAATGCCATACAACCCTGAACAAAACTGCTATGAAACAAGTTCTGTAACAGATGCAAGTCTCTGCATCTCTAGCAGAGTAAAATTTAACCCTATTTAACCTATTTTTCTTCTCATTCATAAAGAAGAATGTCAGTTTGTAAACCTGCTGCTGAAAGAAAAAATGACAGGTTTAAACAAGTCACTGTATGTTGGTTTAAAAAGTGATCCAATTCATTGAAAACATCCTACAGTTATAAAGAAGAATTTCCCTTCCTCTTTCTGCCATTGCTGGTGTGGTTGTGTGATGCACATCACATATTTCAGCTCATCATTTCCCCCACATCCCCTGAGAACCCAGGGTAACACCCTCTAATGTCACTGGAGTTGTTGTGATGCTCCACTGTCTGTGCTCGGGAGGACTAGTGGAAGGCACAGGCAATCTGGATTCTTTCATGTAGAGTGAGGTTAAGTGGAAGACAGGACATGTAACTGCCTCCTCATAGCAGTGAACTGGCAATTCAGAGCTAAGGTCAATAAGAAGCAGGGTGCTGAACTGCAGCACTGTCTTGTTGTCATTCAGGTATTTTTATGTGACAGGAAAATTACACTTTCTAAGCTGGGGCAGTGCGGAAGAAAATCAGGCTATTATTACCAGTCTCAAGTTTTTGTATCACCTTTAGACTGTCGTGAGAGAGCAAGAATGATCTTTAAGTGTGCTGAAAATTATTTAGAGTGTGACCATTCTTTCACTCATTTTCCCTGCTGCTGAAGCAGTGACTTTCTGTAACAACACTGTAGAGCTTAAAAAGCAGTTAACATCTTCTCCCTCCTCTTTTGGTGGGGAAATTTCTTGTCTTGGTTTTACCTAAAAGAATATGGCATGGGTGCAACATTCCACATTCCACAGGGATGAATTAAGTAGTTCACTGACTTCAAAAGGAGTGTTTGGAAAAAAAATAATTCAGCCAATGCAAGTCTGGCATGACACACTTTGATGAAACATGGCTGTTTACACCAGTAGAGGGTCTTGCCTTTCTCAAAAGTGAATCTGTCATGTAACTGGTTAAATCCAGTTGTGTTTATTGCCAATGGCAAAACTACACTACTAGATCTGAACATGAAAGAAAGATCAACTGCAGATTTACATACTTGAAGGAGACAGAAATCTTAAGAAATTAAGCATAAGTAGGAAAAAAAGAAAAGAAAAAACTCAAAAGCATAATTGAACTGAAAACTTGAATACAATTTGCACATTGTATTTTGTTATCAGCAAGTTTTACCATTTTTACTGTTTTTGCAAACTATCAGTGCTCCAAAGACATAGCTTAATCCTTGGTATCAGTAACTAGTATCAGTGGAAAGCTTCTTTTTCCATGTGTAGGTCTATCCAAAGTTTGGTAAATTGATAAGTCCCATGGACTCAAGAATAGCTTGTGATTTTCAGTGCCAGATTTGAAACAGACAAAGGAGGACACATTTTTGGAATTAATATCTAGGAACATATATAACTGCAATCTAAGTTTAAGGTCTGAAGAGTGTGCTTGGTGAAGAGGTGTTGCACTTTTCTTCTAAGCTGATTAATAAAAGATTTTTGGAAATAGAAGTTCCTGGCCACCATGACTCCAAGTTGTAACCCCTGCAGCAAGACAAGGCTACAAGAGTGCTCTGGGACACCTGAGGAAACCTGTCATGTTGTTATTCCTAGAAACACCTCAGCAGCTAAAGTAAGACTGGGGAAAACATGGGTCTGCTTCTGAATGCGGCAGGGTGTCTGATGGCAAAGCAGACGGAAAAGGCCAAGGTGCTTAATGTCTTCTTTGCCTTGGTCTTTACAGGTAAGACCAGCATTCAAGAAACCTAAGTCCTTGAGACCACAAGAAAGTTTTGGAGCAAGGAAGACTTAGAAATGAAGGACCTGGAGGTTCTGTGGGACTCTCAGTTGACCATAGGCAAGTGATGCATCCATGTGGCAAATAAGGCCCATGGCATCCCTGGCTGCATTAGGCAGAATGTGAACAGCAGATGGAGGGAGGTGGTTCTTCCCCTCTGCTCAGCACTGGTGAGACACTTCTTGAGTGCACAGCTGTGTTTACTAGTACAAAACAGGCATGGATGTACTGGACCAAATCCAGCAAAGAGCCATGATGCTCTTAACCAAGAGATTAGAGCAACTGTTAAATGAAGAGAGGCTGAGAGAACTGGAGTTGTTTAGTCTGGAGAGCAGAAGGCTCAGGGGGGATGTAATCTATGTTTGTAAATTACCAGTTAGGAGGAGCCAGACTCTTCTCCATGCCGCCCAGAGGCAGAATAAGAGGCCACAGGACCACACTGAAATACAAGAAATTCTATTTAAGGTCTTTTACTGTGAGGGTCATCAAACATTAGAACAAGTTGCCCAGAGAGGTTGTGGAGTCTCTGTCCTTGGAGAAAGTAAAAATGTTATCTGGACATAATCTTGGGCAATTTACACTTGTTGACTCTGCTTTGAGCATAGGATTTGGACTAGGTGGTCTCCAGATGTCCCTTCCAACTTCAACTATCCAGTGATTCCAAAATACTTTCATTTGAGGAAAATAAGATTTATAAGCTAAATTTTATTTCCTTCTTGCTGATGTTTTATTATCTCAAAGATCTTTTGTACTGCAGAATGTCCAATGTAAAATCTGTGCGACTAGTTCAAGAATTCAAAACTCCAGATGCTGAAATATAGCAACATTCCTCTTTAAAAAGGTAGAAGACACAGAAACCAGTACCAACCAGCCTCTCTGATAGACAATGTCAATGAAAATTTAAAGATGCTAATGGAGTTTAAGATGACAATATCAATTCATGTATAATTACAAACTGTAGAAAGCAAAGACCTGATACAAGTTTAATTTGTTAGAATGCGTTTTGCAGCCATAGCAAATTTACTAAATGTATAGTCAAATTTGGTTGAAGTTAAATTAGGCATGCATCTAGATTCTCGGTTAAAATTCTTCAGCTGAATCCTTCTAAAGTGGTATAAGTAATAAGAATAAAAATGTCTGCACAAGCTGAAGCCTGCAGCTTATATCCCATTATAAATTACACTTCAGATTTTCTAAACTAATTGTTAAATTTAGACTTAGCAATTAGCACTGCACAACATTTACCAACAGAATTAACTGTATCACTTGCTATCAAGATGACATTTCAAGCTCAATTACATTTTCATATGCCCCAGACTGGTAGCTCTGATGCATTCTAAGAAACTAAAACCCAGAAATAGGCCAACTTCAAATTGTTGTGACAAGACTCACAAAAGGAAATGTTCTTTTTTTTCTTTTTCTGTTTTGGGTGAAAAAGCAAGCTTACTGGATACAAATGCAATCTTATCTGAACAGTGTGAAACTTTGTCTCAGGTTGGTGGAAATAAAATGCAAATAGTTACTTTATAGAGTTCCATCATTTGAGAATTGTATCTAGCAACTCTGCAGTTTCTAGGAGTCCTGATTAACAAACACATTGGACTCCTTATTAGCAAGTACATGAACATTGCCAGGAGATGCTACCTGGTGTTGCTTTTTAATGTGATAGGGTATGAATCTGAGAACTTCAAAAGATATTTTCAACAAACAGCCAAACCTACAGAGAAAGTCACAGCTGGATTTCATGTTGTGTTTACTTAGTAGAGCCAACCCTTAGGAAGTTTTTGCTCTGCAACTGTAGAAAGACTAAAATTCAAAGCCACTTACTCCCGATAACCCATTCAGAATCACAGACTTGAACTAAATTCACTTGCTTTCAAGATGTAAGTAGTGAAAGATCTTAAAGTTGCATTAAGATGAGCCAGTCATGCTTTGATGCAATTGTATCTACTTGCATAATAAGCTCACAGTGGAAAGGAGCACTTTCCAGCTGCTGGTGAGATACAGACCCCAATGCTCATCACACATGTGACACCACTCTCACCTGTAACCCTTTCAGGTGACTTTTGGAACAAAGTAGAATATAGAGGGAAGGGTTTGAGGTAAGACTGGAAAAATAACAGTTTAAACAAAAGATGAGTATAAAATACAATTTTTCTTTTGATGAGAGGCCGGAGGCATTTGAGATTATAATTCACTCTAACTTCTTTCATGGTAAAGGACCATGAATAATAATGTTTGTCCTAGGACTTGAATGTTTCCTTTCCACCCTCTAGCATCCTTCTCTTTTTCTTGATTATACCAGGACAGTCACAATATCTGTGGCTCTAAACATAACACCCTTCATGGATAACGTTTTCCCTTTCTCCTCATCTATTTTTTTTTCTCCTGTGACTCAGGACTTTTCCTGAATATGAACCCTGGGAGCACGTTTTCAGCAAGAGGGATGGAATGGCAGTTCCTAACATTCAATCACTTAAAATGTCAACTAAATACCTAAATGCCATGTGTGCACTCCAAAGCATAATGAACATGTTCTGGTTCTGAGTACCAGAAGTACTGATGGCACTTCACATATGATGTATTATTTTCATATGAAAGGTTTATTCAGGAGAGGTGTTCTGTACAGTGTGTTCAAAATTCAAATTTTATTTCCATTATTTTTTTGCTATTGTGTAACACAATCTTTTTCCCCTTTATTAAAATAGCAAATGAATGATACATACAAGACAATAAAAAACTAATTTACTGCTATTCAGAGATGTTTTCTGAAATGTTATTGAGTCACATCTGGTTCTGTTAATTTGACCAGATGAAAAAGTTTGGCATGACAGCCTTTGGAAGGTTCATCTGACCTAACTTCAAACATCTACGGTGTCAGTGTCTAAATGCTAACTAATTTCCTTAGGCTGATTTTGTGGTTACAGGGAAAACCAGACGACATTAGAATGCAATTCATATATAGCAGTACATTACGGGAGATCAATCATGCCTTACAAACAAATTTTTCTTTTTATTATTATTTTTTTTCTTTTGGCTATAAAGAGAATTGAGGATAATTTTCCCAAGAGGCCTACAATTAATCTGTCAAATTCCTCCAAGATTTTTCAAAAGAACTACCTTACCTAAGACGAATGTGGGTTTAAAGAGAGAAAGAGGACATCTGTCAGGTGTTGTGGCTAGACAGCACTCACAAGTATTTAGGGAGCAAAATGCAAATGGAAGTTGTAGTTTAAAAAAATTATCAGAAGTCTACTGCAAAGCTTTTTCTTGAAATTTAGATAGTTCCCTAAGTTAAGGGTTTAATCTCTTAGAATCTTTACTTAGTTAAAGAAGTTATTCAGCGAGTTTGCTGATGACACCAAGCTGTGTGGTGTGGTTGACAAGCTGAAGGGAAACCCTGACAGGCTTAAAGATGGGTCTGTGAAGATACCATGAGGTTGAACAAGGCCAAGTGGAAGGTCCCGCCCATGGGTTGAGGCAATCCCAGGCACAAATACAGGCTGGGCAGTGAATGGATAGAGAACAGCCCAGAGGAGAAGGATTTGGAGGTGTTGATTGATGACAATCTCAACATGAGTCAGCCATGTGTGCTTGTGGTCCAGAAAGCCAAGTGTGTCCTAGGCTGCTCCAAAAGAAGTGCAGCCAGCAGGTGGAGGGAGGTGATTCTGTCCCTCTACTCTGCTGTCGTGAGATCTGACCTGGAGTACTGTGTGCAGCTCTGGAGCTCCCAACACAGGAGGGACATGGAGCTGTTGGAGTGAGTCCAGAGGATGGCCACCAAGATGATCAGAGGGCTGAAGCAGCTCTCCTACAAAGACAGGCTGAGAGAGTTGGGGTTGTTCAGCCTGGAGAAGGCTCCAGGAAGACCTTATAGTGGCCTTCCAGTTCCTGAAGGGGCTACATAAAAGCTGGGGAGGAACTTTTTACAGGGAGAGATAGGACAGTGGGTGTGGGAAATGGTTCTTCTTCTTCCCCAGATAACGCTAAACAAAATGCTTTTTAAGGCTCACGACAGGGGGTAATAGTTGTAAACTAAAAGAGGGTAGTTTTAGACTAGATATTAGGAAGTAATTCTTTAGTGTAAAGCGTAGTGAGACAGTGGAACAGGTTGCCCAGGTGTCCTGGTTTGAGCCAGACTGAAACCACTATTTCTTTTACTATTTCCGCCCACCCCACCCCCCCCACCCCCTTCAGTAAGCTTTCTTTTAATTAGCAAAGTGTTCCAGCTAGGACTGATAACAAACATTGGATTGTTTTTATTATTGCCAGGACTCCAAGGTCCCACCTTTACTCTGCTGGCTCAGACACTATGGGGAGATCTATGACCCCCTCTGTAGGAGGCTGAGTTAGACAGACAGCAAATTTGCCCAGAGATATTCCATTCCATGTATCTGCGTGAGCTCAGAGGAAGGTCAGAGATCACAGAAGACAACTTCCTTCTTTCTTCTTCTTCCCTTCTCTTCCATCCATGGACAGCTGCCTGGATGCCTCCAGGTTTGGAGAACGGTTTGGACTGGAATGGATCAAGATCATCTACTCCCAACTCCCCTGCATGGGCAGGCACACCTCCCACTGGACCAGATTGCTCCAGGCCCCATCCAAACTGGCCTTGAACACTTCCAGGAAGGGGGAATCCACAATTTCAGAGGAGGCACTGCACACAAAGCAGAGGAGTGCAGCCCTGACATAGGGAAGCTGTAATGGAGACAACTGAGTGAACTGGCAGCATTCTGCTATAAATGAAGGTGAAATCCAACAGGCTTCTTGTACTTACTTGCTCTTATACACAACACACATCAGGAATTTCAGCTTACAATCAAAACCAGGCAGTACATTTTATTTGAACATTATGATTTTCTCAGAATACTACCAGGACTCCAAATCTGCAAGCAGCAAAGAATCTAACACATCTGTAGGGAAGCTGTGATGGTTAATTACACTCTGAGTATCTTATTTCTACCTCTGAATCTGTCAGGCTTCATCTTCCCTTGCCTGGATCTTGTTATATATTTTTCTGCTAAATTAAAGAGTCAATGACTATCAGAAATTCTTCTCTTTGCCAGCATTAGACTCTGATTAAACCAGTTAACTTCTCCTTACTAAGTTAAATAGCTTGAGATTCACTCTCTCTAATGAATGTACAAGCTCATTCTGTGCACTAAGCACCTGTTATAGCAATTAAAAAAAAAAAAAAGAAAAAGAAAAAAAACCCCTGCAACAATATGAACTTGCCTGCTATCAAAATATCACAGGATAAGAATAAAGGGAATATTTCCTGATAGTTCATCTTATTTGTTCTGAATAGAGGAAAGACAAAATGCATGTCATACAATAAAAATCACAATGGTGACAATAAAGGGTATGAGAAGGTTTAACTCTGTACACAAACTAAAGAAAGGAAGGTCAAAGCTACAGGCAGACAACACAGCACAAACAAATGTTTTTCTATTTTCTTCCAATCTGGTATGTAATTCTACACCAATGAGTAACAAATCCTTTTGTTTCTTAGAAGTAAAATCACAAGATACTGGTGTGCAAAAATGAAAATTACAACACTGAAGAAAATGTCAATAAAAGATTACCTTTTTTTTTTTTTTTTTTTTTTTTTAAATCTAATGTCTAATATACAAATAGAAAAAAAGCTGAAAATAGCAGAATGATTCAGTGAAACACAAGTTTGGCCTGACTTCAAGATCTTCTGATGGATAGATATGTGAAGCTTAGGTTGACAAACCTAAAATTAGTGCCCTAAAAGTAGTGGAGGAGAACGTATCCCTGAGTTATTCAAGCTAGAAGAGATACACAGGTGGAAAAATTTAGTTCCCATGGTCCTAGTACCATGAGGTATATTTTTCATAGCTTTGATTTACAGGGCAGTAAATTATTTCTTTAAAATCCTAAAATCAATCCAGATAGATTTTATTTAGAACCAGACAAACCTTGCCTGGCATGAAGATTTGAGTTACATATTTTAATTTGAGTTTTATAAGTGCTTTTCTTTTTTATTTTTTTTCCAATTTGTGCCTGTTGTCACTGAAATGAATTAAGGAGAGTGCCTGTGTTACTAAGAGAAACTGCAAATCAGAGACAAACAATTATATCTGAAGAGCACATCAGCACAAAGTGAGAACATTGGCTGGGGTCTCAGCAGGGTGACTGATGTCAAGTGCAGGTTTTCGAATGGCTGCATCCAGAACTCTCAGAAATCAGTAAGATTCTTTGGTAAGTGCTGGTCTGGGGGCTTGGCTATTAGAAATGACCAAGTAAAAGCAAGGAGAAGCAAACAAACAAACAAAAATAACCATGAAACCCCAAACATCTGCATTCAGTTAATGTTTCCTATTTCCTAAACCAGAATTTACAACATAGTGAGTTAGGACCTAGCAAATGGCTCAAAATCCATCACATTTCTGATCCAGTAGAATTTTGGCATTCATGAACAGCATATCACTACTTGATAAAGTTTTCCTGTGGCTCAGTGTATATTTGGATCAAAAGCAAAACCACATTTTGACCTGGGTAACATGTTGGCATAGTGACAAAAAACAAGCTTCTATGAGCCTCTGGGCAGTGATTTGGCTCTTGGAAAGACAAGGTTGGTAGTGAGCAGCCTCAAATGGTTGACCTCGTTTTGACATGCACATTGCAAGTCATCATCAAACCTCATTGCAACTGCCAGACCTTCCAACAAACTGTTCTGAGGTTGTTCGTTTAGAGTCCAAACTGAATAACCTCAATATGGCTAATTCCTACAGTTTCACATATTGTCAAAGCAACTAACATGATTTGTAGGAAATTGTAAACCTTAGAGTTGATCACATACACTGGACTTCCTCCATTATGTCAAAAAGAATGATTTGTCTAGGGAGAAAATGTGGGACAAGGTTTGCAAGGAAGCTGCAGTTGTCAGAAAATAGACTTAGAGGTTTTCATATGTTCATTCTGTGCCAGTATTTGATTTAAATCCTTTTCCACATCAAGCACTGATCACCAAAATTTGTAACATCTGGGTTTCATCGCTAACAATATTTTTCAATCATCTTCTTTTTTCCATCCCTGAGACTCTCTGGTACTGTCCCTGGCTGGGAAGAACAGCAGCATTAATGAGTACACATGACACTTGAAATTTGTGTTGGAAAATAATAATAATCCAGCTAATACACATAGAAGGTCTTTCTCGATATTTTGTGACAGGAGAGAAAACACCCATGTTTGTGATTTTCCTTCTATAGGAAAAAAAAAGGGTGCATGTTTAGAGAAACTTGGAAAAAGATTGAAGTAAATATGAGGCACAACATACTGGCTTAAAACCAAAAATCAGTACCCACCATAATGCATTGCATTTAGCAATGCAAGTTAAATTGTGTTCAGTTTGAACTTCATGTAGTTGTTTCTCCAATTTGAATTGGATTATGATAAACTACTTCCAGGGTCTGGTGTAAAGAAAGTGGTGTTAATTCTTTTATTATATGATAACATGACACTTGGCTTCTCAAATAACACTAGGCATGAATGTATGGGCAAATGAATCAAACTCAAGAGAGTCACATTCGTCTCCAGATTTAGACTTTAAATGTCAAGAATATAGTATTAATTGGTGCTTTAGGTGACTAAATTCCTATCATAGCCAGGGAAGAGACAATCAGTAGAGTCAGTGAATCTTCTGTGGGTGCAATAGTTTTTTATATACCTCTAACTAGATGAAAAGTATGTACCTAAAAGCAAAATCTTAATCTCACACTGAATCCTTATCAAAAGTTTGCCACAAAACAGGCTGCCTGATTTGCCTTACTCTTTTCACTGTGCACAGACAGGAATAATAGTAATAATAAAAATTACAATGCACATTGTTAAATTGGTGAACAGTCTATCTGTCTACAATATAAAATTGATTTGTAGTCTGTTGCAAATCACTGGATGAAAGCAGTTGTTAGGAAACAAGTTTAGCCTCAGCACAGAGATAAGTTCAGTTTTTCCATTCAAAATACTGTCTGAACGGCCATGTTTCCATTGCAATTGTTATACTCCACTTTATACCTACATATTATGTCTATTACTGCCATTAATTTGACAGTTTTTTTCAGCTTTTGTTCTGTCTTACACCTTTGTCTTATGCCTACCATAAGCCCATGACCCTGAGTTCACAAAGACCTGCAGTAATAAAAGTTATTATTAGTAACAGTAGGCAGAAGGGAGGTAAACATCAAGAGATACTGTGGTCAAAAGCTGTGTTGCATAAATGTTCAAAGTCTGGGGTTATGAAAGAAGTAAAATTGCTATCCAATAAGCTATATTAACAACAAAAAGAAATATAACCAATAAACATCTCATTCATAGATCATGGCTGAACTATGATAAAGTAGAGTTGAGAAAATACTCTCTAATCTGCTTAAAAATCTGGCCATGCTACTGTGAACTCACAAGTATCTCAAGCAGAAAATGATGGAAAACTCCACTGATCTCAAATAACTCAATTGTTTTTCCTTTTCTAACCAAATATCTTCATTATAAGAAACCAGAAGGGCATAATTCAGCAGGCAGTGTTGTGTGAGCATGAAATATGGGACTTCACTGTTAATGCAACATTAAAGATTAAAAATGTTTATTACCTGTTATTCTTCTGTTAATTGTTTTGTGTGGAGGAAAACAGAAGTTGCTGCCTTCGTGCGTACAAAAATCACAATGTGCATTTAGAGTTGAGAGCAAAGGGCTGGGGCTATGAAAATTATGTAAATGATGAATTCCAATGAAAGAAGTTTCAAACCCTTAGGGTCTTCAAACAGCATTAATTCAAGAAATTAGATACAAAATTTAACTTTTTCATGCTAATAATGATTTCATAAGGAAAAACTCGTTAGTAAAGGTGACAAATATGAAGTTCTATTGAACATTTAAATTCAGGAATCTTAGTATGCGCCCCTGGGATATATTTACATAGCCAATGACTCTCTGATGTTATTAAGTAATTTATTTGAGAAAGTTTCCATTCATGAGTTTACATAAGAACAATATCAGGTTTACAAAGGCTTGTGTTGTCAGTTTAGCAAATACCTAATTCACAATGGCTTTTGCTTAAGATTTTCATTAGGTTGTTCAATATTGTTTGATCATTTAATGTCAACTTCATAAGATTATAATTTCCCTTATACAAAAAGAGGAAATTAAAAGGATAAATAAATTAAAAAGAATGAACTAAATTTAAATAAAGAGAGTAGAGCAATGTCACCACTTGTGAATATACTTCCATGGCACACAAACTATCCATCTTTGGCAACTTGAAGTTTTGCTGTAGTTTATTCCTGTGTGAGCAACACCACAGATAATCTGGAATGTTACATGTGGTTCACTTGTTCAGGCTGATCCGTGATGTGACGGTATTGATTTCTGGCAGCCTTTGTTAGAGGGGTCATGAAAACCTGGGCTACCAATTAGATAGGCCCAGAAATGAAAGCATCTTAGGTCTCCTGATTTCTATGCCTATTTGTGCTGTAGTTTGTCTTCCAGCCAATATTGCAAAGCAATGTGCAAATATAACTAAAGATGACAATTCCTGCATCAAGGACCAGAGTGGATATGACAGAGAGAAGTAGCACAAGATCCCTTGATGCTGGAAATAGAGCTCATCAAAACTGTCAACAAAATATTCATCTTCTTACAGAAAACGCTGGTTCATCAATACAGAAGTGGAAATGTGCTGATTTTACTCAACTTTCTAATGAAACACAGGCAAGCCTTGAAATCATAATCATCTCCTAGCTAGATCATTCCCTATCATTCCTTAGAGATCTCCCTGGTCCCCAGGCTCCATCACAGGGCTATGCTGGAGGAGATTTGATTCAATAAGTGTTTGAAATCACAGCTGGTTCCTCTGACAACCTGCCTCTGGCACTTTTTTCCCTCCACAGGATGGTTCTTGCCCTCCCATCACCATGTTTCTTGTACACAGATGTCTTTCCACAGTTGTCTGTCATACCCATTCAGGCTAAAAGTGCAACACATCACCCTTTCTGTTTCCATGGGAAGGATCTAATCTGCGCTCCAAGGCTTGTCTCTATCCTTTTCCACCTATTTCATTGTGTGTGTCCTGAGGCAGCTGGAACTTGGAGGACAATATGCCAATGCATTAAATCTTCTGCTCTGTGGCAATATGAAACCCTGGTCTACATGTAAACTTAGTCAAAGGTGTTCAAATCAGAACTAATATTACAGCAACTACTAAATTGTGTCACATTTGACTGGAGTATTAGCTGAGGTTTACTGAGGTTCTGATTCAGAAATGCAAAGGCAGAAAAAGACTTTTTTCTGGCAACATGTCCTGTGAGAAATGAAAATACAACTTACAGATAAAACATACAGAATTATACAGTGACTATCTTGACTGAAACTTGTGTTTCCTCAAACTTAGATGACTATTTAATCTTTTACTTTTTTACTTTACTGAATACATAAGTAATGAGAATGAACAGGAACAGGCAGGCAAGATGAGATCCAGTCATATTTACTAACACACACAGCACTCAATAGTAACTGCATTTGTGCAGTAGTGCAGAGTAGTTCTCTGATGTTTTAAGGAATTCTGAAATGCAGGACTCTAAGCTATGTAAAAATAAGCTCTCTTAGTAAGTAGGATAGTCATAGGATAGGAGTGGGTACTCTAAGAGAAATCACAAGGCCAGGAAGATAATGATCTGAGGAAGAAATTTCTCGTATGGTAGAAGCTCTCAAGAGGAAATCACAAGGTCCTTATTGGAAAACTGATAATAGAGGAGATGAAAAATTATAGAAAATTATGTAAGGCCCTAATTATATTATTAAATAACATTAAAAAAAATATTGATATTTACATATTATGAACCCGATCTCACACCCTATGCTGAGGAATGAGATGTTCATATTCTGGGCTTGGCTTTACCTCCCAGCATGATCTTGCACCCCTCATACTCCTTTGGCAGTGTACTTCCAGAGAGCCAACAGAAAAAGGAAAATGGTATAGTAGAGAAAGGAATAGGAGAAGGAATAATGGCTTAAAATTGGAAGAGAGGAGATTTAGGTTGGACATTAGAAGGAAATTCCTCACTATGAGCTTGGTGAGACACTGGCCCAGGTTGCCCAGAGGAGTTGTGGATGCCCTGTCCCTGGAAGTGTTCAAGGCCAGGTTGGATGGGGCTTTGAGCAACCTGGTCTAGTAGGAGGTGTCTGTGTCAATGCAGGGGGCTGGATCTATATGATCCCTTCCAAAACCAAACCACTGAATGAGTCTATAACAAAAGGGAGTGGTTGTAACTGTCAACATGCAAAATAGCATTAGTAAGAGACACCCGGAAGCACTGGATTTGGTGACTGGAGAAGGATAGAAAAGTCCAGAGATTTCAGATATTGAAACTACAAAGTTGTTTGACTGGATCAGTATTAAGGTGCAATTTGGCTAAGTAAGGGAGAGAAGGCAGTTAGGGATGATTTCAAGATACAGGCGTGAGAGATAAGAGGGATTATAGCAGTATAATCTTTGGAGGGAAGTGAATAAGGGGAAGTGTCTGAAAGTAAATAGAAATGTTTTAGTATAGGTAGTGCTTAGAAACAGGCTACCAATCACTGAGAAAAATCTAACAACCGATTAGTTCCCTAAGTGCTGAAAAATAAAACAAAGTTATTTATTTTTTCATATGAAAGCTTTATGTAAAAATTAACTTTGCAGCACAAACAGAAGGACTAGTTTGACACAGTTTGTAAGAGCACAGGAGAGGAGTTTAATCTGAATGTTGTCACAGCATGAGGGCTACCACATGTAGTCCTTGGTTAAAAAAAATATCTATAATATTTTTTAGAAAGAGAGAAAGACCTACAACTCTTCTGTTGTTCCTTCAAGACCAGTGATTGGCTGGTTATAGTACTGATGGTATTTGCTACCTTTCTACTGGTGTCTTTAAACATCATCAGACTTCTAAAATGAAACATTTTTGATGGCTATTTCCTATGCTTGAGCTGGATACTACACTAGTGGAGGATGATGCTTCATCATATTTATAAGTGATGACATGTTATGCCAACTTGACTGTAAAGAGGTAGTTTTCAGCCTTGAGATGGTAGAATTTATTTAGGTGAAGGACACTGCGGCATAGTGCCTGGCACATCTCTGCCCAAAACAACTCTTCTGCACTGGTCTCTCATTGTAAGGAAGAACCTGGCTACACAAAACCAAGATTGGCTACACGGATGCAGACTCTGTTTCCATTTTTTTCCTGCTACAAGGAAAAGAAAATGAACCTGTAGAATTGCCAAGAGGACTGAATCCTCTATGTGAGTCTTGAAAGTTTTTTGTAGCGGTTTTTTTTCCATATGACAATGAGACATTCAGAGATCACAAGACAAAGAGGAAGTAGAGATAAGAGATAAAGGCACAGAGAAGACAGAGAAATTTGGCAGTACAACATTGAACTGGGACCAGAGATAGCCCTGAGGACAGTATTCTTAACCATCCCTGGTACCTGGGTCTGCTCCTGAAGCCCTGCATCGACTCCTTGGTTTCATTTATTCACAAAATCATATGAGAACGTTCACCATTGAGGTCCTCACATTCCCAAAGAAAATGAAGCTTTATAGTTGTGGGTTGCTAAGGAAATGTGTCTTGACTGTCTATAACCTTGTCCAGATCCCTAGCAAACCACTGTGTACCATCTGCTTTTCTCAGCAGCTTTCTGTTTGAAGGCAGTTGATGAAGAAATGCCATTATAACTGAATTTTTCATGGCAGTAAAATTTGATGTTTGATACAAAACGCAATCATACAATGCACAGTTAAAGAATTATGTCAAACTGATTTCTTAATAGTTGCACCTAGTGTTTCTCTACAGTTTGCTGTCTTGAAAATTGCCCATGAAGTATTACTGTTAAGGGAAGATAAAGAAAATGTATTTCTATTTTTTAAAGGTGAGACAAATATGTCTGATGTGAAATTTCTCCAGCTTCCAATAAAACAAAAACCATCAGACTCACAGTACAGGGCTATGCAGTGACATATTATCTTTCCTAACCAAATTGCCAATTGCTTAACTGCTGAATAAAAAGCTGAACAGACCCAGTCAAGATCATATATCTGTACTAAAACCCTTGACATTTCATTTTGATTACACTGTACACATTTTTAGAATCCTAAAACTGATATTGTTCAGCCTTGACTTCTGGAGTTTGGCCTTGCAAAATTATTTCCATCGGAAGGGGAAAGTAATTAATATGAATATGGTCAGGGATATTTTAAATAATGACTTGATTATTTATTTATAAATATAAATATGATCATTTTCAGAGCATAAAGGAATAGGAGTAATATGCTTTTTTTTTTTCTCAAATGTCTACCACTTCAACTTTTTACTGAAAAAAAGAATAAAATCCTTTCTTATTTTCTCTTCCTGGAAACAGTTCACTAGATACAGTAAACAGAAAATAAAAGAAAAAATATCATACAGGTCACATGACTCTGATACAATTTTTCCAACAGGTCCATAAAAGGTGCTACCTGGAAAATAAGGGCCTTCAGTCTGCAATTTTGTTATTGGGAAGCCCAGTCTAAAAAAAATAATGTTTATCCATAGGATGATGCTACCAAGTGTCTTCCTGCAATCTTCATCCTGAATGAACACCTTCTCTCCCTAGATTGATCGATCGATCAATCAATCAATCAATCAATCAATGTATCTGTATTAGATATTTAGATATCTTCAAACTCAGGCATGCACACACATATACACCCAACCCCTCCTACAAAGAGTGCTGGGGTTTCCATGGAAAGAGGCAGGGAACAGTTATAGTGGCACATGTTTACAGAAGTGTGACGTTTTTAGCTAGATCATTAGAGTACATTTTTTAAGGAAATCAACTATGATTTATAGAGCAAATAAATAAGGCAGAGCTTGTTTAACATATCTCAGCATTAGGTATCTCCTGCATTACTTGTCTCTTAAGTCAGTTCCATTTGTTATTTAATAAGGTAAGCTCCACAGTTATCTTCATCTAGTTCATGGCTTGATTTTATCAATCTTTTCAAAATTAGCTTATGTAATCAGAAATCACTTTTTCTGGTAGTTCATTTCACATAAAAAGGAGGAATTCTTGTTTACTGAGAAAGTAATTAGATTCTAATTTTGAAAAGAAAGAAATCTGAATTGCAATAAATTATTTCTTGAAAAAATACATGGGAGCATGAAAACCAACAAACCCCAAAGAAATTAAAAGCTGTAATGAATGAAAAAGCTATAAATAGAATATGAAATTGGAAAGAATAATTTATCTTTGTAACTTACCTACTTCTTGTTATTCTGTTGAAAAGAGCTGAATATCTAAGGAAGAAGAGAAGATTTATGGATTTACTAAATGGTGGTCAAGCAAATATGTTTGTATTAGCTGTCATTTTTCTTCTAGCTTTTTAGCCCTTGTGAAAAGTAATTGAACCTTTACCAGGAAAGAAAAATATAATTCAACTACAGGTTGGGAGCCCATATTTCCTTTTCAAATATTGATAAATTTGCACACATTATCTTGTTTTATGCATCTGCACTTGTGTGTATTTAAGTGAAGGAGAAAGAATGCAGAAATTGTGTTCAAAATTGAGCGATATATTTTGAGTGTTTATTAAGCTGATTTATCCCATGTATTTTACTGCTACCTAACACTACTATCCACATCAAACTGTACGATTTAAAAAAAAATCAATTAACTAATATTTTATTGATAATCCTGGAGTTTTGTATAGCTAAAACAAAGAAAACAAGTGTTAAACATATGATAAGTGACTGAAAAGAACTATGAAAATTGCCTAAAATAAAAAAGACCACGTGGAAAAGAATGTACAAAATTAAAGAAGATTCTAGAAACTTGAAACAAAATCTGATAAATAAATTATAATCTTATATTATAAATTTATTATAATCTTTCTTGTATTACAGAATAAAAAAAATAGAATAATATGAAATTCTGAAGCCTTATGGAAAACTTGACTCTTACCTGTTCAGCTGATTGACACCTCAAGCTCTTTCTATTTGTAGGCCTAACAAAGAAAAATAGAAAATTAAATTAAATGCACTGAAAGATGTGAGAGAAATGGTTATAGATTCACTTTGATTCAGCCTGATTTTATTTATCCTTGTTAGTGAGTTGCATTTATGATCGCAATTCAGGCTTTGATCCTTAAATTACACATTTGGGGCCTGAAGTAATAACAATTTGGGATTAAAAGGATCCACTTCTTATCTACGTACCAAACAGCTTGTTTATATTGCAGTTTATTCAGTGAGTATACTCAAATTTAGTGCAGGGAGATTGATAAAAGTAATCACGGAACACCGCATTGCCTTAGAACAGACATGAAAGGAATATGCAGCTGACTCAGCAAAGACAGGAGTTAAATGCCAGATTATCCACATAAGTGTGTCAGTAAGAGGAGTTTCATGCATGACAGATGCTAGAATAGGCATCCAAATGGTCTGGACAAAAATTATTAGCAGTTCCATAATGCACATTGCATATGCATGTTGTCACATGCAAATACTCTACAACTTCAAAAGCTTTATTTGCACGCTCAAAATCAAGCCTATATCTCAACAAAGTAAAACCATTAGGAAGTTTCTTAGTACTCAGTCATTGTGTCTATGTTTGGAAAGCAAAGTTTAACATGCTGCCAAACCCAGCAGACTGAAAAAGGAAATATAAAATAACCAGATCAAATTCTTGGTCTTTCAGTCACTGGTGTGTAGGTAGCTCCTGAGAAGCAGTGCTATAACCTAGGTACTAAGCAGGCCTTGCCCATCCAAACTACATGGAAAAAAATAATTAATAAACTCAGTGGTTTGTGCTGTTACTGCCCCTGTGCTGACTGGGTCAGTGCCTCCTTGCAGAAAATGATATTATCCCACCTGAGGAGTAAAGTTTTGATTAAACTCAAGCCAATGGCTACTTAGGAGGATTATTACCTCCGTAATGTAAGGAATGAATAGTATTTGGATGGAAGTAACAGAAAACCACTGTTGTCCAGTCCTACAAAATATTTAAAATGGATTATCTCCTTTTGTTCACCTAATTACAAGTAGCATGGAACCCACTCTCCAGCTTCCTATCATGCAAGGCAGAAGTGTGACATTGATGAAGAGTCTCTCAGGCCCCAATCATAAGTTCCAGGATTTTGGTCTAGGACACTTGGAAGAGATCAACCCTACCTGAATATGGAGTCACTTAGCTTAGTCTTCACCTAAGTGGTGGTGATAGGAAGCCCCAAGAAGCAGTACAAAGTAAACTGTGACCAGTCTTGAAAATATTTGCAGTTTTGTTGTTTGTGTTAAAGTGATCCATTCTAAAAATGCTAAGAACAGGGGTGAAAGTACCAATAATTTTATTATTGAATAAATAATCTTAGCCTCAAAACTCTTTGCATGTCATCTTTCTTGTACTGGTGGTTTGGAGGTTTTTTTTTTTGTGTCTGGGTATGCATTGTTGTGGCTTGAAAGGCTCAAAAAATAAATCAAACCCGTATTTGTGACTTTTCCCATCTGCCTTCACTCTGTCTTGTGTGTCCTGTCACCTCAAGCTAGACCAATACACTTCAAAATAACATGATCATCAAATAGGCTCTTCAGTACTAACATAGAGGTTAAGTCAAGCTAACTAAAACCCCCACAAAACAACTGTGAAGTGGGTCCTTTGTTGCAGTCCAAGTCTTTGACAGGCTCACATCAGAAGTCAGATGAGAGAATAATTTACATTATTTTAATTGTTTAAATTAAATATTTATTTATTTAAACCTGGACAATATGGGGTTTCATAGTTTCCTTGAACAGCTTTACTACAAATTGACCTTCCTGACTATTACA
>NW_009953811.1:4849865-4867694 GCF_000747805.2 Chaetura pelagica
TTATGACTCACTCTGTGAGCATTCTGCATGTGATTCTGAAGTTCTTGAATCTTTAAAATCAGTAATAACACCTTTTTAATTTGGCTTGAATTTGTAGAACACGTGTATTAATAATTCTCAATGGTCATGAGAGAACATAGTGTTACAGGTCCAGGACTAAGTCCTCTGAGTCATCTGGCTTCCCAGTTTGTCTGATTTAGGCTTCCCAGTTTGTCTGTCAGGGGAAAACTCCTGGATTTGGATCAGCCTTCACAGTTCAGATAGATAGTCAGGCTTTTGTTCAGAACTGGTGTTAGGCTTTTTTCGGTGATGACCAGTGATAGGACAAGGGGTAATGGGTGCAAATTGGAGCATAGGAGGTTCAAGGTGAATATCTGAAAAAATTTTTTTACTGTAAGAGTGACAGAGCCCTGGAACAGGCTGCCCAGGGAGGTTGTGGAGTCTCCCTCACTGGAGACATTCAAACCCACCTGGATGTGTTCCTGTGTGATGTACTCTAGGTGACCCTGCTCTGGCAGGGGGGTTGGACTAGATTATCTTTCGAGGTCCCTTCCAACCCCTAAGATTCTATGATTCTATGATTCTGTGAACTGGATGAAGCCACCAGAAGTGGCCTCAGAAGAAAAGTGGCCACCAGAAGAAAAAGCATCATGTTACTGTGAAATACATATTGTCCAATAACAAATCAGGAGTTTCAAACATATAAAGCTTGGGGCTATAACCTACCTCCCTATAACCTCTGCCTCACCAGTGAATTTTGTAATACTCTCATTTACACATCTCTTTCCTCAACAATTTATTCTTGCTTCAGCTAAGGTTTAAGAGATTATTTGGCAGCACTAAAAGCTACAGGCAGTTCAGGGCTATAACTGGTTAGCTAGTCTGGGATACAGATACTCTGATAGAATCCTTTTATCATGGCACCTTATTAATTAGGGACTGAATTCCCTTTAATTTCAAAAAAAGAGTTACTTCACCTAAGAGACATCAGCAATAAATAACCAGTGATTATTACTCCAACTGAGATATTCTGGTTACTTTTCTTGGCTAACAGAATTCACTGTTTGTAAATCTTTGATGCAATTTACTCACTAAATTATGTAATTCATAGAATCCCAGAGAAAAAAAAATAGGGTGGAAACAATCTCTGGAAGTCATCTAGCCTTATGTTGTTGCTGGCTGTGAATGATGGTTCTTTGATAAGTTCTACTGAATTTGACTGTAAGTGCATTTGTCACCTCTTGTAAATGCAAATGAAAATCTGTTAAACTAACATGATGGTGATTTAAGACTATTTGCCTTGTTTTACAAATGGGATAAGAGTGGAGCATGCAGAAGGTCAGATGACATGGGTCAGCTGCCAAGAAGTGTGTCAGCTGAGTGCAGTTGCTCAGGCACCTAGGGAGTCTGAAGATCAGTTCTCAGGCTACACAAGCAACTGCATACTGCTAATAATTCATAGCTGTTAAAGGTTAAACGACTAGGATTATGGGCCTTTATACTTAACTAATTGAATTTGGTTAATTAATAATTTCAACACCTTGGGAGAAATATAAAATCTATAGTGCTGGTTGACACTGGAAAAGGCTTACATGCCCTCTACTCCACATTAAATGGGGTATATTTTGGTCACAATTGCTTTTAATGATTATATACAGGTTTTTTGAGAACTGCCTTTTTCAGACTGAAACTTCAGTGAATTTTCTATGCTTACACACAACTGAGAATAGATGAAATATTAAAAAAAAATTACAATATTTTTAAAAACTGTGCTTCTCTGAGCACAACATGAAGTGAGATTCAGAAACGTGCAAGTCTATTTTACATTCAAAGCATACACACTGGAGTCACAAAACCAGATTGTTTTGCCCATAACTAGAAGGCTGAAGAGTAAAATCTCATTAAAATTGGTATATGGAAGGAGGTTTACAATCCATGCATATCCATGAAGAGGTTAGTTTAAATGTCTGAGAAATAGATGGCTTTTCAAATATCTGGCTGACAGTCTTGGCCGCAGAAATACAGACTAAGATGAACACAAAACCTGATATTCAGAAATAAATCTTTCTGGAAAATGGTGTTATGAAGAAATCAATCCACATTCTAGAAAGACTGCTTTTAAAAATCTGCTCTGATCTTCCCATGACTTGGCAACACATGTTTATCCCTGGCATTCCGGTGGATTTGGATCTAAAGTATGTGTTCTCACATGGCACCTCTGAAAAATCTGATTTACATGAAGTGATGCTTGCATAAGGTGTTTAAAAGATTTGTCAATAGGAGGAGTATTACTGCTGAAGGAATATTCAAAAGGCTTAGACTTTCATGGATATATTCTGTATATATGCTCATAAAATTGAAGCACATCTTTCCAGTGTTTATTTGCACTAGTAACTAGTTGGTATTATTTTCTACTTTGGTTTGATTATGTCTCTATAATTATATGCTATATCCATTGTCTGCCCCTGTTGGTTTCTGAACATTCTCAATGTTATATAACTTCATACATGCAGAGAAGGAGAAGGAAATAGAAATACTCTTGATGTTTGCTGCCTGCCCTGAGGCTTGTCCTTAAACCTAGGAGGTAAAAATCCAAGATTAATTTCTAATGGATTTTGTTTTATATTTTGAACTGGCATCTTCTAGGTGGTCATTTGATAATTCATCTGAAAGACAAAGAACTACCTTACTGAATGAAACTCTTAGCAGTTAATTCTTGGCCTGTATCCTATTATAAGACCACATTGTCCTTGATTGGGTACTGAAAACAGCATAGGTGTTAAGAATTCATGGATGTATTCATTAATTCAAGGTTAGAGCACTAATACACAAGTCAACACTTGCAACTACTTAGCTTAGAAGATATGAAGCAATCAAAAGATTCTGTTTTTACACTGAATCTGTTGCTAATGCATAGCACACAGGGAAAATAAAGAACAAAAGAGGTAAAATAATTGCAAATTAAGCCTTTAACTTTGTCACATATGAAACTCAGGTAGGTTTGAACTTTGCAGTCATTGTAGTGCATTCAAAAAATAATAATGCAAAAAATTTCCATGACTTCAATAGAGTCTCTGTTGTATTAGCAAGTGAGCTCTCCAGTGGCCGAAATAATATCTGTAAATTCCCATGGATTTTAGCCCAAAATGTGGAAGCCTGGCATGATTAAAAGCTTTAAATTCTCAAAGAGCAACATGATTAAAACAGGACTGTAGTCTTGAGTGGCACCTCACTGGTTTCATTTGCCAGTATTGTTATTTTCCAAGGTAATATTTGATTTACAGGAAAAATGTGTTTAAGTCACACGGTAAGACCTACAATGTATCCACAAGTATAAAATCCTCAAATTGCTTTCATTTGTCAAATGCTAAAGCCCTACCTGAGACTATTCAGTATCAGAGTATGAATCTAATGATGGCAGTAGGAAAGAAGGAGGTTAGATTTATAGAGGTTGTAAAGGCTATACCACTTGTCTTTCCTCCCTTGTCCCCCTCCTGACTCCCTTTAATTCAGTACTTGGACGACAGTAACACAGTTAAGCTTCAGTATATGGCAGAGGTGGCTCTTGAATAGAGCTACCAGGATTTTCTTGAAAGCTTTCTCATGTTAATAATCTGAATTTATTTTAAATTTCAAATTATTAGTGAGGACGATGAAATATTGAGACCTAATGTTAACACATCTTTCTCCTTGTGCTACACTTTACCTCCCAAATTGTTACGTTTTTCCTGTGCTTACATTATAATTGTCTTCATTTTATTTTTTTGAGATTTTGTTTCTGCACACAAGCTCAAACACACTAAACACCAAGGTTCAAACACAGAAAATGAAGGCATTTTTGAACATAAATAATAAAGAATGCAGCCTGGATTAGAAATCAATGTCAACAACATTTTACGAGTAGGTGATTACCCCAAATAATGCCTTCTATTTTTAATTACCTAATATAAAGTCAAGTTATCAAGACTGCCGTGTAAGTCAGTGTTGTACAGTAGCTATGGATTGTGAGGTGCAAAGATCTGACTGTCTTAGAGAAGCCAAGTGTTGTTTTAATAGTTAACTTCATTTTTAAAGAACCTAGCTCAAATACAGTCAAGGTTTCATCTACCATTTGTTTCAAGAATCCGGATCAGATCCTTAAATCAAAGACAAATGTGAATAAAAGCAGTAAATTCTTGGGCAATAAATCCTCACTGATTTGCATTACTCAAAGATGGGTCCTGCTGGAACATCTTCATAACGTTCTTTTTCCTTCCTTCTCCTCATGTGCAACATATTGCAGTAATCAATTAACATGATGGAATATTCCTGCACTTAGACCTTCTTGTAACTCCCATATGGTTAGAATTTGATCTTAATAGCTCAATTTTTAAATATTATTTTTATTTATTTATTTTTTAAGATACTGAACTCATCCTTCTCATTAGTGATGATGGGAAAATAAACCTAAGCTTTCAGCGGGGGTTAGTGGTTTTCATACCCTTGTTATTTGGGTTAAATATTTTGGAGCAGTCTGGTACTCAAAGAGAACTGAGCATAGTTTGTCTGCATTTAAACCACCAAACTGGACAAGGATAAGTGGAGGTGCCCATTTTCATCACTTGCTTTTAAAAACATGGCTTTATTGTAATCTTTAGAATAAATAAAACATAGAGTTGTTGATCACTGTTGTGATTTGGACCTAACACGAGAACAAAGGAGCAGCCCCATGGCCACTCACTCAGCTCCCCACACACACACTCTGGGATGAGGAGGACCAAGCTTGTGGGTTGATTCAAAGGACAAGGAGGGTTCTTCACTGATTAAGGTCCCAGGCAAAACAGACTCAACTTGGGGAAAAAAGAATAATTTAATTCACACTAATCACAGATACAGAGGACACAGACAACACAAAGAGCAGGGCTTGCATGTGTTACCCCACTCTTCCCTTCTTCCCGAGCCCAAACCCCTTTGTTCCCGGTTTCTCTCCCTCCTTCCCCCCAGCAACACAGGGGGATGGGGATGGGGTTTAGAGTCAGTTCACAGGCTGGTGGCTCCTGCTGCTCCTTCCTCCTCAGGAAGAAGGATTCCTTACAGGTCTTCCCTGCTTCCCCACGGGGTCCCTCCCATGGGAGAGAGTCCTCCACGAACCTCTCCTTCATGAGTCCTTCCCACGAGATCTGGAGCTGCTCCAGCCTGGGCTTCCCACAGAGTCACGGCTGCTTCAGGAACAAACTCCCCTGGCACCAGGGTCTTCCAAAGCTGCGCAATCAGAGTCCACAGGCAGCAAATCCTCTGGGCACAAAATCCAAGTCCAGTGACCAAGTTCACCCCTCCTGGCACCTTCAAGGAATGTTCCACCATGTTCCTCCATGAGTGCAGGGACATAGCTGTCATCTTGCCATGGGTTGCAGGGAAACTTCTGCTCAGGCACCTTCTTCCCCTTCCTCACCAACCACCAGCACTGCTCTACCTCTCCAGCACACCTTGTTTTCTTTTAGTGCTCACTCTGCTCAGCTCTTATCTCAGTTCTTTGGTATGTTAATAGCAGAGGTGCATCTCTTGTCCCTCTAATAGCTCCTTGACTGGATTTGGAGAAGGGGGAGTTTCTCAGCTTCTTACAGGAGGCACTCCTGGGGCCCTTCCCTGCTACCAAAAGACTCCAAACCAGCACAATCACTTAGTCTTTAAATAATTTCCTTTCCCATCACACCCTTCATTCGCTTTTATAACTCAAAATACTTGGATTCCACTATAACAATTCAGGAGATTCTGACTTATAACCTGAGTAATACCATATAGGCCTTGATTCATATAAAGAAAGGACAGTAGCTGAACTTGTGTCTCTTTCCACTTTTAGTTGTTCTCTAGTGGGGTTTAGAAATGTTGCAAAAAGTCATAACTGGAAGCTTGTGTAAGTCCTTTCATAATGCTTGTAAAGCTTGGTGCAACCAAAGAATCCCTAGAGCTCCACAGCTCTGCAACCAGTAACAACAAAGCTCCCTGAACAAACTCCACAAAAATTCTCCTTGCTGTTGCTTCTTTTGGAGTATTTGCAAGACCTGAATTTTATGTACTTAGTGAACATTAGTCTTTCAATAAAATTTATTACAGAAAGATTAAAACCCTCCTATTTTAAATTTTTTTTTTAAACATAATGCCAAATTAACCTTCCACATTTATTGGTTTTTTTTCCTCTTTCTGACAAGAAAATATGATGCAATCCATACTGTGCTTTCTAAATAGACATGGGGAGGTGGAGAAATTGCTTGGTCCATGTATATTGCATCAGAGGGTGGCAGTACACTATCACACTCCCACAATAAAGGAAAAGTTACACAATAATCTTTATGGCTTGTGTCTTCAAGGGAAGAAAATGCATATTTTCTTTGAGGGTGGTGGGAATTGCACTGGTGATATAATCTGCATATCACTTCAGTGACCTTGCTCAATGCACTCAATCTCTGTCTCTCTTTCATCTAAAACATTTTTCTTCCACAATTACCATCAACTGATGACTGCAAACCATTCTAATTCTCCTGAGGAGAATAATCTATGAGAATGAATACTAGGATATCTGAAAACGGGAAACTCTACTGATTAACTAATAATACCAGAATGATTAACTTCATCAGTAGCAGCAGAACATTCACCAACAGAGCCATGTTGTGGCAGGATGAGTTACATTTGGGTTTTCATGATATGAACATACTGAATGTCTCCTCTCTTTCCTCATTCTGAATCTGCTACTTTGGTAGCAGAGTATTCTCCAAAATACAAAATTCCTGGTTGCCTCTTCAATAGAAAGTGGCCTTCTTGGATACTTCGTGAGACTTCCCTTATTCTTTCTCAATTTAAAACAAACAAACAAACAAATAAACTATTTTTTCTCTTTCTTCTTTTTATTCCTTCCTTTCCTGTGGTGTGTTGTTTTTTTTTTCCTTTTTCAAATCTTTCATAATCTTCTGGTTGAAAGAAAAAGTAGCAAGTGGTGCAGCCTATTTTAAATTACTGAAGTGAAAGTATTTTAACACGCTGTCAAACTTTAGACCTTCTTGATGCAAGGCTAGATTTTTTTTTTTTTTAATGTGAGGGAAGATTTCAGTGTAAAAAGCTCTAATACAGGCTGAGGAGGAGAATGGGTTGAAAACAGGCCAGAGGAGTAGGACTTGGGGGTGTTGGTTGATGAGAAGCTCAACATGAGCCAGCAAAGAGAGCTTGCAGCCCAGGAACCAACCGTGTCCTTGGCTGCATCAAAAGAAGCGTGGCCAGTAGGTCAAAGGAGGTGATTCTTACGCTCTATCCTGCTCTCCTGATACTCCACCTGGAGTCCTGTGTCCAGCTCTAGAGCTCCCAGCATAAGAAGGAGCTCATGGAGTGTCCAGAGAAAGCCATGAAGGCGATCAGAGGACTGGAGTACCTTTCCTGGGAAGAGAGGCAAAGAGAGTTGGGGTTTTCAGCCTGGAGAAGAGAAGGCTCAGGGGAGACCTTACAAGAGCCCTGAAGGGGCTACTGGAAAGCTGGGGAGGGACTTCTGGCGAGGGCGGGGAATGATAGGATGAGTGGTAATAGTTTCAAACTGGAAGAGGGTAGATTCAGGTTAGGCATAAAGAAGAAATTTAGTATGAGGATAGCGAGACACTGGAACAGGCTGCCCAGAGAAGCCCCATCCCAGGAAAAGTTCAAGGCCAAGTTGGATGGGGCTTGGAGCAACCTGGTCTAGTGGGAGATGTTCCTGGCCATGCAGAGGTTGGAACAAGATGATCTTTAAGGCCCCTTCCAAGTCAAAGCATACTGTGATTCTGTGAAGAAGCAAGCAATGCATAATAAGAAGATCACCCCTTCTTTATGCAAATAATGAAAAATTATTTGTATACAAAGCATGATTTCTTTAATGTCATTTAATTTTCCCTCAGGAATTTAAACCACAGGATTACGCAGGTCAAGAAGAACTGGAAGAGCAAAAGTCATTCATGATCAAGCTCTCAATATGGACTTATTAGTAAAAATATTTGAATAACATTTTTACAATAGTAACCTAAGTAGCTCATGTTAACTTCTCTAGTAATGAAAGGCAAGCGTAATTTTCATGCATTCTTTCTGAAGACATTAATTATTTAAAATATGTAAAGTATGAAAGCAGTGTTCTGGAACAACTTTTTATTAAGAGGAAAGAAGTTGGAAATGATGCCAAGAGCTTTAGGTGACGAATGACATGCCCCTTCTCAAAAATAAGAGATTCTTTTGAAAGAATTAAGGGAACTAAATGTTTTCACTCAAAGCTGTTGTCAATAATAATTTCTTACTACTACCTTTGTGGATTTCACTGTGTTTGAGATTCTTAACAGATTCTAATCTGTCATAAGGAGATCTTGACTGAAATCCCTGAATTTATACAGGCATCCATCTTACTGTGGAATCAGTAGATGCTAAGTACATGACTTCCATGTCGGTTTATATTAACTGATGTCCTCTCGAAAGTCTCAGGAAACCTTCCACATTACTGAGCCATAAAATATCCAGAAGGTACTGTTACTCACAATGAGGAGACTGTTTGTAAGAGTGGCCAGGACCTAAGTAATATCAGCCTAGAAACATCAGTGCTTCCAGACAGTCATTTATCAATTATTTAATTTTCTTTTTATATCAACTCTCCAGTTATCTAGTGAGCAAGCATTCAAAAAGCTGAGAAAATTTCAGATGTGTTATCTCAGTTGTAAGTAGCTTTCTCTGTAACTTGTAACATATTCTCCTCAACTATTCCTACAGGAGATGATATGCTTCTCAGTAGTGTTTTTAACTAGCAATTAACTAGCACAAAGGGATGAAATACGGGAAAAAAAATAAATATATAGCCATAGTGATCAGAATGTCCAAAGCACTGATTGGTTATCATTCGGATTATTTTATGTATCAGTGTAGAGGGAATATAATTCCCACAGCTAGAGGAACAGTTGTCCTTAAAAGTTGTAGGGGCTATGAACTAAAATGCATTAACTACTGAACTTTCTTCTAGCCAGGAGAGCTGATTTCCCCTATGGGAGTGGAAAGCTGCCATAGATAGATGAGCCATGCTTCGTGCTTCATCTCTCAGCTGTTTGCGTGAGGCTGCAGCAAACACCTGTAGATGAGCAGTATTCATGGAGTTAATTGGGAGAAATATCTTCTGGCTATTGGCTTCCTTCAAACATCTGGCAGAGCAAGGGCTAAACCTCAAAAATATATTTAGGCAAACATGTTAGTCAAGCTAGAAACATATTTGCTCTCCATAGTAATTTTGCCCCATAGAACTAATAGGTTTTATTAGGCCAATGCACCATTCATATTTAATCACTGGATGAATGTCCTGAAGGATGATCTGCAGATGGTGTGACTGCTTCCCAGTAGGAGGTATCTCATAGGAAGATGAATGTCTCAGGCTGCCTCTATAAGTGCATTACCTCCACCTACATGAGAGGTTTTGCAGGTGACAAGTGAAACACAGGGCACAACATTTGTAAGACGTAGTAGTGGTGGGAGGGTATTTTTGTATCTATATGTGGTGTGCAAAAGGTATAGGGGCCTCTGAAGGGGGGACAATGTGTGCAGTGCTAGTAGTCTGTGTCCTGAGTGGCCCACCTATACTTTTGAATCCTTCCTGGTCAGTAGAAAGCCTTATAGTAAAATGTAATTCAAGGATTAACTGGACGCTAAGAGAAAAAAGAATAGTTTACAACACTCGTTTTAATGAAATAAAATAGGTGGGGGAGACAGATTGTTTTTCGAGGAGGACCAGCTTCTTTCGGAGTAGAATAGATTTAAAATCTGTTTCAATGATATAATTCTGAAAATCCATGATTGAAAAATCTAGCCTTGAGAAGATACAATACATCATAAGAAAAAGGTGAGTCAACATGTAATGTTTCAATTATAGGGTTCTCAAGAGTACACAGGTGGTGTAATAAGTAAGGTCATGGTCTTTTCATCAACTGTACCCTTGCTATTTCTGCAGTTGCAATGAATGGGAAACAATAATACTTATGATAGTGAAAAGACCAAAGTTCGGAGCAGATCGATCTGATGTTCTGAAAGGTAAATAGATAGAGATTTGTTATGTAATGAATGCCTATGTTATTTATACTAGCTGGTCTGTCTCTGTGTGGTGGTCATCCAGACCATGGGTATGATCAATACATGCAATGACGTTTAAAATATCCTCTTCCTCACCTCCAAAGACATTATTATTTGAAACAAATGGCTTTTAAAATGAGATAATTTTCTGTTTTCTGGATTGGCTTGTGAAAGATCAACAAATTGCTCATGTTCCCAGTATGGTCACCCACCAAAACTCTAGGTTATGCCCTGAACTGGGAGCCTGTGGATCTGATTCTGTTCCCAGTTTTGTCATCATCTCGTTGTACTCTGTGCTTATGAGGTTATTCTCATCTTTTCACATCTGTATTCCATTTCCTCAGCTTTCCCCCCCACTTTGCTTTGCCTGATCAGACTAAGCTCCTACAGCCTTGCATTAGCTCTTGGCTTTTTCTGCTGTTGTGGCTTTGGCCTGAACTACTGTTCAGAGTCTTGATACAAGATTTCCATTAGAAACTATAAATGGTTTTAAATTCAGATGCTTCTTTTATTTCTTCAGCTCATATGCATCCATCAGTAAAGATGTGCTGACCCATGCAATGTAGTAACCAATGTGATACATACTAGTGGTGTGATGTGATGTAGTTTGGCACATAAGTGGAATGATTGTGCTCCACTGGAATAGGAATTTGACTTTTGAAGACCCTTAAATAAAAGGAGCTCCAAGAGAAAACATCTGCATTATTAGGAAGGTAGAAACAGAATGAAAAAGGAAATGCCTGGGAGTCTTAATTTTCCATTCCTAACTAAGTCACATTTATTTTCTAAGCACTGAAGAAATTCAAAATAGGAAAGTCACTGATAGAAGGGGAGTGAGAAGACTGGCATTAAAGAAGCATAAGTTCACTTCCTACACAAGAACACAGAGGTTTGCAGTGGGGCATGCAACAACTTCAAGGAAAACCCCACACTGTCATTTCTATTCTTTCATGTTCAAAACTAAATACAAGACAAACAGGAATTTCCAACTCCATGTACTTAATGTATTCATAGTAAGTGTAGTTGGCCCATTATTTGTAGGGTATTTTCAGTGTATTCAGATACAACATTTATGTCGCTGGTTTCTTGTTGGAATCACAGTCCTGATACAGATTGTTACTAAAGGAGCCATAGCTTTCTCATTTCCTGTTGGGACTCTGAGCAATCTCTTCTAGTTGGAGATGTCCCTGGGTTGGACTAGATGAGCTTTAGAGGTGCTTTCCAACCCAAGATGTTCTGTGATTCTATGATTCTATGATCTTGAGCCTTAAAATTCCTAACCTTAATGTTGTATTAATGCATTTTTTTTTTTCATTTTAATATTTAATCTTTATTTAAAATGCAGTGATATAAGTCACTGTGATTTATACAGTAAGCTAATAGTATTGTCAGATCTATTCAGTGTTCTTTTACCTTTAAGGCTCTTCTCCAGTGAGTTATCAAATTAAAGGGTACTTTTAACCACCTATTTAAAGCTCACAGTGTATTCGGAGAGTTAATTACTATTGTATCATCATTCAGAACAGAGAAAAAGGCCAGTAATATTTTGTAACCATTGATCTTCTATATCCCCCAAATCCAAAGCCTTCTTAACTATGCAGAAAGCTAGACATGGCTAATGCAACTATTTGGCACTATCAGATTTTGCAGCTATTCTTCCCCTGCCTTGCTTGCTGCAGATGGGAAGCAAGCTCTTTTGTTCTATGAAAAATACCCATCAAAACTCAGAGAAAGCCAATTAGAGATGGTGTTGTCCAACTTTATCTACCTGTCATTAAGATTTCTGAAAAGAGACAAAAATAGTGAATTTCCTTTGACATATTCTAAATCATTACTGATTTGTTGACACTCACATGGTTACTTTGGTGGCAAGAGAAGAAATTTTTAAAGTGGTTGTCAGACAAGAGGAAGATGTATTTCTGAGTGGAAGAGACAAAGGGGAAAATAGATTTACAGAATTTACAGAAAGTTACTTTCATTTTTTTTTTTCTTTTCCCCTCCGTGTGTGTTTGTTTATTAAAGAAATGCCAAATGCATTAAAGAAATGCATGAAGCAAATACAGGCAATCAGCTCGTAAAATTCCATTTTTGTATTTCTTTTCCAGGGACATCTCCCTCATCACAGGAGAGGTAATTTCATCTGGTTGACAGCTATGGAAATAACCTACGTATTTAAGCAGTGAAAACAGAAGTAGCAGCTCGTTCACACAATGCAGTCTGTTTTCTATTTGAATCTAAGTCCTGTCCCTTTAAAGGAGACCTTGCTATCTTGATAAAGAAAACTAATGAGGTGGCCTTTCTAGGGCTAGTCACATAATAGCCATGGTGACAAGGACCTCTATCAAGAAATAAAGCAGAAGATAAATGAGATTTTTCTAATATCCCTTTCACCCATTGTTCACAAGTGTCATGCGATACAGCTTCTATTTATCATGAGATAGTAGATACTGGGGGCTATTTTGTAAAGGAAGCCTAAATTGCAACATTGTGTTATTAACAGCCCATAATAGCACTTTTTACTCCTTCCTTGTCTTTTTGCAACTGTGCAAAAATATGTGTGTTTTTGTTTTGTTTTGTTTTTTTTTGTTTTAATGGACCTAAAATGTGTTGCTTATATTTGTAGTGGATGTCCACATAACATTCACCAGTAAGATGGCAACACACATTTCAGCCAGCTAGCCTGAAAAATATTACCATCCAACCCAAGAAGAAAGGTATCACACCCAGACCTCCTTTTCTTACCTCTCTGGCCTCCTTTATTTTATATGATATTGTTAATACAATGTCTCAAATGCCAACACAGCTTTCCCCTTTCCCCATATTCCTGCCTCATCATATGCAGAGGGTCATCCTCCTTCAAGGGTATTTGGGAGTGTGGAGGAGTGTGGCCAGTCTCTCTGCAGGTGTCCCCATTGGGTTCCCTTTTCCAGTTTGGAAACACCTGCTCCTGTGTGTGCCTGGACCTAATTTATAGTAAAGAAGTTCAGAATAGGAATTATCTGTAATGAACAAAAAGATACTATTATTCTTGTGCTGTTACATGTTTGTGTTCCTGGAAGCAGTTTCCTGATGGGAGAGCTAAAGCAGGCAGGACACTTGTGAGTTGTATAATACTTTTTCCACATTTAACTCAACATTTGTGTCCAAACTAGAATGCATTTTCAGACTAGGGATGATTAAATTGTGACCAGCTTGTCAAGGAAGGTTGTTCTTCTCTACTCTGCTCTCCTGAGACCCCACTTGGAGTACTGTGTCCAGTGTTGGAGCCCCCAACATGAGAAGGACATGGAAATCCTGGAGTGAGTCCAGAGGAGGGCCACAAAGATGATCCAAGGGCTGAAGCACCTGTCCTATGAAGACGGGCTGAGAGAGCTGGAATTGCTCAGCCTGGAGAAGAGAAGTCTCTAGGGGGACCCTATAGAGACTTGCAGTGCCTGAAGGGGCTACATGAAAGCTGGAAAGGGGCTTTTTACAAGGGCATGGAGTGATAGTGTGAGAAGGAATGGTTAAGCTTAGAGAGGATAAACTTATATTAGATAATAAGAAGAAATTATTTAATGTGAGGATGGTGAGATACTGGCACAGATTGTGGATGCCCTTTCCCTGGAGATGTTCAAAGCCAAGTTTGACAGGGCTTTGAGCAAGCTGGTCTAGTAGGAGGTGTTTCTGCCCATGCAGGGAGGTAGGAACCATATGGTCTTTAAGGTCCCTTGCAAACCAAACAGTTCTAAGATTCCATGACCTGCAAAAGCAGGGATTGAAATCAGTTGCTCTGGATATTCCCTTCAGACCACTGTTCCCATGGTAGTAGCTTCCTGTGGTGTTCAAGCTTGCAGATCTTCATTTTCTTCCAACTCTTACATGATATGGAAGTGTGCTGTAGATCCCAGGGAAGACAGCTACATTAAATCTATTTTTTCCCAACAATAAGATATGTTATTGCACAGAAACACAAAACCACAAGGTAGGTGAGGCAGGAAAGGACCTCTGTAGATTCACTTGTCCACCCTTGTGTTCAGAGCATGGTCACCTACAGCAGGTTGCTCAGGACCATGTTCAGTTGAATTTTGAATATCTCCAAAGATGTAGACACCAAAACCACTTGGGGAAGCCTGTTCCAGCAGTCAGTCACACTCACAGTAAGAAAGTTTTTTCCTTAAGTTTAAGCAGAATTTCCTGCATTTCAGCTTGCTCCCATTGCCCCTTGTCCTGCCATTGGGCACCACTGAGAAGAATCTGACTCCCTTTCCATTACTACTGACCAGCAGAATGAGCCCACCCCACCACTCCCACAATAGTCAGCCTCAGGCAGTGCCAGCAACCAGGGTGGGACAACAGGCCACACAGGGAGGATGTTCCTTTGAGGGGCTGCATTCTGAGATCGTCTGCACAAGGCAGGGGCACTGATCCTACCTGACCCACAAGGAAGAAAGGTGAGCACTGTGTGGAGAGCCATGGCTGCAGCTCCAGCTGGGGGTCTGCACTGTCCACTCCAGTGATGACTGACACCACCACCCAGATGGATCTGCTGAAGGGAGAGGTTGGTGTATAGGTCTCAGGCTGTGGGAAGTGCCTAGACCTGTTGCATGGGACAGGGATAGGTGGGAAACCTGCATGCAAAAGGTGTGTCCAGGTGGAGTATCTCCTGCAGCACGTGTCTGAGCTGTGGGAAACTGTGAAAAGGCTGCGTGACAGCAGGGAGGCAGGAAAGGAGATAGATAGTTGGATCTAGGTCCAGACAGCAGAGAACCCACAGCCTGTGGCCACATAGCCAACAACTCCCCCACCAGTACACAGAGAAAGAAAGTCAATAAAGAAGAGGAATGGAAGATTTTGAAGGTAAAAACCAGCAGGAAGAAGAGTCTTCCCTCAAAGCCTGAGGTGCCCCTGCAGAATTGCTTCACTGTTCTGCAGACTGAAGGAGAAAAATTAGGAGAAGAGTTTTAAGCTGAAAGAAGGTAGATTTAGATTAGATAGTAGTAAAAAATAATTTACTGTGAGGGTATTGAGACACTGGAAAAAGTTGCCCAGGGAAGTTGTGGAAGCCCCATCCGTGGAAGCGTTCAAAAGCAGGTTGGACAGGACTTTGAGCAACCTGACCTAGTTAGACGTGTCCTTGCTCATGCAGGGGGTTTGGAACTAGGTGATCTTTAAGGTCCTTTCCAACCCAAACCGTTGCATGATTCTATGATAGGGTGAGATGCCTCTGAGTCTTCTCTTCTCCAGGCTGAAAAGTCCCAGGTCTCTCAGCTTCTCCTTTACGAGATATGTTCTAGTCCCTTCATCATTGACATGACCTGTTTTTGTATTCACTCTAGTGTGCCCACCTCTGCTTTGTATTGGGGAGCCCAGAGCTGGACAGCAGCTAATGCAACCCAGGAACATACTGATGTAGTTTCTTGACATTGATTCTTGGACAGTAGAAACAGATTATTCTTAGTGCCTAGATGTTGAATACTGTGGGAGCTGGGACATGCTTAGGTGCAGTTGGTGCACAGGGAATTCTATTCAAAATTTAGTTATTCTGGTAAGAACTTTAATAAAATGTTTCATGAGCACAGGTTATCCCACCTGAAGTTCCTGGCCAAGATCCAGTGGCATATTACACTTACATGGCCTCCAAGACCAAAGTATTCAGAGAAAAAATAGCCTTCCATCCAAAGCAAGTATATATTTAGTCTGGTGCACTTCAGAGAGATAAATAGCCTGAAACAGTGAGTCAGAAGTCTGAAACAACAACCTTTGCTTAATCTGTGGAAGTGAAGAAGCTATAACAATCCCTCAGTATCAACGATAGATATTGACCATTTCAATGAATGGAGACAGCCTTGGTTCTAATGAAACCCAGTAAGTTGCAAAGGGAGAGAAGCATCAGGGAATGAAATGTTGAGGAAAAGAAATTCAGAAACAAAGGAGGGAGACAGAAAGTGGTGTGAGAAGAAAGACTAACCAAGAGGAAAAGTTTCACCTGGGGTGTAGTGCAGTAAGAGCAGTGAAATGTTCATCATGCCAGATTTGCTCCTTGGTGTCTGTGCAGAGTGTGACAAGGATAGAAAGATGTTGTACAATACCTGGAGAATTGATGCCCTAGTCTATTGACCCAGATTCAATATCTGTTGCATTCTTCTCCTCTGAATGGTTATGCTTTGTCCTGGGGACTTTGCCAAACCCCTGGCACCTTGCAGCAAGTACTAAGTTTCCTTCTGCTGCACCTTGCATTTAAATAAATGGCTGGAAAAACTGTGTAAGGTTTTGATTGCTGTTTTGTAGGTTGAAAGGATCTGTATAATTTACAATCTGTGGAGCTTTACTGCTGTATGGTCACTGCTGGGTTGTCAGGCAAGCCAGCAAACTATCAGCAAAGAATTTTCTGCATAACTCGAGAGAAGAGAAAAATTCTAGCCATGGATATTGGCACAAGTCCACTTTCTCATGAAGACTTTCTCTAAATCTTTAATGTCCAGGGAGAACACCTGGAAAAGCCTGTGCTTAAGTCACAGCCTTGCAAATTGGAGCCCTGATTTAGCTACAAATTTCCATCAAGACCAAAGGAAATGTACTTGATTTGTGTGTCTATGTTTCTTTAGAATGAGGATAAAGCTTTCTGTTTCCTACCTTTACTGTCTTACCTGTTTCAAGCTGCAAACTCTTGGCAGTTACAAGTGGAAAATATTTTGCCCAAGTGAAGCACTGATAAAGAAAATAGCAATAGCTGTCTCTAAGGCAATGCTTTTCAGCTGCAGATATTAATGTAGGCTGCAAAGTATCATTATTTCAATTTATAAAAGCAGAAAATGAGGCACAGGAAGGGGAAATTACAGGTCCAAGGTCATGACAGGATTATCAGTCTGATCTCCCAAGTCCCACATTTCTGTGCTTTACTCACTATGTCACACAATGATGCCTTTCTGGGATACATAGAGTAATAGCAATGATAATGAGCACATGGATATCTCCTTTGAAAGGCCTCATCACACACCTGCCTGCATGGAACTCAATTTATACACCTTGGAAGGATGAAGATATGAGACAATATAACATTAATGTAATATCCTGATGGCTGTTAGTTTCAAAGACATCTCATCCCACTTCTCATGAGAAACAAGGCTTTGAAAGGAGAGCAGTCACAATACAGATTAAGTGCCACCTTTTAAATTACGATCAAAGTTGAAATACACTGTAAAGTTGCCAAGAGACCTACATGTTGGCTTATGGACTGTACTTACTAGAGCCATTATTTCATACAGAGTGTTTCTAGCATGTGTGCTTGTGTGATAGGTTAGGAGAAGAGGAATTGTCTCTTTTTTTGTCTTGGGACATGAACTGGAACCAAGGACTGTGATGCAGTTCGGACGCTATGATGAGCAGAAGAGGCTTCATCAAGTTCCTAGTACTGATCTAGTCTTACAGGGGGTCAACAGCATAACGGTGAGGATGGGAATCCTGAGCACTTTCTGGGTCTGAGCCATAGCATCTTCTTTGTGCCATTACTAAAGTCACATTTAATTTATTTTCATTAATTTTAATTAAAAAATTAAATAATAATATTTATTTCCCTACCTAAAGGGCTTGCTGCGAGGACAAATATGGTAGCAGATTGTTGGCACTCAAATTCTACAGTATTGGAGAGAATGAAATACAAAAGTGGATGGGAAATTTCTTTTCTCTGAAAAACATCTTCACCTTACATTATTTCTGGTAGATACTTGTTTAATCTGGTGGTGACTCTACCTCTTTCCC
>NW_009953811.1:4867782-4889119 GCF_000747805.2 Chaetura pelagica
CTTTCCCTCTCAATTTATTCCGGAGCTTTACTGTCTTCTTTGTTAGAAACTGCTTCTAATGCCTAATCTGACTCCTTTTTCATTTGTCATTGTGTAAGCCTGTGATATCTTGTTCTGTCCTTTATATCAGCTTCTACTTCTAATAGCCTTTTATATCTTTAACACTTACCATATCCCCTTTGGAATTCTTGGCTTTAGGTTAAATAAACCCTAATAAATTTAGACATTACCATCACTATCCTCTGGGATCTTTCTAGAAGATCTAAAACTGGCAATTGCGATTTTTATGGGTATTATGTTGTCCTTCACAGTGGTTTCTGTCCCTCTGGGACTTGTGTCATCTGCAGTTTAGTCTTTAGTCCTTTCTTGAGGTTTAGCGGAGACTCAATATAATCTAAACCAGAGCTGAGCTCTCTGTAAAATCTGCTTGATATCTCATTCTAGTTTAATAACAAGCTACTGTTGATAAATTACAGAAATAGTTTTGCATCTTCCCTTTCCTAATTTTCCTTGTGAGAACATTGCATAAGGCAATGTCAAAAACTGTACAGAAAAGTCAAATGATCTGCTTTCAACTGCTTCACCTTTGTCCCCAAACCTTTCCATTCCTGTGGGTGGCATCTAGACTGTTTTGACACAATTCCTGCTTGGTTAATTTACTCTGACATTTGTAAGTACCTAGATAAGTGTGTTTGCATTAAATAGTTTCTAGAGCATAATGACATATGAAATACTGTAGGTGTTGTCTTCAGCAGCTGGGTCTTGGAGCTCTTCAAGGCTGCTCAGGGAGAGAAACAGAAATAGGAAGGGTGAAGTCTGAGCACTGCAGAGTGACAGGGAAGAAAAGGATTTACCATTTGGCCTGTCATAAGCTGAGTAGGGAAAAGGATGATGGAAAGCAAATCTGAAGCTGCTTTAGAAGGAGAAATTAGGAGCTGCTTAATTCTTCTGAAGAACATTATTTGAAAGATGGTCACCAACAAATAATTTGCTAAAAGAAAGATCGATTATCAATGATGCAGTAAGTCTAAAAAGCTAAGGCTGGTGGCTACGTGAAGTAGATGGAGCTTCAGTTACTGCTTGTATCTGCATCACAATCTCACAGGAGCAAGAAGCATTCCATGTGCAGTGTATATTTCTTTGAACATACCTCCTCTAGCAAATGCATTGCATTAGTAGTATTTTCTCTACGTGCACAATGAAGAACATTCTACTGCATAAACATTTAATTCAGAGGGAAGGATGAACACAAAAACCCCAGGAAAAGTTAGCAATATTGCTGCATGTGGGTCTGGAAGGTTCTCAAATGTTGTGTAAGATGTGGTGCAACAGATGTATGGAACAGAAGTGCTGTTTACATCTATTTCCAAATAAAACTACCCTGGGAAAATCACAACTAAAATTTTTTTCAACTTTATGTAATACAGTTTGGAAGGTCTTGCCATAATTAAAAATACAGCTTGATATGAACTTAAAATTATATCAGCCATTAAAACCAAATAAAGGCATTTAGGTGTTTTATTTTGTTACCCAGTGAGACTTTCATAACTTACATGTCAATTATCAAGAGACAATTTGAAGTAATATTTGCTTCTAGACAATACATTTTTTAGTGGTTTATGACTAATTGTAAACCAAGAAATGAGCTGCATGTGGCACTGCTGAAGTATATTCATCACCACAATCTCAGAGGAAGCAATTTCTGGAAATCAAGTTTGCAATTTAGTTGGTCTTGAGTTATAAAGTGGGCTTGCTAACTTTGTCAGACCACCTTTAGTTTGCATGGCTCCTAAACACAGAAGAAATATTGTTACAATTTGCATGTGTGATGTGGCTTGAAGAGGTCTCTTGGCAGGGCAAAAGAGCTTCAGGGGAACACAGTGGGGCTGTTATGGCATCCAAAGGATCCATTTTAAAGCTACCTTTAGTGTATCTATACTATATGATAGTCACCAACTGCATCCTGCAGTTTCCTCTGTGATTACCAGGTAGACAAGATGAAATGGCCTTCCAGAGTGCAGCTGATGATAGAAAGAATTGTACATTGCTATTTCAAGGTAAAGAAACACCTCTAGAAGGCTGCCTGGAGAATATTTGCTGTTATCTGGACATGATACTTGTCCCCGTGGGTGACTTACTGGGATTTGAACCTAGGACAATCAGAGCTGCATTGACAAGAGGTAACAAGGCAAAACCCTCACTCTTGCCTCTCTCTAGACCCTAGTGCAGGATGTAATTGCATGTACTCAGTAGATTAAACAAATATGCATAGAAGGGAAAAAAAATATGTAAACAGCATTGAAATGGAATTTAGTTCGAGATCATCACACCAGATATGTTCAGAGACATATTGCGAGATGCTTTTTAGAGTGCAATAAGGGAGAAAGAGCTCTTCCTGCACAGAATGTGAGATTGAGTGTCTTTTCAGAACTGACTATTAAAACAAAATAATGCCCTGTTAAAAGAGGTAAACAAATGACACTGCTAACTCTCATGGTTTTATATCAGGTCTTGCAATTATTACTTTTTTTTTTTTTTTTTCTATCTTAATGACTCATGACTTGAATATCTGTTTTCCTTTCGTTATGGTTGTGGGAAAAATCTTCGCACCCCAAAGAATCTTAAAACTCTGATGTCTCCAAAACCTGTAGACAAAAAGACTATTACAAAAACTTTTTGGAGTGAACTTGTGATTTTTTATTGCTTGGAGTCAGCAACATGGGGAAGTATTTTGTGCTTTTTCAGAGCTAAGGAATGATTTCTTTCTGTACTGACCTGAGTGTTGTTTTTTTTAAGCTGCTGTTTCTGAAGCTGCTAATAAAACATTATCCCCTAAAAAACAGTTTAGCATGTTTTAAAGCTCCACTGTCATTAAAATCCTGGGGTTCATCTTCTTTGAAAACTTCTCAAAATTGTTTTGAAAGAGTTAGGTGGAAACCACAGTGCTGGTGTTTGGGTTGGCTGTGCAGCAGCTGAGATGTAACTCGTGTCTCTGGTGTGGAAACGTCTGAAGTCTCCCAAGAGCAATAGAGTTAGTGAGTTGCTGTGGTCACAGGGAGATCGTAACAACCTGAAATCTGCTATGCATGGGTGCATGGATGTTGTGAGAATTTAATTAACACTTGGAAAGAATTCTAAGGTCCTCAGATGACAAGGTTTACAGAACTCCAAATGACTGTTATTATATCCCCTCTGTGTTTATGGTGGCAGATAGCCAACAAGAAGAAACATTCAACCAAAACCAGGCATTTTTCCCAAAACCATCATTATTTCAAGGCTACTGTTGGAAAAAAAAAGGTGGATATGCATCCAGTTTTGTGAGTGCAAATTACAAGTGGCTTCATTGGGATTCCTCTGTACTTTTGACCATGATATCTGCAGCCAACAGCAAGCTGTCTTGCTACCTGAGTGCATACGTATTACCCAGCCCAGTCCAAGAACTGGCTGCAAACTCTAATATTTGACTAAAACCCATCTATCTGTGACACTTCCTTTGATAGAGAATACCATAAACAAATAATTTTCTCCATCTGCAACTTTGCTGTTTTTGAAAACAGTGTTCATCTTGTCAGACCTCAGCATATATGTTGAAAACAAACCCCAAAGAAAATAAAACCCTCTCAAAACAATGCACTGTATTTCATACTCAATTCTTCCTGGGAAGAAGTTGAGCTATAAATTGCCAATCTTGATCACAAACCTCAAGGCTTGATATGAAAGTGACTAGATATTGTGATGACAAAAGCATTAGAAAATGTCTAATAGAATCTTCTATTTTTAGATGTATTTTCATGTGTATGTGTTTAAAGAATGTACACATATACTTTTCTGGCAAAAGAAAAATTTAACCCATTTTATCTTTCTTGCTCATTTCCTTTGGAAGATTTTGTCCTGAAGGACAGATAAACCCCATTGCTAAGTTTCCAGTGAACTAAACTACAAATAGGAGCAATGTGACTGGGATCAGCAGTGTTTTGTGCATCCTGACAGAAACCTGGATTATCTTAGAGAATCACAGAATAATTTTTTTTGGAAAAGGCATTTAAATTAATGAAATCCAACTGTTAACATAGTACACTGCCAAGTCCACAACTAAACCATATCCCCCAGCATCTCATCTACACATCTTTCAAATATTTCCAGGGATGGTGATTCAACCACTTCCCTGGGCAGGCTCTTCCAGTATCTGACAACCCTTTTCATGAAGAAATAGTTCCTAATATCCAATCTAAAACTCCTCTGCAACAACTTCAGGTAATTTCCTCTTGTTCTATCATTTGTAACTTGGGAGAACATACTGACCCCCAACTCTCTCCAGCCTCCTTTCAGGTAGTTGTAGAGAGTGATAAGCACCCTCAGCATCCTCTTCTCCACAGTAAACGAAGCCAATTCTCTCAGATGTTTCTCACAGGACTTGTTCTCCAGACCTTTCATCAGCTTTGTTGCCCTTCTCTAGACACACTCCAGTCCTTCTATATCCTTCATGTAGTGAGGGGCCTGACACTGAACATAGTACTCAAGGTGTGGCCTCACCAGTGCTGAAAAAATGGGGATGATCCCTGTCCTGGACCTGCTGGCCACACTAGTGCTGCTACAAGCCAACAAGCTGGTGGCCTTCTTGGCTACCTGGACACACTGCTGGCTTGTATTCAGCCATCTGTCAATCAACACCCAGGTCTTCCTCATCTGAGCAGCTTTCCAAGCACTCTTCCCCAAGCCTGTAACAGTGCAAGGGGTTGTTGTGACCCAAGTTCAGAACCTGGTCTGGTTGAATTTCATATAATTTGCCTTGGCCCATAAATCTAGCCTGTCCAGATCCCTCTGCAGAGCTTTCCTGCCCTCAGGCAGATCAACACTCCCTCCCAACTTAGTATCATCTGCAAATTTGCTGAAGATGAGTTCAATCTCCTCATCCAGATCACTGTTGAAGATATTAAAGAGACGTGGCTCCAGCATTGAGCCTGGGGAACACCACTTGTGACTGGCCAACATCTGGATTAACTCCACTCAAAACATCTCTTTGAGTTCAGCCATTTTTTTACCTAAGTGAAGCATACATGGTTCAAGGCCATGAGCACCCAGTTTCTCCAGGAGAATGCTGTGGGGCACTGTGTCAAGGACTTTACTAAAGTCTAGGTAGACAACGTGCGCAGCCTTTCCCTCATCCACTAAGAGGAAGAAGGAAATCTATTTCATCTATCTGTTTAATCTATGTTCCAAAGTGATTGTGTCTCCTACAACCACACCAACAGAGTCACCATGTGACAGATATGAAATAATGAATAAGAACATTGTCCTGATAACATTCACTGCCCAAAATAAAAATAAAAATAAAAATAAAAGTTTTTGAGTATCCATAGCCTGTAGTGACTCACAAAATCACACGAGTGCAAATATTGACAGATATTTCCTTTATTTCCTGATCTTTGAGCATGCAACGAGTGCCAGCCTCAGTGGCTGGCCCTGCAGGGTTTCTGCAGCCCAGAATGCTCAGCCAGCCACAGCTTGAAGTGGTCAGAGCTGACTGTGGAATATTACTGCACAAAAGTTGACCAACTGCATCCTGGGCTGTATCAAAAGAAGCTGGCCAGCAGGTTAAGAAAGGTGACTCTGCCCCTCCACTTCACACTCGTGAGATCACACCTGGAGTACTGTGTCTAGTTCTAGAGCCCTCAACAGAGGGAGGACACAGAGCTCTTAGAGCAAGTCCAGAGGAGGGCCAGGAAGATGATCTGAGGGCTGGAGCAGTTCTCCTATGAAAACAGGCTGAGAGAGTTAGAGTTGTTCAGCCTGGAGAAGAGATGACTCTAGGGAAGCTGGGGAGGGATTTTTCACTAGGGCATGGAGTGATAAGACTAGAGGTAATGGTTTTAAACTAGAAGAGGTTAGATTTAGGTTAGACATTAGAAAGAAATTCTTTAGTATGAGGGTGGTGAGATGGTGGAGGAGGTTGCCCGGGACAGTCGTGGATGCCCTCTCCCTGGAAGTGTTCAAGGCCAGTTTGGATGGGGCTTGGAGCAACCTGGTCTAGTGGAAGGCATCTCTGCCCAGGCAGGGGGGTTGGAACTACATGGTCCCTTCCAACCCCCAACCATTCTATGGTTCTATGATTCTATGATTCATGATAATGTTGTGGTGGTGTGGCTTCCAAAATCTCAGTGATGAAGTTCATGCTCTATTTGCATCCAGTACCTTTGTCAAGTATCTTCGGCATTACTGTTGTAAGGTGCAGTGTCAGCCAGGAAAGGGAAGGGAAAAGAAGGCTGTAAGTCCTATCAGCTGATTTCTGGGTTTTTAGCAGACAGTTGCATTAGACAGCCAGAGCTAGCAATAAAACTGACCTTTAGCCTGGACATTTAGGCCTTCTTTTTGCATGGCATCACTGCATTTGCTAACCAGGGAGTTATTTGCAGCTCTACGTTTTTACAGAGGCTCAGGAGAAAGACTCAAAGCAGAAATATGTGCCATCAGTACATGTATGTGGAGAGCATTAAATCCTCCTTTCCACCAAACTTCCTTTCACAATTTATCCAGCTTAAGTGATATTAATGTGAGTCATATTTTTCTATTGTCTTTTTATGCTAAAAACATTTCTACAGTGTAAACACATACAATTATATTGCAGATGACTGATTCATTGCTTTTTCCAAATTGATCTATACCAGCACCATGCAAGACTATTAATATAACCAAACTCTGAATCTGATTTTATTGCAGAACTCAAAGCTGCTTAAAAAAAGTAGATACAGAAATGTTAATATATGCAGCAGAAGGTATTTTAAATAAATATCTGTCAGATAGTTAAATCTGTGGCTCCTTAGTGTTAATTATGGAGCAATCAGAAGAGGACAGGGAAAAGAATATTTATTGCAGGTTGAAAAGCCAGTTATTAGGTCTGTATCACAGCAAACCATGTGGACTTACCTTTAAAAACCATCTTTCTGATGAAGGATGGAGTTCTTTATAAATATTTTTCAACCCATATTTGAATTAGGGATAATGATAACTGGCAGGGAACAGTTCAAAAGCAATTAAAAGCAATGGATAGAAAAAATACTGACCTAGGGAAAAGAAAGGAACCATTTGTCCAGGTATAAGGACAAAAATAGAGTCTGTTTGGGTCAATGAGAACCCAGAAAGCTATACTTTCATACATCCCAAATGCATGAGGCATTTAGACAGCTAAATCCCATGGATTTGCCTTGAACTTAAGAATCCAAAGACCTTTATGCATCCTGGCATGAACATTTTGCTGAATATGACATTGCAAATATATTATTTAGAACTGAAATTTTCATCTGTGCCAACAGGATTTTGGAGTCTGATTCCCATTGACCCCTAAGGGAGGTTGGACATTATGTTACCAGCTCTTCTTTGAAATCCTTAGCCAACTTATGCAGAGGCATAATTGCTAAAGAAGTGGTTGAATGTACCTGTCTGTTCTTCCATGATATTCTTGTAGATGTATTTCAATGAACCTGAAGGAACCAATGTGAAAATACTATATGTTAAACGCCTCTTGTCTGTGATCTCCTTATCATTAATGGGCTCTTATAATGAGAAAAAACCCAGTGCATAAGAGAAAATAAAGAGGTCAGTCAGTAAAGGTGGCTCTGAAGAAGAGAAATTTGACTCATCTCATTTTAGAACTACTGTGCATGAGTGAATCAATCTCTGCATGAACAGGGCCATGCAGACACCTGCATGACCGGAACTGGTTTTGGGAAATTTGCAAAGTGGCAAAGTGGTGGTTGTGCAGAGCCTGTGATGAACAAAACCAATACAAATTCTCACAAACAGAACTGAATTTTTACTCAACATAAAGAAGCTGAGTTGTGCAAAGAAATACTCAGCTTCTGATTGGTCCCCAATGTCCTAGATTCTGTCTATTTCTACTTGTATAAGCTTCTTACCAATTGTCCTGAACTCAGCAAAAAATCCGTGGATCAAATCCACAAGTCACTGGAAGAAACATTTCTGGCAGGAAAAAAAAAAAAAAAGAAAAAAAAAAAAAAAGAAAAAAAAAAAAAAAGAAAAAAAAAAAAAAAGAAAAAAAAAAAAAAAGAAAAAAAAAAAAAAAGAAAAAAAAAAAAAAAGAAAAAAAAAAAAAAAGACTTGGGGTTTAAAGGTTTTATTTGGGCGGCCCTGTAGTTTGTAAGAAATCAGATATTAAAAATGAAGTTATTGTAATTGCTACTTTCTCAGTCTAGTGAAAAGCAAAACGCCACATTCTTACATGGTTAGAATGACCAATGTCATGGTTAGAATGACATTACCAGGAAATAAAGTGCTGTCTTTGCATCCCAGTTCTTACCAGAAGGTAAGAAGTAGTTACAGGGACACACACACTCTGCCACTCCTGCACATACATGATTTGAAGACCAAAGTCATACTGTGAATAAAGACATCTTTTCTTTCTCATTTCCATTGCAGTAAAGTGTCATTCTCAAGTATTTTGCAGCATTGACAGTCACAAAATTAAAAAATACTGTACCTGAAACCATGAATACAATGTATAGTGATTTCACAGTGCCTCCTTGCTGCAAAATGCAGTCTACTGATGCTGACACAAAATACTACACGTAATGGACCAGACTGCAGGGTGCCCAATAGCAGCAACATTTGATGACTTTGGTCTTTCTGAGCACAGTTTATCCCATCTGATATGTTGGTAAGAGCTTTTTTCATTAGTAATGGCCATGTCTCTGTATTTTCTCTATAATTCTCTCTTTCCAGAGGTAGAGTTCACATTGAAATATACATACAGATCACTATCCAGGCTTACTATTCTCTTCATGTGATTTTTTTTCCATCATATACATCACAAGCCACTGTTCTCCTTTCAGGAGGCAGTGTTGAAGTTGGTTGCTGATGGACTTCTTTAGAACTCAAGGACTATCAAAGCTTATTGTTTCCCAGATGATTTTTAATATGATTCATATTATTTTCCAGGTTATTTTCCATTAAATCACTGCCAGTAGGATGCTCTGGTTGAAAGGCTAATTCACTCTTTTGGACAGAAAAGCAACTAGCAAGGCAGGCACTACTAAGAAGCAGCCTAGTCACTTGCATTTTAATGGGCATCCCACTTACTGTGTGATTCTTCTATGTTTTTCTGAGTCTTTGGTATTCTTTTTGTCCCATGAATATCATAGTTCTCTCTGTGGTGAGGGAGGGAAAGTTATACATCTCCAGGCCTCTCTAAGTAAACACTTTGTAGTCACCTAAACCGCCAAAAGCAGAAATCTATCCATGATGTGAAGGAGGGCTCCTCTCTAAGATGTTGCTATGGTATCAGCCTAGACTAAAACAGAATATATCTCACTAAATATGGTGACTCAGATTTGGGCCATGAAATATAAGGGAAAGCAATTGTGAAAGTGTCTGCTCTTCATAGCTTCTCTTTCAGCTAAATGTAAATCCTGGAACTTTATTGAGAGGTAAGTTAAACCTTGGTTTTTCTTTGTTGTAGTACTACAGTCTATCAAAAAGCAGCAACAGTCTTCAGTCCCAAATAGGGACAGAAACTAGTATATAAGGAAAAAGTAGGGTTAAATATCCCAAGGAAATTAAACTTTACACTAATATATCTTGCCTATTGCTTAAAATTAATAGGCTTATGGGTTTTAAAGCCGTAGAGGACTATTATGATTAAGTAGTTGACCTCTGTCTAGTCTGAGTTCCTGCACAACACAGGCCATACTCTACCCAGGGACTTCTGCCTCAAGCCCAGCCATATGTTGTTAAACTAAGATGTAAGTTTTATAAGCATATCTGATCTTGATTTAAGGACAATGGCACTTAGTAATTTGCCCCAGTAAGTTAGCTCATTATACAGTTAAAAAATAAATTATTTTCCTTTTAATTCTAGTTTGAACTTTTTTGATTTCAGCATGCAATTATTAGACCTTGTCCTGTCTCTGTGGGCCAGATTAAAAGCCCTTCCAGATTCAGCATAAGTACTCGTGCAAATAGAGACTGTAATTTAAGTTACTTTAAAATCTGTTCATTTGAGCAGTTAAACTGAGAATTCATTTAAAGTTGTTGCCAATATTTAACTGGTTCTTTGGTGCTGTGGAGAGAATTGATTTTTCTGAGGCATTTTGCAGTCAAAATATTGTTTTAGGGGTCAGGATATTGCCCCATTCATCATAACTTGTAAAGACAGGCAGGTTAGTCCCACAGCTTTCAACAGGAGCATCACAGTCACAGCCAATCAAAAGAGGAATCCCTGGATTGTCTTATTCCCCTTTTGATGCTGATAATGAATAAGAAGGAAATCAGTTTAGAAATGTGGACCTTGTCTAGAGGACTCGTAAGTCCTGTATCACAGTCACCAAGGTGTGTGAATGCCTAAGAGACACTTCAGCAGCACAGGTTGCAGAAGATACATGCATATGGGCAACTGGTGGTCATGAGAGCTCAGCTGCCCAGCTCACAGATGCACGACTATATGTTGACCTCTAAACTTCACCATCTCAATCTCAGACCTACTAAATGTGAGTTGTGTAACCTTAAACCAGCACTCGAGGAACCAGAGATAATTCTTTACTCATACCCATTTGCTGAAGTCTCTTGGAGTGGAATATCATAGAATCATAGAATCATAGAATCTTAGGGGCTGGAAGGGACCTCGAGAGATCATCTAGTCCAACCTCCCTGCCAGAGCAGGGTCACCTAGAGTACATCACACAGGAACTCATCCAGGTGGGTTTTGAATGTCTCCAGTGAGGGAGACAATATATGTCACCTAAAAGCAGGGACAGAATTCAACTGCCTCAAATAGATATTTAGTGTTCATTACATGTTGTGGATTGTTTTGCTTGGTCTCTAGTTGCTAGTTCATAAGATCCTGGGCCTGCTGTAGGCCCTGTATCATATATGTCACCCCACATGTGTGTCTTAGACATCAGAGGGCATCTCAAATAACCTTGGGCATTTATTTCAAGTGGCTGAATCCTATCCTATGTGTTGAAAAAGTGTGTTGTTGAGATCTGAGCTAGACAATATAGGCTCTTTCTGGAGTCACTAGAGAGAACAGGCACCTTCAGAGGATAATTAATTTGACCTAGTGAAATTAACTGTTTTGGAGAAAATTAATAACCCTTAAGAAGTAATAATTTCTTTCTGTAGACTATGCAGGGAACAGGTGTAGTTCAGATTTAGAGAAACAATTTTTAGACGCCCAAGTTAAGGTGCATGGACTTTGTCCCAAGTGACCTTCACTTGTGCCCTTTGAGATGAAATGACATGTTTTACCTGAAAGCAGCTCTAAGCCATTTACAGTTTTTTGTCCTTTCATGAAAGGAATGCTCATGATATTAACACACAAACACAAGAACTGATTACAATCTGCATTTGACATACATTAAAAACTAACTGAAAATTAATTTAAAAGACAAAGCATGTTATAATAGGCTGTCAATACATTCAATTTAAAATGTACCACATATGATCAAAGAAAACCACCCAGGGGATTACACTGTCTGAATTCCTCAATAAAATGGCAACCTTTAGATGTATTAAATATTACATTTGGAAAAAAAAGTAAGAATGAAAATCTATAGCTAAGAGAAACACAAGCCCAGAGGGAGAATTCAAGATCTGTTTATGTGTAATTGGGTTTTGCTTTGCGAAAATCTTGACAGCTAGAGGAGCTGCCTTACTTGCATGAGACTGTTAATCACATTCATAGATCTACATGCTGCTAACTGCATACTAAATTCCTGAAGATTTACAGCCTTTGCTCTGGTTTTACCTCATTTACACCACATATTACCATATAGAAGTTGCTCACCACATATGGGGGATTGAAATTTAGCATTATCTCAGTATCTTAATGACTAATCCTGAATGATGAAACTGTGAGTCCAAGCACTGTTGCACACCCTGAAGTAATTTAAGTTGTGACAGTCTGTAATTCATACTGTAAATCAATGAAACAACTGATGTATTGTATAATTTGGCAAAGGCACGTGTATGCCAGATTAATAAAAATCAGGACAGACAAAATTTTGCATTAACATGTTATTTAGCATAGTTTCATAATCAGTAGTTTGCAAGTAAAGTTACAGTACATTTGTAAATAAAAGGCTGCAGCTTGAGCAGAAAATTAACAGCACTCTGAAATATTGGTGTATTCTTGTTCCTTTTGACTTCACTAGCAAAAAAATAAGAACATCATTGAGATCTGGATTGGGTAACAGGGAGCTTCCTCCTTTCAGACTCTCTGCTAGCTTCACTTTTGGGCTCATATCTCTCAAATTCTGAGCTGTTTATGCCTCTGTTGTACTTTATTATGAGCATTTCCTCGCTCTGTCTGAAAGACCTTCCTTTCTCACCACTTCCCATTCTGACATTTTGTTCCTTAGAATGCTCCAAACCTGAGTAATTAGGGCTTTATGTGGTGTAGATTTAAACTCCCTCAGGCTGAGGATGCTTAAACACATTTTCACCTTCAAAATTTCTATCCAAGGCATATTTTAAAAAATAGCTACTAAAAATCATTGCATTAGGAAGTATGAGAAGACTAAACAAAAAGAATCGCATATCATGGAACATGAGAATTGAGAGACTCATGATAGATATTTAGTGGGAAGATTTCAATGTCAAGTGTTAACATTGTCTTGCAAAGCTTTTCAGAATGTAAAACAGGGGAGAAAAGGAAGTGAAGAAGAGAAGAAAACAAGTCCACTTTATTTTGTACCCATGTGTATGGTGAGGGCTAAAATGCCTCTTAGAATGCAGGATTCCGTGCAACTTTGAGTGCCCAACTTGGTGGTTTTGGAGTGCTCAGAGTGAGAACAATTTGAAGATGAAGCCTTGTATGCCCTTAAGTGCAAATCATGGGCCAAAAATCAGAGTTTGCAAGGAAAGCCTGCTGAAAGGGTTTAGCCAAGAGATTTTCACTTTGTCTTGGGAATTATTTTGTTGTCTTTGTTGTTACAGTAATGTAAATGGGGGAATTTAAGGCATTCTCATCCCAAATGATTCATGCCCTAATATTATGCAGAGCTATGCAGCACTCACACTATTGTGGTTCTGTCCATTTCCAGCTTTGGGGCTTCTCTGGGCACATCAGCACAGTGTGCATGATTGATTAAACAAGAAACTAAAGTAAGAGAGATTTTCCAACTCTGGACACCAGTATTTCTGAGCCTCTTTGGGCAATTAAAGTCAGGTACTGAGTAAGGAGATGCCTATTAAATGTGGATATTTTTATTGTTAGACTCCCCTGGAAATGAGGTAGACTGGATCATTGAGTGGGATTTAGGTTTTTGAAGCCTTAGTCCCAATTTAGATGGCACAGGGATTTAGACATTCCATTTCATACTGTTTGCTTAGACACTAAGCTCCTCACAAGAAGAGTGATCTTCAGATGTGAAGACATCTGTCAGCATTTAACAAGTAAACAGGAAGCTCTTGGTTAAAACCAAAGGGTAAGGATAAATCCAGGATTCCACAGTAGATGAGAAGGAGACTTATAAGGTGCTGGATGTGTATTGTGCCACACATTGTCTGCCCAGCTTCAGGAAAGCCACTTTTCTTTCTTAATCCTCAGCTTTTATGTATAGACAAGGAAAAATTTCATTCTTGCAAGTATTGTGTGTATAATATATGTATTATTCTTTAGAAACACCAGCACACTAGAGAGAAGCAGCTAATATAAAACCCTGGATGAAAAGCTTTTATGTTAAACAGAACTTCAGATTAGCCTCTATGCCTAAATTTCCAAGTGTAAAAAATGGAGGTAATACCACTTGCTTATAGTCTACAAAGGATTTTGTGGTTTGTAGAGGATGCCAGCTTATAGAAATATGGTGTTTGTAACATAAACAGAGCCTACATAAGACTTAGTGAAACAGTTAGACCTGCACATGGTAGGTTGGTCTTAATTTCCTTTTCTGAATTTCACACCAAACTGTATAATTTGTGCCAGTGCAGATTAAAATATTGTTTTCCTGAAATCCATTAAGCTCTAATTAAAAAATGGAAAAGACTTAGACTGAACAATCCTTTAGTGCAATCAATTAATAAACAAAATCCGAAAGCTGTCATAATGATTAAGGTTGGCAGCAATCCATTATCTATTTCTGATCTCATACCACCCTACATATTTGCTTTTTCTCTCTATTTTAAGAAGTGGACACTGATATTAAAACCTGTTATGGACAAACTGGACCAAGTCTGAAGGACAATCCTGCCAACTGCAAACCCCAAGACTAAAAAGGAAAGCAGTGCTGATTTCATAGCTATAAGCTAACATTTATTAAAAAACCAAAACCAAACCAAATCCCTCCATTTTTATGGAATTCATGGCTATGAGCTAATGAAAATAGTAAAACGCAGGAAGAAATAATAGCAACTAGTCTGTTTACCATGACATAAGACCAACAATTTCTACCTGAAATAGTAGAGGGAAAATGTCTGTAGTTTTGATTTCTTTTGTCAGTTGTGCAGAGAATGATGTGATACAAAAGTCTAATGAAGATATAAATTGTGCACATTTGTTTTTAGCTGTTTAACTCAGTATGCCCTTAACCCTGAAAATGTACACATGTAGGTTTTTATCCAAGTGAATATATTAGAGTTGTATTGTTTGTAACATCTAAAAAATATCTACAAATATAAATGGTTAGAACACTGAGGAAAACCAGGAGAAATTGCTATGATGGAGTAGGAATCCTGCAAGAATCGTAGGATAAATGTTAGGGAAGACTGTTTCTATGATTCTCTCTTCACAAAAAGATATCTCTAGAAGATTAATCCCTTCTCAATGCAAGAGTTTAAATAAGTTATTAGTTGAGGTGCTTATTGCCATCTATTGAATAAAAAAGGAACCCTACAATAACAAGCTTTTGAAGTTTTAAAATATTAACACCTGAAAGTCCAACTCAGCTCATGCTCTGTCATGTTTTATAAAGAAATTTCTATAGAAATACAGAAATAAGAGCACATCCTTGCTCGACCAGTTAGCCGGGAGGATGAAGCCACAGTAATTTGGGAAACATCTGACTTTGAAACTGAAAGCTGCCTTGCAGAGTTTGTCAAGGATCTTGCACTAAGTTTTCCTGAAAAAATATAAAATTCTTGAAATGCACAGCAGTTTTGAGAGGAAATAAGTTCTCACAAAAGAAGTAAAACCAGATATCACTCCAAAACTGTTAATAACTTGGTGGTTAGGGAGTGAATCTGAGGTTTGGAAACTGAGGTTCCTGTTGCTGATCTGAATTGTATATAGAAAGGATTTGTTTTTATCACCCTACTGGAATGCTCTATTACTATCCTTTGAGGTCTGCCTCTATCTCTTTGAAAATCTTTACACTCTTACTTTTTGTTTGGAACACATAAATTTCTGAAATCTCATGTTGTAACCATAACCTGTCAGAGAGCCAACAAGGAAAAAAAAAAAATATTGAAAAAAAAAGAAAGCATTGAATTCTGCTGCATCTACACAAGAAATAGATACTGAGACTGATCCAAAAACCACTTAAAAACATGAAACATTTTTTGGGATTGGATTGTCCATGTATAAATTTCACATATATGCACACAGCACTTATACAATATATAAGCTACACTGATGTTTCCCAAATAATGAGATATGTATCACTCTAACTGAACCATTCAGAATAGGAATAATGTATTTTTTATGTTTAAATACCTCTGCACACCTAAAATACCAAACCAACAAGCAGAGGTGACATGTTTATGTACACCCATTTATGGAAAGTAGATGCCATTTGTTTATGCCTATGGAAGACAGGGAGAAGTACCTATATGAACAGGTTTATAAATTAATTAAATTGCTTTTTATGTACACATCCTAAAACATAAATTTGCAATTTGCCAATCCATCTTCTTCCAGACTCTCTCTGATATTGCAGCTGCAGTGAGGAATCCAGAAATCATTATCCAGCCTTCAATCAGTAGCTTACATGCTGGGGTAACTTGCTTTATCTTAATAGTAAGATAGTGACTGGCAAGAGCAATAACACTGAGATAAGGCTGGATTCATATCTCTCCTTGTCAACATTCTTGGCACACCACTCGTTTTTTATTCTTGAATAGAAACCCAATCAATCCTAACTCACAAAATTACTAGTGGCAATGTCTGGAATCTTATAGAAGCTTTAATGATGTATCAGTTTTAGAGACATTCAGCTCTCACAACTTTTTATAGAACAGTTTGCAAAAGGATAAGCTTATTTAATTCAGAGGGAGAAATATATTTCATGGCGTGTTCTCACACTGCTGAAGACACGTATGAAAGGCAGTTTGTTGCTGTCATCTTTGCTTAGTCCATTGCAGGGGTAACTCAGCTGCCCTGTGTATGATAGTATCCTGAAGGACAATCCAGAGGGGGAGTGAAATATTTTTAAATAACATTTAAAGGCAGGTCTAAATAGATGAGAACATTTGGTTCATAGTCCTTACAGTGCCCGGATCTTTAAGGATATAAAACCTTTCCAGCCAAAGCAGACTGTTCTCCAGCCTCTCAGCGTGCCAGTGCCCCCAAACCACTGCAAGTCCCCAGCTCCGGCAGGTTACCTGCATCAGGCACTGTTGCTGTTGGCTCTGGATGTCCAAGGGTAACTGACACACTTATAAAGGTCATGCAATAAACCCACCCTATAAATGCAGGCTGTGAACTTCAGGAAAATGCTTTTTTTGGTGTTTTCATTTCTGAGGAGGAGCTAGGCATGTATTGCAGCCAACCTGTTAGTGAACACATAACACGCCACCAATTGGAGGTTTTGGATGTTTATTTGGGCAAACCCAAGGAAAAGAATAATTGCACTTATTAAACAAAGGAGTCACATAATAGTTAAAATAGGGAAGAGAAATCACTTCATCATGCCTGACTGTATTTTTTGCTAAGAGGACAGGGTATACCCCATCCAGTTTCCTTCACAAGCCCACATTAATTTAGGATACTGGGAATACATGCTAAGAACTCTAACTCATAAAAAGAAGCTTACTTCTCACACGTATTATAGCATAGGTTTAGGATGAACTTTTGTTTTATATATTCAACTTATATGTGTTAAATAAACTTTAAAAAGAAAAAAAAAAAAAAGTCTTCATGATTTTTTGATAGAATATAGTATTAGTCTTCTATCATTGGAAAGGAGAGCAAAAGTAATTAGAAAAAAAAAAAGATACAAGAGTAATCTTCCTAATTAAACAGTAAGACTGCAGTATATAGTTTCACACCACATTGTAAATATGAAATTAGGGATCCTAGATGAAATGTCAGAAGCTTTTTCTTATGAGTTTATATCAGCAACTTGATTATCATATTGATTCTGCATATCAATGAGATAACATCCCACAGTGTTTATTCTTCACCCAATTGCTTTCTTGAACATAATAAAATTAAATCCAATATGATATTAAATGTAAACATACAGTGATATTATATGTAAATATCCATTTAAAAATCTCTCTGCTTATTGATATTCAAATTCTCTCTGCAAGTGTAATGTTGGGAACTACAATTTATTTTTCAACCTTCATCCAGGGACTGGAACTAAAAAGAGGATAATCTTTTTCTATTCCTTTCTATAATAACATTGCATTATTTATGTAGGAGGAAATGAAAATAGTAAGTCTATTCTGCCTGAACTATGCTTCTTAGTTGATCCCTCCTGATTGGTCTTGGAAGGCAGAATGGAAAAAAAGAATGTGATGCACATGCTAAACCAGTGCTGGCCAGACTGAACAGACCATTTTTGCCCTGCCCTCTAAAAATCAAGAGCTATATTTGGATTGTAAACTCCTGACCCTGGTAGTCTCTTTGTTCTGTGTTTGTACTGAGATTAGTATTATGAGGTCCTGTCCTTGTCACTGGCCTCTTGTGTAATACAGTAACAAAAATAAGAACGACTTCCTTTCTGTTTTATAGATTTGAAGGCCTTGGTGTTATATATTATTTTTTTTTTTGCACAGAGACATTGTGTGTTCTCAATGTGTTTAGCAGGGCCTCAGAATAAGATCCTGTGCTATTAACAAACCATGCTTATTACTGCTGCCACTTGTACCACAGATGAGAGACTGAATCTGGGGGCTCTTTTTCTGTGTTGTCTCACAACTTCATGCAATTACACTTCTGAAAGAAAAATTATGGCTGTAGCCTCATGTTTAGTACTTTGCCTCTTAATACATGATATTACACTTGACTTCTCCTTTTGCAGTTGCAAGTAGATAAGAAAACAATTACTTTCTTTGTCTAGCCTTGCCTTTGTGCCACAAGCTCTCCATTTTACATAAGACTGTTTTCCATGTTGTAGCAGTCGATGTGTTGTTACTTTAGCAGTCCGCACAGTTTACTATCACTTTCTGCTCCATGGATACTGAATACCACTTTCTCCCAAATGCTTTATAAGATTGATGATCTTAATTAAATTCTGTGAAATTCATACATCATCTGGATTTTGTCCTGATGTCCTCAGCCCTGATGTTGAGATTTTTGTAGCCTGAAAAATATTTTTCTAAGAATGTTTTCCATGTTAGAGACACTTACTTTGTTATAAACTACTCTTAAAATTACTTGATTTGTTTAACAGATACCATCCTGTTTGCAAGTTTATGGAAAATTATAATGAGTACATCCGGCTAATTGCCCAGTTTATGTTACATAACACAGGAAATATATTATAGGGAATAATTAATTGATGTTGTAGCTTATGTAACAAGTGTTTGGTTGTTTGTATCATATTTGTCTAAAGAATTTGAGAAGTAGAGGTAAATTTATTTTGCCAACATATAATTAATGGAATAAGTGAGGTTTGTTAATTGCTAGAGCTTGGAAACTGAAAGAAAAATTAAGCTGTTTTCAAATAGTTGAGTTTACTATTTGTTTGCTAGTTTTCCATACCATTAGGGACAGATCAAGATTACCCAGATGAAATTTTAGTCTTTGAGGGCAATGAGGATGCCTTCAATTACTGAGGACACTAAGAAAGAAATATAACAATACTGTAAAACACACAAGCTTAGAATTATAAAAATCTCATCTCCTATGTGCTGAATTTCTGATCTCATATACCTCTCAGAGGGACATTTATAAAAAAGAATTGATCCTAAATATTTTGACTATAAAGAAGTAGAAGGGGATTAAGTTCATAGAAAGGCTTCCCACTTTGATTTCAGCAGACAAAATAACCTCACCTGATCCCTCCACATTCTCTGAAGAAGTCTTGAATTCTCATGAAATTGTGAGCATTATTGAAGGATTGAAACTTGATAAGATGTGGGGGCAGGGATTGTTTGTCCAAGGAATATTGCGTACTTAGAGATTCAGCTCAGGGTGTGTATGACATGGGGACTGCCCTAGAAAACAGTCATAAGTTTTGTCTTCATACCTCAGTTCTTTGGACTTCTGAAAAATTGTGAACTTTTATTTTCTTCACTCCTGTCTCAAAAGCAATAGCAAGAATATTTCTTTTATTTTTCAAACAGATATGAATAGGCAGCAGGAACCAGCTAAACATTGAAAGTTAAGGCTATAATAAAAATTGAAACTGTTTTCAATTGGTCCCTTTTCAGTTTTAGGACAAGTGATAAAAATATATATATTGAAGTGTTTGAAAACTGATCAGCACAATTAAAAACAAAACAAAACACAAAATTAAGCTTCTGAAGTGTAGTAAGAGCACTGAGGCCCATAGGAATGTAGAGCTGAAAGAAAAGCTTGAGAGAGACCTTGTGAAAGATAAAACATTATCCCTTATTTCAACCTTGGAACCCAGTAATTCTGCAAGGCACTGGAGCATTAGGAGTGGTTATTGATTACTGGTATTTTCCCCTGAAACCAGATAGCACTGCATGGCTTATGTTCACCCACCTGAACTCCAACACCTTTCCAAAATGTCATGGATCCACCTCAGCCTATCTCAGCACAACTGCATCCAGGAATTGTTTGGAAGAAGTGAGGTCTACAACAAAACCTTTTCAAAGTCATTCTGTATCTGAACTCAGCTGCTCTTGTGCTCTTTTGGTCTCCTTCTGTGGAAGGAAATGGAACCTTCCAGGGAAGAATCCTCTCTTACTCTAGCTCTGGTAGCCCAGGCTCCTCAGCTTGCCATGTCTCAGTTCCTGCTGCTCTGGTACTACAATCACCTGGAAAGTACAAGACTCATCTGAGAAAAGACACTTGTGGCACTTCAGACAACATGGCATATTGAGACACTGGAAGCATGATGTCCACAGTTTTGCCTTTGCTTGGATTTGGACTGCAAAGCCTCCTGGGCAGAGTATTTAAGTCAAAGGACCAGATTTGAAAGCTAATACAGATACTCATTAAGTGTGGCTTAGTCACACAAGGCACAAGTTGCACTCTGACCTGTGGGATATAAAACAGCACCAGGTAGCTATTACCTTGTGGTTTCATCAGAAAACCAAGGTACTTTATGAAGGGGGTCAACCATATTCAGTAGATGGGAAAGCTGAGGTTAGGACTTCAGCCATATGGTACTAACTGAAGCAGTCATTGGGATGGAACCTTTTGCTTAGATTTAAAAAAATACATGGAAAATAATTCTCCCTGCAGCTCATTGTCCTCTTTGTTCATTTTTTCACCTTTCAAAGCTGTACAAAAGCATGTTAGCTATTTCAAGATGATTAGCACAGTTGCAGAATGGATTTGAAGTCACTGTGCAGTTTGGCCTAAGATTGTTTTTAAAGCTTAACATGTATTGTTTTAAGGTGTCAGCAATGTTGTACATAGCACACCAAGTTCTCCTCTATCTTTTTGTGTTTAAAGGGATTTGAGACTGAAGATAAACACTTAACTTCAGCTGTAGAAGTCGGAGTTCACATGTACAGCGAAGTAACAATTTGTTGTAAGCTAGAAGAAGCCAAAATTTACAAGGAAATACTGTCAAAGAGGTTTTACTGGATCTTGATGGATTCAGTGGCTTTAACAGGTGAGTGTAGAGTGAACTATATCACAGGGCTGGCTTAAGGACACATCAATTTTGACTCTTTTTCTACTCTGTATCCCAGGCCACAGTTCTGTATATAACTTGGTCTTATGCACATTCTCACCCTGTGCCAAAACATTAGCAGAATGGCTTGGTACTTTTCCTGAAGATATTTAAGGAGAGATGGTAAAATATTTCCTATTACACACATTGCAGAGGGAAAATCCTGAACAGTTCTACAGAATGAGTTTGGATTATGCCATTGTTTATTCCTTCCTTGCTGTTCATCAGATGTGGCAGGTCTCGGATGAAAGCCCTAGAAATAATGATTTCTACTGTAACATCTTCATTATAAGCAGCAAAGATAATTCCAGTGTAAGACTGGGCAAACACAAATAAAAGCAGGGAAA
>NW_009953811.1:4889176-4899636 GCF_000747805.2 Chaetura pelagica
GTATGAGACCACACAAATTAATAATTATACATATGTGTTCTGTAGTACCCTCTTCACCCACTAGTAATAAAAGTTATGAATTTATTTTCATATTTCTAAAAATGGATTCAATAAATATTTTATGCAAAAGTTCTTGGACATGAAGGGTATGAAATTCCACATCTTCCAACAACATCAAGAAAAACTGTTGTGTTGACATTAGAGTCAATCAAGCAGCAAAATAATGAATTTATTTGAACAGTTACAAATATAATATTTCCTTTCAGTTGTTTTTATTGAAATAACCTTTGTAACTATTAATAGCTTTCATGTAACATCAGTTGCAGCAGCCTGACCTGACTCTAGACACAAAGCTAAATGTAAACTAATGAGCACTTAACTCTCCATTACATAAATGGACATTTATCAGATGACAAATTAAAACCAGCAAGGCACCAAGACAAATATGCTGTCAACAGCATTAGGATGGGTCATTTTCACTACTCCCCTCAACGGCACATTAATAAACATTCCCTGTTGCAGTACATTCAGTGCTTTGATATTGATTTTTACAGCGGTCCAACACGAACCAAAGTTCCTCCACGCAGCGTGTTGTAGGGTCCCATAAGAAATGAGGCAAATTGGGATGTGTCTTTGAAGCAATGATGACTGACAAATCTATTAAAAAATATTTCAAGCCAACGCACAAAAAAGACATGCTTGTGTTGTTTTGCATATTATCTTCAGGTTCAAGGATAGATACCAGATATTTCAGTGTTTTGAGTGCACTGAATGTTCAGGCATAGAAAAAGCAAAGGTGAGTGTTTGTAATCTATTAAAAAAAAAAGAAAAAAAAAGAAAAAAAGAAAAGTTTTATATAGTTAGCTTTACAGTTGGTTGGTTAACTGCCTGCCTGGTATGTTCCCAATTAGTTTAACTGGGAACTTGGAAAGTTTCATTTTTATTTGACAATGCCTTTCATTTCTTCATTAAGCAAATTTCTAACAGGAGATTATCATTTTAGTCATGCTTCAGAACCACATTTTTACAGAATGAGGATGCAACTCCTACTGATGTTAACCCTTGCCTGAATCCTGGGAATAACATCTCAGCCTTAATGAGCAAATGCCACATGTAATAAGAAGCCTCTGATGAAGAGCAGCAAAATATAAGTGACTAGGTTATAATTGAGCAATGAGATCTAGCAGAGTGAAAGACATTTGTGGAGTGGATTGTGGATGCAGCTAATGATCCTTAGTGTTCAGTGCCTGTGTTCATCATGCCATGAAGAGACAGAGTTCACTGGTTGTCAGAAGCACAGGATAGAGAACAGAGATATGTGGGTTTTCTGGTAGTGACTCACTAAGCGAAACTGTGAAATCACTTAGAGTATTATTAACAACTAACCTGTATGAGCAGCCATTGAAGTTTTGTAAGTTACTGTCACAATCTAATACTGGGATTTGAATATGAATTTACATTTTGGGACTAGAAAAAGTGGGGAGAGGAAAGAAGGCTGAAATCAACCTACTTGACAGTGAGGAATATGGGCAGTTTTGCTGTGTGGATGAAACCCAGGCACTCTGAGTGGGTGAAACCTGAAAAAACATGAGGACTGGTACATCCATAACCAGCTACATCTAGCAGTATGAAGAATTCCCTGTTAATATGGGCAGGCTGAACTGTGTTTTTCCTTAGGGCTGGAGAACCCTAGCCTTGGGGAAACAGTATAAATCCTAACTTCTGCAAGAGGAAAAAAAGAAAACTCTTTCTTACCTCAAAGCTTAGAAAAATGTTAAATCTGAGTCAGATACAACCTGGAATTTGTCTGATGAAAGGTGAGTACATGTCTGAGCTCAGGCTTCAGAGCTATGAGATTCTAGGCTCCATGAGAGTCAGTGGAGATTAAGGGGAAGACTTATCTAATGAAATGTAGCTGTCTAAATAAAATAGGATGAGACTCTTGGATGTACTGACTATCCCTTTACAAAACGAGTTTTGAGTTACTTTGTGAAATGTTGAAACGGTGTTTTACTTGTGTTTTACAGAAGCCCATGTGTGGTGAGATGACTTCTATGCTGTGCAGTACACACAGTAAAAAAAATAAAAATAGAAGTTTTGCATTTCTTTTGCCCTATAGATAACATTGGGAACATTTTGAAGAACAGCTTGTGCTTTTCAATTAATATTTACTGTACTGAAACTGAGACACTTCAATGGAACCCAGTCATCACTGGGTGGAGAGCCATTGTCTGCTGAAAACCAAGTCCATTTAAGACATTTTCAAGAGGTTTTCCAAAATTAAAGAACCCCAAATCAGCAGTCAAATTGGACAATATGTTTAGATATATGTGGAAACTTTCTAGAATTCTTCAAGTACCTTCTAGGTTTGCATATAAATCAGTTAAGAGCATAAATACATCCTCAGATGTGTATTGGCATTTGAAACTACTACCAGCTTTGTGCAGCCACGTACTATACGAAGATTTTCCCTGCAATTTCAGTTTCTCATAGCCAGAAAAAACTTATTTCTATTTCAAATTTCATAGGAAGAGGTTTTTTTTAGTCTTAAAAATAGTCGAACAAATGTTCATAGAAAATAATTCCAACACTTGCAATGTATTTTTAAGGACTCAAAGTCTATGCTTGGGGATAGTGAGAAGGTTTAACCTTTTCTCTCTTAGTCCCCCTGTGGTAGTGAACACAGGCAATATTTTCTGCTGTCACCACAATTCCTGTCAAGCTTTAGCCTCTCCCTAGAATTAATCAGGAAAGGGTGTATAATTTTCCCTAGCTTGATAGCATGTTTCTGGAGGAGAAGGTCAGACATCTGTTGTTATGGGACAATGTGAAACGAGCAGGTATGTGGAACTCAGTAGTCAAAAGGAAGCAACATGCACTGTTTACAGCATCAGGAATTTATATTTGACATTTTGACTATTTTACATTTTAATGTTAGCCAGTTCTTCCTTATGGAGAGTTTTAAAAGGAATATTAGGCTGAAATTAGGTTGTTCCGCATTTTCGTATCTGTAGAAACATAAGAAGTTGTTGATCGATCCCTTCTGTGTTTGGTGACTCCACAAAAAATGTGAGGTTGCTGACAGGATGAAATGTAACACTTTAAAGTGAGTATTTTTTAAATTTTACTTGATTTTGGGAGAGTGTGCATTCTACTAATGTGTTCCTGTCCTTGGAATGGGAGTCAAGTTACTTTAGCAAAACCTCAAGGTAGGGAAATTCTTTTCTATGCTTCACATTAGGGAGTAATAAAGCTTTCTGTCTTTTAATTATGTTTTAACTTTTTGGCCCCTTCCTTTAAAGCAAGCTGTTTTTCCCATAGCTACTCCCACTCACTTGACCAGGTGCAATGTGCTGATGAGCGTTCTTGGGAAGAACTTGTAATATCTGTATTACATATATATATGTATATATAATATATATATGTGTATACATTTATGTAATATATATGTTTATATATATATATATGTATACAGATAATTTTTTTAGCCAAACCAAAGGTAGTGGCCATGCTAGGAATAACACTCAACCCTGAGAGACATTAAATGCCATTCTGAAGAGCAAATATTTACCTTCATATTAAGCTAGAAAATACTAGGGATCAGGTGTTTTTAAAGCTTCACCAAGGGAATTTTTTTGGGGTACTGTGACTGTGTAGAGCACTTCCCCATAGCTACTCCCACTCACTTGACCAGCTGCAATGTGCTGATGAGCGTTCTTGGGAAGAACTTGTAATATCTGTATTACATATATATATGTATATATAATATATATATATGTGTATACATTTATGTAATATATATGTTTATATATATATATATGTATACAGATACTTTTTTTAGCCAAACCAAAGGTAGTGGCCATGCTAGGAATAACACTCAACCCTGAGAGACATTAAATGCCATTCTGAAGAGCAAATATTTACCTTCATATTAAGCTAGAAAATACTAGGGATCAGGTGTTTTTAAAGCTTCACCAAGGGAATTTTTTTGGGGTACTGTGACTGTGTAGAGCACTTCCATTCCAGTGAACTCATTGTGTCTGCATTTGTGCCCAGGAGACACATAGAAATGTCTCTGGAGAAGCCTGTGGTCTCATGAAGGGATGTCTGATAGAGAATTTCTGCATCCATGCAGAGAGTCAAAGGCAGCAAGTTTGTGCATGGCTCTTCACCTTCTCAGAAATGCTTGGTGTGTACTGAACATTCCCTCTTTGTCTGTGTGAAGGCCTGGGGAAACAAATTCTTTTAGCTTCTCCTCTGAAAGGAGAAGAAAACCTACTACATGGAGTCTATGAGAGGCTGAAGAAAATTGGGCAGCTTTTTTGTTAGAATTAGGGCATAATATTATGGAGGACAAGGATTTTGATAGTTCCCCAGGTCCTTGCACTGGGCTCTGTACAAACAAGCAACGTGTGAGATAGAAGCCCAAAAACTGTAGTTCTTGCTCCTGGGTACCTGCTATCAGTGGCTTTTCCCTGAACTGTTTACAAACATGTACAAACCCTTCTTTAATGGTCATTTCAATTCTTCAGTTAGCTATACAGCCATTGAAATGAGTAGATGACCTTGGTGTCACCTCAGTTTTTAGGGTTTTCTGCCCTTCTCTTCCTTCATCCCCTCTGCTCTCTGCTTCTAGATACTCTGTCAAATTCAAAAGGATCACAAGTACTGAAGCCTCCCTTTTTTGGTGTAACATTGTTCTTCCTGAAGAAATGCAGTGTTATTTGGACTCACAGGCACGTGTTGAGGGATTATTTTTGAAAGATAATGGTGTCAATGACTTTTCCCATATCCACTGTGTGTTCCCTCAGTGCAGGACAAATGGCCGTTCTCATCTGGCCATAACTGAGCTGGACTTGATGTTATGGACCACCTACTGCCCTTCTTTAGAATAGCTGCCTCACTGAGCACTGATGTTGAGTATCCTGGTGGGCTCTTTTAGCAATCCCTACAAGACCTGAAGAGTTGCCTCTTGTCAGCTGACAGACTGATTTTGGTGATCTGAAGATTGTCCCCACTCAGACATTGATGAAAATCCACAAACCAATTGAACAGGCAACACAACATCTTTATGAAACACTAAGTATTATCATGAGTCACTATGAATTCTCATTAACTAAAAACCGGTAATTAGCTCTGATTTTTATGTGGTATATGTACAGATACCTCTTTTCTGGCCACTGTCCTCACAATACTGCTTTCTGATGGAGCACCATTGATTTGTAGGAGTGTCCAAATGTCTCCACGTTGCATGTGAATAGTGTATCAAAACCAGAAAGGTAACTGCAATAAACACTGCTCTTTGTGACCCTCAGCCCAATTACTTTGCTGTTTGTCACTGTCCTTCAAGAAAAGCTGCCTAAAGCAAATGTATTTAAAAGCAAGGCAGGGGAAGGGAACACTGGCCTCTGTCGTTTGAGCTTAAATCCATATAATTTGCTGGATATAAAAAATGCTGTTCTGAACAGGCCCCCAAATGGACCTCATCCAGTATCTTGCCTTACCAAGACTGGCACTTGACAGCTCCCTGGCAGCACAGGAAGAACCTCAGAGTAAAATGGAAATGGAAGGTAATCTGTTTTCTGCCATACTCATTAGATTGCAAACAGACTTCTCTTACTGAAGGCTGAAGCTTTAATCTCCTTACCTCTCCCAAATGTTGCTAGCATTTATTATTATTTTTATTGCTACCTTACTGTCCTGATTTTGACTGGGATAGAGTTAATTTTCTTCACAGTAGCTAGTATGGGACTATATTTTGGATTTGTGCTCAAACCAGGACAGCTGAAAACAGTGTTGATAAGGCAGAGATGTTTTAATTTCTGCTGAGCAGTGCTTGCACAGAGTCAAGGTCTTTTCTGCTCCTTAGCCCACAAGCTTAGGATGCACAAGAAGTTGGATGGGAGCATAGCCATCCAAGAGACCAAAGGGATATTCCATATCATATGATTCAGTCATTCTCAATATATAAACTGGGGGAAGAAGAAGGAAAAGGGGGATGTTCAGAGTGTTGGCATTTGTCTTCCTAATTAACTGTTACTTGTGATGAAGCCCTGCTTTCCCGGAGATGGCTGAGCACCTGCCTGTCCATGGGAAGTGGTGAATGAATTCTTTGTTTTACTTTGTTTATATGTGTGGCTTTTGTTTGACCTATTAAACTGACTTTATCTTAACCCATGAGTTTTTTCACTTTTCCTCTTTTGATTCTCTCCCCCATCCTGTCATAGGGAGAGTGAGAGAGAGTGGCTGTGTGGGGCTTAATTGCCATCTGGGGTCATATCACAACATCTAGTTATACCTGTTAGTTTAATACCATATATAAACATCCCAAATCAGTTTTGGAGGGAATGTAGATGGAAAGGTGAGGGGTTTATTTATTTTTAATAAGGATAAGCTCAGGCATTAGAAACCAACTGTATTTTCCCAGTTTTCGTATCAGTCCCCAAGCAACCTCCTACCACCATCTTACAAACTCAGACTGACACAGAGCTGATAAATTGACAGAAAGTATCAAATGTCAGCCAGGGCTCTGATTCCCTCTGGAGGCTCTTGGGAACAAAGTATGAACAGATTGTTCATGCCAGAATACCTCATTATTTTAAGCAAATTGACTTTCTTATTGACTACATTGAAAGGTTGTACACTAGTTATAATTACCAGTTCTACTTAATTTTCTTTTATAAAAAGGTCTGTACTCTCTACTTGACAGGATTATTTTGATTAACCTACTTTTTGCCCCAAGAGACCATTTAATATTTAAAAAAGAATGACTTGATCATATAGATGTATAGCACATGCACACGATTATTGTGTTATAATCACCCATATCTAATCTGAGTGGTGAAGTGCATTACTCTACATTTTGCAATGAACTATGAGATTTTGTAGAGACAGTGAGGTTAACAGCAATATACACATTAAAAATAAAAAAAGGCCTGCAACTGCAGGAGCACAAAGAACATTTTGCGCAATCTACCATAAAATGCAACAGTGTGATGTGAAGCAAGAAGATTAAAGGATTTGTTTCACACCCCTTGATTTTAGCTTGTGAGTGTTTTATGATCACTATATTTGGCTTGTGTTTTATTATTAACAATAATATTATATATTAATTTTTACATTCTCTCTTCTGTTTCTCTCAAATTCAACTTTCACCCTCCTCTAGTTTCAAGATGACAGAATAATACGAACTGACTGCAGTTTGGCCTACTCAGATATGGCCAAAATAATTGTTGGAAACAGGTTCTTGGCTTTCTGAGAGATGAGAGAAGGACTGAAAAGAGACTGCTGATGCAGAAACATCTACCTGGAGTGAGAGCCAGTGAAATGTCACTTGTAATCCCATTAGAGTGATCCCAGTTGGCTACCCAACACTGCCCTAAGGGAAGCACTTGGTCTCCACACTAGTTCATCGAAACACAGGGGGAAAAATTATGACTGGTTCAATCAAAATGATGCTGTCAAGGGTCCCAAGCCAAATATTGTATTCTCTTGAGTTCTTAAAAAACCACAATTTTTTTTCTTCTAGATGTTTCTTTCCTTACAGGCTTACAAAGTAGCTGGGCTCCCTGCTGGCATTAAAGTCCAGTTCTGATGTTATTTCAGCTTGGTCTTTCAAGCCAAGAAATTTTTACTCAGATATTGGCCCTTACTGTGTTTAACCTGTTGACAGGAGAGAAAGGCTAGATATGCTGAGAGGAATTAAGTTAAATACGAAGACCAAATTAGAGTGTATTTTCAGCATTAGAAACATAAAACTCTTGCAAAACCTGTATTATTGGTAATGAGGCAAGAGGCATGAAGAACCCTGCTTGGTTTTCAGATCATTTGCAAGTAGGACAAGAGAAAATGTATATCTTTTCACTCATGAAGAGAGAAAATTGGATCTGGAATCCATTTGGAGAAGAGATATGGGAACCTACAATGTCATTTTTACTGTGACTTTTCAGAATACAAGCACTTTTTGGGAGCTGCAGTCAGAGCTTGAAAGAATGATCTCATAAAACACATACTCTGTGGGGCTGTTGTCCTAGGGAATGAGTGACTGCAATTAAAATGACCCTAAGAAGCTTCAAAATCAGATTTCTGAGGTTTATAGTGAGAACACTTAAAGTGGTAGGCTGCTTTTCCTGCTGTAGAATTATTAGATCTTTCCAGAGAAATGAAACAAGACCCAGGTGTGTTCTGTTTAAGGAAAACATTAGCTGAAGACACAGGGCTGTCATTGGGATTTCAGACCTGTAGCTGTTGTAGCAGAGCAGATTTAAGTAACACATTCATTTTCTGGGGCTGTTCTGCCAGAAAATTCCAAAAGCAAAATTTAGGGAGATCATTTATTTCCAGTCAATTTTAATGAAACTCATACAAAATGCTAAGGCTTGTACATGTACATACACTATGTATTTGGATTAACTTATGCAACCAGCTAACAGGAAATCTGTGGAGATGATGCAAATCTTCTGGTATTATAAACACCCCAAATATGGGGATTACATGGGCATGTAAGGTAATATTCAAAGAAGGGTGTTGGCAACTAAATTGGTTTGTGGGGAAAATTTAGGTTCTGGGATGTTCTAGTTCAGTGACTGCCTACTTCTAATTGTGCCTAAAGCCACTATTGCTGATAGTTATTTTTCTAAGGTGATTTAATAGCTTGTGATTGTCCTTTTTAACTGAGCTAGAAACAACCTATGCCATTATTTCCTGTGGTCTAAGCTCCATATAAACTAATGGGACTATGCCTTAGCTGCTTTTGTTGCCAAGGTCAGAGGTTGTATTTAACTCACATTAAAATGATGGGACTCCTTCACAAAAAACATTACTAAATGTAAATATATTTTAAAATTTGTTGAATTTCTTTTACAACCTTTTCACAACTTATTGATCCCATAATCTAAAGAATATGGAAAGCAATTCAACTTGTCTGAAAGTAGACAAAGATTAAGCTGCTTAAATAGAGGTTTCTAGTGCCACTTGATGCACCTTTGAGGATCTGAGGTGCAATAGGAGACTGACTCATATAACACAAAATATATGATTCCCAGTGGTTTCTGGCAGAACATCTGGAGAAGAGGCTGGATGCCTGACGTCATTTCAGATAGTACTGGATGCCTATTTGTGGGGACTTGAATCCCACACCTCCAATGATTATAGTAGAAGCTCAGGCACCTAGCTTACATATAGGTGCTTGCAGATCTCCAGAGTTAGGTGTCTTCATCTGAGCTGAATCCCATTTGCCTTCTCAGAGTTGTGAAGGATCTGAGCTCTAGAATCCCAGATGAGATGCTTCCAAGGTCTTTTAAAAAAGTCAGATACATCTGTTAAGCTGTGACAGCCCTGCTAGGAGCCTGGCATTGACATGGTGGGAGTTGTAACCCTGGGAACAGGGAGCAACATGCATTACATTGAAAGATTTATGCTGAAAATGTCTCCTAAATCCTACCTGTTACTCTGAGTTTGAGTATTATAGTGTATCTACGAAATGACACTTTACTAATGCTAAAATGTATTCTGCTATTACATTGTTATATACGAAGAAATACATAAACTATAGAAGAGAAAATGTTCCTTATTGAATGTACAAGAATTTATTGTTATCTAGGGTGTTATATTACTTATTTCCTAAAGGTCTTTTCCAACCAAAATGATTCTGTGATTCTCTGATTCTATTTCTTGTGCATGTCTCTGTATACACCTATATATGAATTTACGGGTGACTCTATAAGTATTTAAAAACAGACAGATAGGTGTATGTATAAGCAGGTAGAACTATTTGAAAGAATTGTGATGAGTTTTGAAAAGCTAGTGTAAAAAACCCAGCTCTTTAGAAGCATAATAGAGCAGTAATAAATCAGCTTAGAACAATTAATTATGCTTGCACTTTGGTCTTTTGGCAAGACAGTGCTGCTCTTTGCACTTAAAATGTTAACAAGGGAACAGTGCTTTTAGTAGAGCTGTGGTCCAAAAATGTGTCTGCAGAAGTAGTTATATAACTCAGCAGCTCCAGGTGGTGGGATTGTGCACTCAAGCTCTAATGGATCCATCTGTGCTTTCCTACCTTTGTCCCTGTGTTACACCCACACCTGCTACTTCCAGAGAGGTGGAACCAACTTGTTAGAAAACAGAGAGGAAGGAAAACCCACTTTGTGAAGAATCTGTTGAAGACACTAATTAACCTCCCTCCACGTGGAACCTCTTTTGTAAACCTATAGATGTACATACATGTACTTTTGAATCAGAAATATGTGGTTTTGTTTGTGTCTGAAGTTACTGATGGTAGAAGTGGGCACACTGACCTTTGGAGTCTCAAGACCTCACTGTGCTCTGAAATCCATTTATATCTTGGCAAGTGCACAGTTAGCCTTGATATGAAGACATGGTCTCCATGGGAAAAATTAAGGTAATTTCTGTCTTTGAATGTTGACAATGGCAGCAGGGATAACAGTAGAGAGGTTACCAAT
>NW_009953811.1:4900132-4913153 GCF_000747805.2 Chaetura pelagica
AGCAGGAATAACAGTAGAGAGTTTACCAATATGTTCTGCCTAAAGGGATGTGAAATGTTTGACTTTCTTCAATGGCCACAAAACAATAGCAACTTCTGACTGATTCAGAGCTGTTGAAGTCCAAGTATCAATTTGTTGAGCAGTCTGGTTCCTTACCTATTGATAAATAAGGTATCTTATAAGTGACTAAAAAACGCCTTAAATAAATAAATAGATAAATACATATTCATTCTCTGGCATTAGTGTCTTTTCAGTGGCAGTATATTTGGGGCATTCCAGATTTTGGAAATGTAGCAGTTCCTATTGTATTCAAAGCATTTCACAGTCTGCAAAATAGTCTAATATACCATAATGGCACTTTATTATGGGTACTTTAACCATTGTGCAATGAATGTCTTGAGGATAGCCTTTGCACATGTATTTTTTTCAAGTGCAGCATCATGACCTTGCTTTCTAGTTCCAGCTCAAGAGCCAGATCAGGATAGCTGAATAAACTACAGTGCACCAAAAGGAAAGTACATGGTGAAAAAACTGTCTCTCCAGGAACTGTGTAACTGGAAGGTCTATGAATTGGTCAGAGATAATTAGTCTGAGAAACAGTGTGCTTCTGGCAGGAAAACAAGTTAGAGACTACTAGGTACACTTGCAGTGTCTTATAAACTTTTTCTGTTGTAGGTCTCATGGTCTTCCTTCCTTCCAGCTCAGCAATTTAGGCATCTGATTTTTGCTTTGAAAGGAAAAATTCCTATATTCAAATTGCAGATGAGCTGCTTCCACCACAGCTGTCTTGAAAGCATTTAAATACCACAAAGAAAAGTGCACTTTAAAAGCCCAGATGTTCCCCCTCAGTATTTGCAGGAGATGGTTATGACCCTCATGCTCCCAGGAACAGAGCGGAAAACTTCACCAGTATCACACAGTATTTGTCCAGGTCTGCTCCTGTCCTATACACTGAATTTCCGTAATCAAGAGCTAATCATCTTCTTCACCCTACCCCTTCCCAATCTCTGCTTCAATTCTCAAATCTGAGAAATACCTGTTATGGTTTCTGATCTTAAACGAATCCAAATCATCAAAGTGTTCCTTTGAAGATGTTTCACTCCTCCTTCTTCTTTCTGTCTTTTTATGCAATTCATCTACTGGCTCAATCACAGATAAACTAGCACAAATCAATGAAAAAGATTTCAATCTTAATTGCCTCTAATTCGCAATGGAATAATTAATTGAACATACTGTATCCTGAAAAGCTTCTGTCCTTTGTTCTGCAGTATTAGTGTGCCATGTTTAATTGATTCTGGTAGCAGCTTTAATGGACTGCAAGATCTCTCTTCATAAAATAATAATAATAAAAAAAAAGTAGTAAAACAGGATTAGTGAATTGCATGAGCAAAAAAGGCAGGTTTCCAGCAGCTTGATGTACTGTCACTTGTAAATTTTACCTTGGCTCCTAAAGCAAACAGCTCTTGCAATAGCCTTCTGTACCACCCTCACCTCCTCAAAGCCAGTAGATAGTACTTCTTGGGAAGATGTAAGAAAGAGCTAAGGATACCTTTAAAACTACTCTGAACTAAATTGTAATCCCAGTAGCAACAGCATGAAAACAATTGTCTGAAAGTTGTCACAGCATCACGAAAGGGGTATAATGTGGGTGCTTGAGCACATCCCTGCTTCTGTGGCTGAAAAACCTGAGAAATTATTCATTCCTCTGAACACTGCATCGAGAAAAGGAGAAATTATGATCTTTTCCTGAGAGCACTCTGATTCACAAAATCTTACTCTTTCATTTCTTTTTTACAGATTTTAGAGAGCTCACTAAACTCTGCCTATAATTGAGGCAAGTCACTTGTCATTCAGCACTACTTTTTCTTTTGCTGTTTGGCCTGTGCTACTTTTTGGTTGAGGTCTCAGAACAGCTTGAAGATTTTATTCCTTTTTTCCCCAGTTTCCACCAAATTCTGTGGTCCCAGTTCCTCATTCCTCCCGACGTGTCACATTTCTCTCCACACAATTGTGGAACTGTTGTAGTTTCTTTTTTTCTTTTTCAAGTCAGCTCATTTCAGGAATCTGAGTTATGGTGCAGCTCTGCAAAAGCAGCACTGGTAGAACAGAGGTATTGAATTATTCTGGTGTGACATGGGCTGGAGGTGCCCGGGGCATGATGGGGTAGGAAAGTCTTATACAGGTTTTTCAGCCTGAGAAAATGTTCCATGGAATGACACAAACGAATCAGACAGAAAAAAAGATGAGGACCTATTAGGGCTGTTGAAAGGGAAATTCAATTGACTGTCATCTTTACACAAATCTGTGAGAGTCAGGCTCGAAGTTACAGTGAGGAGGTCTGAGAGAGCAGAGATAGTGCTGCTAAAGTGCATGTTTTTTGGCTGCTTTTTAGCATATCTTTGTCCTTCTGTGTTAAATTACAGCACTGTCCTACTTTACCATTGAGCTGTACCACTGAGATGCCTTTTCATTTACTTCTTCTTTTGTATCATGTAACATCCACTTTGTACAGAGATGCAAATAAATAGAAAAAGTGCAGGGAACCAGACCCTTTGCATCTTGTTTTGAGCTAAGAACCTCTTTTTTAGGGCTCTGCTCTCTTTTTGTGTGTGCCTTCTACCTTGTCATATTCAGATCATGCCTCATTTAGCTGAATTACTCAGGTCACCTTAGATTAATTGTGCAATTTGGCACTGATGCTGCTGATATATCCCTATCTGAGTGCTATGTCAAAGAAGTGATAATATAAGCAGGATTTAAGAAGATATCTCCTAGCAAACAAGAGTACAGACTAGAAAATCTGGTATTTGCCATCACATTATTTTTTATGATTAATTAGTGGATGTGCTGGAGTAATAATCCTGTGCATGTGCAATTTTGCTCTACACTTTCCAAGCCCCATCCCTTCAATTCAACCTCCCATCCTCATTAATTTTCAGTGCGTAGTGCTGAAAACTTTCCCTTCCTACAGCAGTTTTGTCTTGTAAATCTATTTTCTTAATTAAGAATTTTGCAAACAGGGTGGCAGTGGGACCATAGGATGCATCCCAGTTTAGATATAGGCTATCCTGAAGAAACGGCTTTAATTTTTAGTTAAAATCAGCTAAAATGGGAAGAGATTCAGTTGGAAAGAGGTCCCAAATTTTTGCATAGAAATCTATGTTGTCATAGAAAGACTTTGGATGAAAGAAATTGATGTTTAAAATATTAACTTCTTTTGTAGGTGTTGCAAGTTAAAATGTCCCCAGAAACCCCAATTCAGCAATGCATTTAAGCATATACTTGCTTTAATCAGCTACAGCAGTGCATGGAGTTCTTGAAATCCTTAAATTTCGACATATGCTTATGTTTCATGCTCAGTTAGATTCCTGGTGTATTATGTCAATGTTAAAAAGTGTCACAGCTTAGGAAATCACAATCACATTAAAGCTAAATTCTTTTCTTTCCTTGGTTTCTTATTATTTGCTCAATATGTAACATTAATATTTATAAGCAGATGGAAGGCAAATTTGCAAGCACTTCTCTGTAAATAAGATGCTTGAAATTATGACATTATTTTTTGTTTTTATTTTTCTTTATAATTTTGTTTTTCTGCTTTCATGATTTTTTTTTTCCCGAAGTTTTCACTTTGGGTTTACAATTCATTTAATACACTGAAAAATCCAGCATCCTTCTTTCTTTTCTCATTTTGAGCTGTTATCTCTGCTTGTTTCTATTGGCTTATTTAACTTTTTTTTTTTTTTTTTAATTGTTACTGGTTTTCTACATCTTTTGCTTTCATTCAGGCTTTATTTTATTTTGTCTTTTTCATAGCTTTCTGATTTTGTTTCTAGCTCAGTTATTTTGCCTGGTTTCTATGCATCAAGAGTGACAAAGAATGGACAAACAACATCTATGGTATTTTTTTTTTGCTTAAGACCACCAGGAGAAGTTCCAGTCCCTCAGTGTTTCTGACAAGGTTGTGCTTTGAAAGGAAGGCAAAGAGCAACGTGCCCAAAGGATGCTTTTCAATGTCACACCTGTAAACATCTGCATATCTAGAGGGGTTAGGGTTTTAATTCCAAAGCAGAATCTTTGCTCACCCAAAAGGAAGCACACCTACCAATATATATATTTCCCAGGGAATTCTTTGGAAACATTTAGAAACCCACATCCATGGATTTTACCCTTTGCTGCCTGGTATTGAAACTATGAATGTTAAAAGTCTTATCCTAGCAATGATCTGAAAATAACCTTAAAAAATGTCAGCATGGTGAAGTGTATTGTCTCAATGAAAACTCTAACATCTGAAAGCTATTTTATAAGACTCTGAGGGAAGAGAAACCTCTATAAGGTATAATAATAGATGCTTTCAATGCTTACTCAGTTGTCCTCTTAGAACCAAGAAAAGGAGGAGGTTTTTGACTCTGCTTTATGTTAGCAGTGATTGGAAATTTATGGACAAAAGTATAAAAAAGAAATTAGATGTCTCAGTTCAGATGCAGCTCTCTGAGAGGCACCTCCAATGCTGGTTTAGCTGTGAAGCAGGACAGTACTTAAAGCCAGACACGGTGGAGATGCCCTCAGCTCTGGGGTTGTCTTCCTGGGTGATTTGCCCTAAAACCAGAGAGCTTATGAAATCTCTGCTGCAGTCCTTTAAACTTGACATCCTTGCAGGAATACATGTAGCCAGGCTGCCAATTTCAGTCTCTTGAGAGCTTCTACTTGGCAGAAAATTCTGGCATGGAAAATTTTCAGACCAATTCAATCTCTTTCAAAAGAATAAGGATTTTTCCACAAATTGAAAGGATTGTCTTTTGTCTAAATTATCCTTCACACCAGCCATGTGGAATGATAAAACAAACCAAACCAAAACAAAAACCAAACAGTAGCAGCAACAGATTGTTCTCATGCTATTCTTAAATATGAGACGATAATAATGTGTATTCCCAGGATAGAAAAAAACCCAAACTTCTTATATTCCAGTCCTGACCCTCCCTTTAATATGTCACATTACCAGGATTGAATTGCATAACCTCTCTGTCCCTTAGATTAACCTTCTGAAATAGGATGGAATACCATGCTCAGAATTATTTTTCATTAACACTCAGTGATGAGTGTGATCTTAATGCTTGAAATTTGCTATTTCATTTCCTTGCAAGGAAAGGAGAAGAAGATGAAGGAGGGATTTTTTAAAATTGGCAAGTACGGCAAGTATTTTGATGGAAATCTGATCTGAAATGTTGGTTCTCCAAAGGGAACCCTAGCCTTTGTAAGTGCTGCACCAAGCCTAATTAAAGCAAATATTGAATCAGACAAGATTTACATGGATGTATAGTATATTGCTTTTTGATTATTCAACAAGAAGTTCTACTAACCTTGTTTTCACTGACCTGTAAGAAAAAAATACACTTTAGATTTACTGTATTGAAATCTCATAATTCCTCATTTCTACACTCAAATACCTCTTCCCTGAGAAATCCTTGTAGTTTATGTAGAAAAAAGCACCTTTCAAAGTCTGGATTGAACTATGCAAGAAATAAAATTATTCTTACTTGAAAAATATCTTGAGTTCTAGAAATGATTCTGGCTATGCTCAGGTCAGCTATGAATGTTTCGACCATGAATTCAGTATAAATTATGTCTGTCTTGTGATAATACCTGGGGTTTAGATTGTAAGGCAGCTGTGGATAATCAAAGCCTTGTTTTGGGTAGAACCAGAGAAACAATCCATATTTTGTCACTGATGCTTCAGTGCAAATAAGCAAGTAGGACATGGAGGCAACAGTATCTTCGTTTTAAAGGGTTTTCTTCAGAGCTGCCTGACACATCGTTTAACATCCATTCAGGAGTGCAGTATTCTTTGCTTAACACTGAACATTCATTTCTGTCTGATTTCATCTGAATTCTTTCTTCAACCAAAGCCTAACCTATGTCCCATTGTACCAGGCAATTTCAGAGTGCAGATGTCTTTCCCAAATGCACTCTGTCCTTTAGAGCCTTGTGCACCACCAAACAAAATAATCAGTGTCAGAGGTACAAGGCAATCATTTTATCTAAAGCCACCCACTCCTCTTTTGTTTTCCTGAGAACATTATGTGCTTTTTATTTTACATCCTCCTCTTCAGATCTGCAGATGTGAAACTTCAAATGCAGGGTATTAAGAAGAAAAACATGAAAATTACAGAGCTTTGCAGTCAAGCACTGTGTGTCTGCAATTCTACAAGAGAAGAGTTGAGATAATTTTATATGTTGCTTACAGACATCCATGTGATAAAAAGAAAAATAATAACCTTTTCCACACAAAAAAATGCAAAGATTGCTATCTGCATTTAATACAAAATACTAGAAAATGAAAAGTGTATTAGTTTCTGTGAAATAGATAAGCCTTTAAAATGAATCTCAAAAGGGTCATTTCTATGAATAAAGGAAACTGTAAACGGAATATCAGAAAATGCTTCCTAGTTGTTAGATCTAGCACAGGTAGGCATAAGAAATTACACAACACGAGCTCTAAACTTAGGAGAAATTGATACTGTATTGGCAAACCAGGCAGAGAAACAATCCATAATAAAATCCCCTAAAACTTAAAAAGAGTCCTCTCTGTGTCTAATTCTCCAGTTATCTGATAAAAAATGGGGTACATCACTCCCTACCATCACAGCTTGCTCTTTTTGGGTTTAATAATCAATGGCAGTTAGAATTGTGGCTGAAAAACCTCAGTTTTCCTCAATGAGTCAGAAATTCTTCCTCTGATACAAAGCTATTCCTGGTTTAAGATGTAGTTGGCCTTATGTCTAGCATGCTCAGAAATAAAAATGAGTAGCTTTTCTCTCTGTAAATGTCAGGTTTATTATAAGCATAATGTGTTGTTATTATTAATTGGTTTCCAATAGCACATAGAAGTCCCAGCAGAGATTGAAACACAACTGAATAAATAATCTTTGCCCCAGAGAACTGTCAGGATAAAGGTAAAAAGGGAAACAAAGCAAGAGATTTGTCTAAGACTGAAGTCAGTGAGTGAGCTTGGATGAGACCCTGGGTGTCCCAATCCCCAGGGACTTTCTGCAATCCACCACTTGTAGAAGTGTTTTGTAGCATATGGCTGTGAAGCACAGACATTGGAGCAAGGTCTAGAGTTCTGGACAGTAAATTTACACAGAGTTCTGTAAAGATATGCTAAAATGCACACACATTCAAAGGCAGATGTATCAGGAGTAGATTTATTTAGAATGTCACATACATTTAGATCTACATAAGACACACAGAATATACAACACCTCAGCAGGATTAATTAACATCACATACACACACACAAATGTATGGCATGAAGAACAATTGGTTGTGTAGCAGTCCATGGAAGAAGAACTGGTTTTTACAGTGTCTCAAAATGGGCCAGTGCCATACAGGGATAGAGCATAACCTGCATGACACAGAAGGATTCATCTCCCTAAACCTAAGCAGGTAGGGCCTTTTTATACACCCTGGGACATGTGAGATCTCTGTATGGTACAGATGGATGACACAGAGGAGCTGTATGAGACTCATACCCTTCTGAAGAGGAAGATGGAGACCAGATGGGGTAAGCTATGTTATCTCTATGGATATTGGATGACTACATGGATTCAACACACAATTAAAAGCAATTATCTCTAAAATCACTGTTCCAGAATTCAGATCACCTTCTTCTGACATCTACAAGATGAGCTCTTTACACACCTACAGTACACAAATGAGTCTTTTACATTCAGTATGGATTTTGGATGCGATTAATCTGGTCAAAAGCAGAAATGAAATAATTTGTGCCCTGAACACTGCTGATCTTAAGAAGGTGACAAGCTCCCTGGGGAGTATAAAAGGAGCCTGCGATGACTTGTGCAGCTGTAGACAACCACATCATAGAAACTGGAATGAAGTTCCAGTGAAGAAGAAATCCCCTTCAATGTCCATATTGTGCTCTTAGGGCTTGCATCCAGTTAGAAGAATAAGGAAATGTGGTCTTTGAGAAATGAGTGAGAGAAATTGAGAACCTGATGTGGGAATGGCAGCAGTCTTCAAATACAGAAATGACTGCTGCAGTGTGAAGGGGAGCAATCTGTTCCTCAGGCCAGTGCTGGAAAGGATTAGAAATAATGGGTTTCAATCAAGGCAAAAACACTGGAGGAAAAAAAAACAACAAACCACTAAACAAGCCCTATTATGAACAATGTGGACAGGGAAACATCAAGCAGAATGGGAAGCTGTGATGATTCCATCACTGGTAATCTACGAGAAGACCATAAACAATCATCTGTCAGGAGCAACACATCTGCTGTTGATGCCTCTTAGGGCAGGGGAATAGATGAGATGGCCTCTGAGATCCCTCCCAACCATATGAGTCTGTGACACAGAAATGAATAATTCACTACTTATCTTCGCAGAGGCGTGGAAATAAATAATAACTGAAAGTCTAATCTTAGTGAAACTCAGAAGACTAGGAAAAACGTACATAAATCATTGGTAATCCTGCAGGTTTATACTGCATTGCACGAGTGTTCAGCACCTAGACAGTTAGGCAGCTTTTCATAATACCCCAACTGCAATTCAAATGTCAAGTAAGAACAGATTTGCCAAGTCTACTAACCAACAGTTTAGAGATTTTCTAGGCAAATTGCCATATGAATTTTGAAAAACAGAGCAAGTAAGGTAGGGAGGAATAGTCCTTTCTAACATGTAACTTGTCAGATCTTTGACTGTACATGATCCATCATTGTGACAAAGACAACACTTGATTAATTTACAGTCAGTTTTATTGCTGAATCTACTTACTGCATAGTCTGTGCTACAATTTAACATAGTCAGGCACACATGCTTAGGGAAGAAATGGGTATCTATAGTATTCTTCCCCAAAATAGTCCATGTTAGTTACTAGCATCAGTATTATTTACTCTGGGAGCATGCCTTTGAACAAAACAGAGGCTGCACATATCATATTAAAAACATTTGTTTTAAAAATGGTTAAACTGTATATAAATAATTTATTCAAAATGCTCCACGTAATTAGCAATACAGAAATTATTTGATAATAACTAAACCATTACTGTGCACTTTCTGAATTAACATAACAGCCTCTACTGTCAATCTATGAAAATGGTATGAGATCTCAACAGCTTCTCAGATAACTGCTTTTGCATAAGCAGGTTTGGTGCTTCTAAAGCTAATTTGGCTAGATTAACAACACCAGGTGCCCTAGATATGAATATTACTTTTAATTGGCTTTAATATTTCTTTCACTAATTGGTATCAGTGTAAACTGCTGTCCTGAAGGTTTTGAACTACAATATTTGTGCCGAAAGTTTCATGTTTATCTTTTTTGGTGTGTCTCCAAAAAAATGCATCTCTTTTGCTGTCTTATCTCCATTTATCTCAGATTCTGAAATGGTGTTAGTATGAAACATTCATCACTTAAGAGCTTCTGTCTCTGGTGGTCTTTACCTTTGGGTTTATCAACCTGTAGAATTGTAGAATCGTAAAATAGTTTCAGTTGGAAAAGAACTTTCAGGTCATCAAGTCCAACCATTACCCTAACACTACCAAGTCCACCACTAAGCGATGTCCCTAAGGGCCTCATCAAAAGATTTTTTTAATACCTCCAGGGATGGTCACTCCACCACTTCCTTGGGGAGCCTGTTCCCATGCTTGACCATCCTTTTGGTGAAGATTTTCCTAATACAAATCTAAACCTCTCCTGGTGCAACTGGAGGTCATTTCCCTTGTCCTATTGCTTGTTGCTTGGGAGAAGAGAACAAAATGTGGCTTTGACCATGGTACCCCATTAGCGGTACTATTTGTACTTTTCTTCCACCTTCACACCAGTGTGGCTGTGGAGAAAACTCCTTCCAAATTAGGCAGAATGAGGATCAAAATTTGACTTTTCCTCTTTCCAAACTTTTGTTTGGATACAATTTCAAAAAAATAAAGTTCAGTTTCTGTCTTTCTACTAATGTGCCATAAACCCAAAGTGTCCACAAAGACACTTCTGAGAAGCTGTGAAGTGTACTTTGCTCTTCCATTGTCTGTAAACTGACAGCCTTTTGCCCTTGTTGCTTGCTTTCTCTTTGCTCCTACTAAGTACTGCAAATCTGTGAAACCCACTTGAGGAAAACTTGAGGGGTACCTCTCTGCAAAGATTTAGGGTCAATTAGACTGTGCATTTTGTCAAGCGTTGTCCAAAAAGGTCTAACCAAATTTATTTAGGAGCTCCTTTGGTATCATTCATTTCTTACTGGTAAGTAAGTCTGAAGAACATATTTTTATTTATATATATATATATAAATATATATATATATGAAATATGCTATTTGGATGGTCAGCTGAAATTATGGACTTAGTGTTCAAAAGTAGTGACTTCCTGCATAGGCCTGCTGATTCCAGATGGCTGAAGACCTTTGATTGTCTCTGGAGTGCAAGATTAATAACCCACTGAAGATCTCAAAAGGAGGCAGCCAAAGTTGGTGAACATCATTGAAAATGTCTTTGTTTTTATCTTGATTTCTAAAATTCATACCAATGACACCCATCTTGGGGGGTGGATTCATGAGCTTAAATTTGAAAATGTAAAGACCTGCAGACAGCTGTGCTAAAAGAGGACCAAGGAAGACGCAGCAGAGTTCTCCCTTGACAAGATTCAGTTATGGTGCATTGTATCTTGCTGTCAGCTTTACATTTCAGAACTGAGCATGACATCCTGAGCATCCTTGCTAAACTAAAAGTGAATAAGAATTCATATTACAGCAGTCCTGTTACCAGGAAACCTCCATTAACGATGTCCAATTTTGCTCCCATATACATATCCCATGCGTAAGTGAATTGCAGTCTGTGTTATATCTGTGTGTGTTTGTATGCCTACTAAGATTTATAGTGTACAAACATTCAGTTGACACTGCATTGGAAAATAAAGCTCTGCAAATACAATGAATGTACATAAAAATCTCTCCTTAAGAAAGCAGAGGAAACTTCTTTTTGAGCTATATTGTATGCAAAGCAGATGCTGATGCTGCTTTGAATGTTTCATGGGGTTTTTGATAGCATCTAATTTGCCTGTTCTATTTACAGCATCAGTAAAAAGTGTTCCTCATTTTACAAAAGGAAAAATGTCAGAGAACTAAGTCATATGTTTGAGATAGGAAGGAATTCTGTAAATTCAGTCCCCTTTGTACTTTAAAATAAAATGCAATGAAAAAATTAAGAAAAAAAACAACAGGTCTATAGACTTTTTGTTATCACCTCTTCAGATCACCTTAGTTTTTCAGCTTGTGATGTACATAAATTTAATTTAAATGTGTAAAGGAGACTTCAGGAAGGATCTTCCATATTATTTCCTCCTTATGGACACTCCTGTCTGGGGTCTTGAGTGTTTTTCTGTCTGGAGGGAATTCTGCCTGTTTAGACTTATGTGGGGAAGAAGAGGAACCGTTTCCCACAGTCATGTACGAAACATCCTGTTGAGTTTAGTGTGAATAAAAGGACATTCAGAGCCCTTTGCAAGATTAGGCTCTTTACATTGGTTGCATCTGTATCAGAGATAGATTTCAGGAGCATGTCACGCGTATAATTGTGACTGTTTATGTACCTCCCCCAAAATACCTCTTTATACCTCTCCCCTCAATATAGTCTTGGCTTCAGCTATCACTTGTATTGTTACTTTTCCAACTGTTCAAACAGAAACTCCATTTTGTAAGAGTTTGTTGAGAGAACTCCATGTTTTCCCAGTATATACTTGAAGAAGATTAATGAGTCTTACTAACATGCCAAGTCAATCTGTTCCCTTATGTCAATCAACTCCCATAGAACAAGTATGTCTGTCTCACTGGCTATATTTTCATGCAGATACACTGCAGAAGTTTAATTAAAACACTAACCACAACTGATCATGAAATACATTCCAGAACACTATTTAAGAAATAATTGGATAGATTTTAGGTAAGGTTTTTTTGTTTTTTTTTTTTTTTTCTTATGAAGAATCTTTCCTTCCAGGGATCAGTGAGGACGAATGAAAAGATGAAAAATATTTATAATTTGACAGGATAATTCTTATGAATTTGCTATGTTACAGGTTAACTGTGAGTGAACCAAAGCACAGGTGGATTAGCCAACATAGTCAGATCTGACACTATAAGGAGTGATCCTTTCAAAGGGTAGGAATAAGAGTCAGGGGAATACCCAAGGGGAAGTCAGTCATAGCAGGGGATAAAATGAGAGATTAGGGGCAAAGAGAAAGAAGGTGAAAGTTCATATGTGGAAGACTGAATATTTCTTGCAGAGGACAAGAACTTGAAAGGCTGGAAAACATTTCTACTTTCATTACATAAGTTTTGTAGTGATTAAATGCTTTCCTCAAAACAAAAATAGAAAAAATGCAAAAGATTAAAAAAACTGTAAAGAAATACATGTATTTGTCTTGAATAGATTGTTAACAACTGTAACTCCTCTTGTTTGTTGAACTAGCATAGCTTCTAATCTGTTTTCTTGTTAGCAAGGAGGTCCAAAGGGAATGAAAAATTAGTAGGATCCTGAAAAGTAGAGAGTTAAGGCACTGCAGACAAATTCAACAGCTGAAACACATTTATTTTTTCGTAAACAGTAAATGTTAGTCAATTAAATTGATAGAGAACATTAAGAACAAGGAATGATTATGCTACCAGAACTGTTACATCATTGAGGAAAAAATAACAACTGTCACATGGTTGGTTTCAAAGCTTACATATGGTCCCAAACCAACACAGTCATTGAAAGAGGAGTCAGACAAACCCAGGTTCTTTAGTGATTAAAGGTGTAGCCTGAAATATTGAAAAAATTCAGTGGAAAAAAGTCTGAAGGGGTACTGGACTTTGTCTGCTACCACACTGAGCTAGTAGGGGCAAGTAGTGTCTCTGGCTCTGTCCAGCACTGAAAAAGGGAGATGTCTTAAGAATTGCTTTTCTGGCTCATCTTTTTTATAGGTCAAAAACTTCTGGCAGAGCTCATCTTGTTCCCAGCTGACTTTAGGTTGATCTTCACAGTC
>NW_009953811.1:4913173-4947287 GCF_000747805.2 Chaetura pelagica
CTCTTGCTGTCTTGCAGTTTCTCTTCTATGTCTCTTCTCTTGGTCACAGAATGACAGAAGTGCTGGAGTTGGAAGGGACCTCTAGAGATCATCTAGTCCAACTCTCCCACTGAAATAGATTAACCATGGGCCAGCAATGTGCCCTTTTTGCCAGAGGAGTCAATGGAATCCTGAGGTGTATGGAGAAGACTGTGGCCAGTAGGCAGAGGGAGGTCATTCTCCCCCTTGACCATTCTGGCCCTGGTGAGGCCACAGCTGGAATACTGCATCCAGTTCTGGGCTACAAAGTTCAAGAGTGACAGCTGCTGGAGAGAGTCCAGAAGAGGGTGAGAGAGCTGATGGGGGATTGGAACACTTATCTGATGAGGAGAGGCTGAGGGAGCTGGGACTCTTCAGCCTGGAGATGAGAAAGCTGAGGGGAGACCTTATTAATGTGTATAAGTATCTAAGGGGTGGGTGCAAGGAAGATGGAGACAGGCTCTTCTCGGTAGTTCCCAGTGTCCACTTGAACAGTTAGAGTTTGTTTGGAAGCTGCATGGTGAAACCATCTTGGATCAATGTCTTTCTGTTTTATATGTCTGTCAGAAAAGGAAGAAAAACCAAAAAACTAAGTAATTGTTTCGCATGATCAAGGAGACAGAAGATAATAAAACACATCAATATGCAGATGTGGACTACTGAGACCACTAACCACAGGTCATATTTTGTAACTTTGCAACTGTAGCCCAACCCTGATTGCATTGACTTTGAGATTATACAAAGAACAGATCATCAGAAAACTAGAAGTAAATGTTTCAAAATCTAGCAGAAATGGCCAAGAACTATTTGCATTTTTGTAAACTGTAGGTTATGCTACTGGGGAAGGAGCAGAAAGTGGTGGAGTGAAATGGGATGAGCTCCTACTAAACCGTGTTCACTATCAGGCTTGGGACTGTCAGCAGAAGATGGAATTTGATAGGCTGGGTGAAGTGCATGAGTGGAGTCTAGAAAGAGGGGTGAGAAAAGGAGGTAAGAAAGAACTAATGCTGACATGTATCACTAGATAATGACCTAATTATAGAGTTAATTAATTTCATGGTCTTTTGGATCTTAAATTTCCATCTTTTAGGATCTCTGGTGGACAAAGCCAGGTGTCCCAGCTCAGACATACATTTTGTACTGGGAGAGGGATAGACAGGAGGACACTGAAGGCTGGGGTCATTGACTTAGATCAGAGATGATCAGACTTTTTCCAGGTGCAAAGACTAAAGTGTGTGGTGCTTACAAAGTTGGGCAATAACATTTCTGGTGGTGACAAAATGGCTTGCTTGGAGAACATTCATCTGGCTGTGTTACACACCTCTACTGCCTCATTAAATGGAGTTTCTTATTTTATGTAGTTAGAGGTCCACAGAAATTTGGGGAGGGCATCAGCTCCTGAAGTCATGGTCGGAAGTTTTAAGACAAAAAAAAGGAACCTTGACATGCTGTTACTGCTGTTGTCATTCCCAGAGTGCCACAATATCCTCTGCTCTCTTGGCAAGATCCATGTGCCCCCCACTCATATGCCCCTCTCCATGTCCCCTTCACCAGAAATGTACTCACCAGAGGCCAGCTCTTGGACTGTGGAACGGGTCTGGCTGTGCCTGCAGAGTTCTAGGAAGATCATGTCTTGGACGATGCCACCAGGTCTGAGTTCGAAAGCAGACTGAGCCTGAGATGTGGCGAGGACCGCTGGCCAAGGTGGCCCTTGGACTTCTCTTGTGCACTCAGCTCTGTCCTGCTGACAACAGTTTGGAACACTTAAGCATTCCCTGGTGAGCTACCATCCATGTGTCTTGTGAAAATCATTATGAAAATGAAAAGTGCATCTCACAGACTTAATCAGCTTAGTCCTTTGTCTAAGAGAATAGCTTCACCTTTTATTTCTAAACTGACCATTGCTCCACTGACCAAAACCTCAGCACAATCTGGCTTCTCAAAGTATTGTTTCATTTTTCAGAGAGTTTTTCCACAGGTCTTCTCAGACTGAAACCTACACCATGGTTCCATCTAAAGGCCACCCTCAGTCCTTCCCCATGAACAAGAAGTGTGGAAGGAGAGTTCATTCCCAATTACAGTTCTTTTGTAGAAGCCTGCGAAATGTAGGTATTTCCTGGGTTGATGGGACTGATAGGACAGGAGAATTCATGATGATGCCATTACATGGACAGGACATGTTAAGACAGTACTTGAGCATAATGATCCCACAATGAAAAACTTTTCTTCCCAACTTGCCTACCAAGGCCACTGCAGACTCAAGGTGGAAAGCAAGCAACTGGGGAGCCTGGACTCCAGTAGAGGTTTAAATCTAAATGTTTATGACATCATATAAGTGATTTTTGTAACTTGAGAGCCTAATGGTGTGTCTCCACAGGAAGAAGAAAGGATTTTTTCCTCAGATATTCCATTAATCAAGGATGCAGAACAAGATGCTGCCATGGGAAACTTTAGAAGAAGCTAAAGAGTCCACAGCAGTCTGCTGGATCCAGGAAGGGAGCAGTTCCTCTCCCTTGAGGTTGCCAGGACTAAGTGGACTAGAAGAGCTCTCCTACCAAAGTTATATTTTACTCTTTCCTCTGATATTAGAAGCCAAAAATGCTTCTGTTGAGTGTAGAAGGACATTTCAAGATTTTATTAAGTGTGTTTTTCTTCACTGAAATTTCAAGTAAGGTGTCCCGAGAGAAGCTTTAGGAAGGGTGTTTTTGGTTCTGTTTTTCTTTTTAATCTTTTCGATGCTTTAAACTGAGGCTTTTACTGGCAAACATGGGAAATGAAAGGTTCTTATTCAGAAGAGTGCCTGAGGCAAAGAGCATTAGAAATACCATATACATTAATAAAGAGTTGATAATTGAATTGTAGTATTGAATAGCTGCAGAAGCCCAGCACATGCCTACATAAACTGCCTGTTTGTGTGGCATGGTGTGTTAAGATATGTCTGGATATCTGGTATGCAAGCTTAATGTATGAACTGTTCTTTAAATTGCTGATTATATCCCTAGGCAGGTTTTAGTGAATTAAATTAATAGGACTTGTTGATTGGTAAAAAAATAATCACAAATCCTAGTTTCCACAGTACTGTCTAACATAAATATTTGCCTTAAAGGTAGCAAGTTTTAAATGAGTGAGTTAATATAAAGTATAATATGAACAAAATTGGCAAATCTAATTTAGCATTAAAACACTTCTGAGAAAATTAAACCTCATTTGTGCTCACACTAACAGGGGAAAGCCAAATTTTATCAGCCATAGAGCAGGTCATAACAGACGAAATATCAACCTCTCATCCCAAACCTGGTTCTCATTCTTCTGAAAAGACACTTTCTTTACAATCAAGTGAGATCAATACCTAGATTTATCAGAATGACACATTTAAACAAGGCACAAAACTCTACAACAGAAGGTAATGAAGACTGACTGTCAAGGGAATTTTTAATGATTCGTTTTTCTTTGGGGAGGTGAGAGAGGTTGTGATTAATTCTAGTTTTTCCTTATCTGTCTTGTAACAGATCAAGTATAAGAAAGTGACCCAGTGTTACCTGCTCTACTTAAAAAAAAAAAAAAAAAAGCAGGAAAAAAAGCCAGATATATTCTCCATTAGCCTTACTGGATGATAAACAAGAAAAAATAATTCAGATGTGGCAAGTGCAAACTTAACTGCTGTTTTTCTGTGAAATTTAAAGATAGGACTTTAAGAAAGGCCATATAATATATCTGTCCTGAACCTAATCAGACCAATCTTAGTGATGAAACTAGCTTTGCATGTCTGCAGTGTAACAGATCTGATTTCTGATTATAACACTGCAGAGTTTCCAGCATTTGGGTTCTAAAAGACATAATCAAAATGTTTCGTGAACATTCGTTACACAACTCTGCTTCCTTAATAATTAAAGAAGTCGGACTCAGTGCACATGCTGTGCCACTCAGAAATAAATTGCATGTCTGCTTAAGATTCTTCCCCAGCAATATTAGAATCTGACCAGTAAAATGATACAAACTAAATTTGCCACAGTGCTAATTTATATTGCCATTAATGAGAACACAAGTTTTAAATCAGACACAGAAGTACTATTGTGCATCCAGCTTATTTGAGCTCCACTCAGGGTGATAAGGCATTCTCTAGACAATTGTAATTATGAGTAATTTGTAAAAGTAATAAGAACTGCTTTTTATTACAGGCAATAAAAATCAATTCTTCATTCAATTATCTTTCCTGGCTATGATATGATAGCTGCCCTGAGTGAATGCAACAGGAAAAAAGCTGAGCTAACTTCTAGGGACAAGAACTATTGAAAAAAAAGACTATAGCATTTAAAAAAAAATATTAAAAAATCTACCAAAGTTTCATCTCAATTTCAACCTGATGTAAAAACATGGTATTAAATGCCTGCTACTATTGCTATCAGTCCTCTATTTCTTTAAGACCCAAACTTCACATATATTCATGCAATTTTAAGCATAAGACAAATTTCATTGAATCAGCAGGATAATTCTTGTGGTTAAGGTGAAGCACAAATGTAAGTCTTTGTATAATCAGGGTGATGGTGAAGAAATGTATTTTGAATGTGATTAGCTTCCATGCAATGAAACTTGAACTCAAAGTTAAATATTAGCTCAAATTTTAACATGAATTAGAGCTTGAAATTACAGGTACCTTCTGCTTAACACTATATCCTTTTCATGCTTCAAGAAAAGGTGCTTGTTTATTTTGTATAAAAGCAGCTTTAAAGATTTGGGGCAAACAGAAAAATATCTGGTGACAAGTCTCTGGTTTTGATCTGTCTATTTCTTTTTAATTTTAAACTTTTCTATTCAATTAGAGGGGTCTGGAAACAAAGTAAAACAAACAAAAAAAGTATAATTTGAATTTTTATTATATTTTTGGTTCCAGGGGAACTGGAAGTGAAGAGCAAGGTAGAAAATGTCTTTTTGGAAGTGGGACCTGATTTTTATTTATTATCTTAGTCCTTCAGGCAATCTGAGGGAAGAAATGCAGGGGCATAAAGATATTCAGACACATGAGTCTGATTAGGTGAGTTGTTATGATAGTACTCACCAATAAGAAATTTTCAGATTAATGCTAATTATAAAATGTGTAGTTTGTAAATAGTTGAGAAGAGTGAGTTTTAGGACATTATGGAAACCTCAAATTTGTAGCCAAGTGTTCAGATCCTCTGAAAAAAAGCTGTGTTAATTGACAGCTTACACCTATAATGACAGAAACTGAGTTACTTTGCATAGGGAAAAGTCACAAATTTCTTATTTTTCAGAGTTAGTTGATGGAGAGGCAAGTGGATAAATCTTTTCATATTCTGCTGGGGATTTCAAGGTACCTTGAGGAAAGTGATCCACCTGAGAAATCAATGTCTTCCACCATTCCAGTTCTGCATGAATCAATACCATTGAGTAAGGCTTCACTTTTCCCAGTTAATAACACATTTGATTGAGTTGACAGCGTATCAATCTGTTGGCAGCATTGAGACATCCCCTTTTAGAAAATGTATATAGCAGTTGTGTTCATTAAAACATTTAGCCTAAACCATGAAATACCGCCTCATATTTAGATATGTAGACGGTATAACTTGGGAGCTGATTCATTTTAGTCATAGATATTTTGTTTTCCAAGAGCTTCCTGTCTCTTCTCATTCTAAAAGGCTTGTATTATTTTACTCCGGAGTGGTAGATAAGTAGCTCTTAAAAGTTCATCCTACTTAGAGCACCTTCCAGTACTTGAAAAAGGCCTAAAGGAAAGCTGGGGAAGGGCTTTCACCAGAGGAGATAGTGATAGAACAAGGGGTAATGGCTTTAAACTGAGAGAGGGCAGAATTAGGCTAGATATTAGGAAAAAATTCTTCACAATATGGGTGATAAGGAACTGGAATGTGTTGTCCAGGGAGGTTGCTGATGCCCCATCCCTGGAGGTTTTTAAGGCCAGGTTGGACAAGGCTTTGTGCAACCTGACCTAATGGTAGGGTTCCCTGCTCATGGCAGGGGGGTTGAAACTTGATGATCTTTAAGGTCCCTTCCAACCTTAATGATACTATGATTTTATGATATTTCAGAAGTCTTCTACATTGTCTTCTCTGGCAGGACTTCAATGCTCTCTATTTTTCTATGCATAACTTACTTTTTGTCTTGACTATTGCACTTTGCAGATCTACTTCTAATTGTAAGATTTTTTCCACATTTCTCTTATATCGTAACTGATACTGCCAATTGGTTGACCTTATTCTGTCTTGCTTGACATACAGGGTGTGTTTTAGAATTCTTCCAAAAATTAAATCACCAAGTGCATTGAAAGTTGTAATCCTTTTCCTTTCTCATTCTGGATGCCCTGCCCATTCTTAAGTTAGAATTCCCAACCAAGACTTTTCCTGGGAATAGCTTCTCAAAGTGCTGCATTTAGAGGAATAAATTCACAAGTAAAGAGAGTACTTTTGGGAAGAAAAAGAATCAGGGAATTCTGTACTGAACTGGAGTACAAACTTACTACCCACATAATAAAATTTGGATTTTAATCAAATAAGCTGGGATCACCTGCAACACATCAACATGAAATATTTAGGGAAAAAAAAATCAGTATATAATGCTATAGGAATACATTCTTTTCAGAGTGCCAAGCTCTGGTGTCAACAAGAGGGCATGCCACCCTGCCTTCAGCAGGGACACTGAAGAGGACTGACAGAACTTAACCTCAGAAGCCCTTTAACTAAAATTATCTGTCATTAAAGTAGGTGCTCATTATACTGGCAAGACCCAGTTTTACTACTGGCAGGTGTAATGCAACCTTCTGCTTCATGGTTCCTCCATCCTGAGCTACACCCTCCTTGTCACTCCACTCCTGAAACTCTCTTAAGTAGAGAACTTAGCATTTGCATAAATTCCCTGAGGATTTAGGAAGAAAATGTTCCAAGGCCCTCTGGGGCTAGGCATGTATGGTGAAGTATATGAATAAATCTGTCAGTTTTGAATCATTAGGAATGGATGGCTTTAGGGTTGATTTTAAATGGGTGCCAGTATATCTCAGGGTTTTGTTAGAGACAGAGAATGGGCAATATAAGATTATACTATTCTTGTTTGGATAGGGTTAAAGGCACTGTTACCAAGGATTTTGTGGGAGTTAATTGTATTAACAAGGAAAGGCAGAGAGCCAAGCAATGTCTGCTGAATGTCATAGCCATTTTTTCCCTATTTTATTGTAAGTAGCCTAGGTGGCATAAATCAGTACTGGCTCAGATTGAATTTGTAAAATTACTTGAAACTGCATCATAGTATTTATTTTTCCCTATGAATTAAAGGCAAATAATATACATGGATAGGAGGAGTTTGGATATATATTATCTTAAATGTATTTATGCTGGTCTTGTTAATGGGAATATGGACTCTTGGTAAAAGTCACAGGAAAGTAAATCACTTACCTTGTTTTAAAATCAAAACTTTATGGCTGAATTATGTAGAATCCCTGAGGTAAGGAATGACAGTCTTGTACTGTCAGTCTTAGCTTGGAATGTGATGTGCCTGACTCTCCCTAAGATTCCGTGTGAGATCTTCTGTACATTTAAGTGAACCACATCAAAAAAGTCCATGAGGTCTATTATTGAAACACCTAACTTTTGACTGGTTGATATGCTACACTTTATTTGACCTGGAGTTACACTGAAAACCATTTCTGAAAGTCAAAGTTGCTTGACTGCTGTTTTGTTCAGAAATCAGAGGTAACAAAAAAGTTCTCATGTTTGTTAACATAACTGTCAAAGAATGCTTAAACCAATAGAGCTAAACACAAAAATACAATTACAGCTTGAACTGAAAACCTAAAACCAAAACCTAAAACTGGAGGTAAGAACAAACTCTTTATCTTCTGTGGATCACGCTGGCACTGAGGAAGACCAGTGACACATACTTGCTGTACTTTGCCTTTGAAGGCTTTGTCTTAGAACCAAAATATTAGAGCAATGATATTTAAGTACTATAATTCACAAAGCTTGCCAGGTCATCACCTTCAGGATGCCCCAGAAGCACCTGTTACACCACTGTGCTGTGTAAGGAAGTGAGGAAGTCCCCAGTGAGCCTAGTAATCCAGATGATACATTGTGAAACTGCATTCTCTAATGGTGGGCTTACTTGGATATGATGTCAAATATATATATATATATATAAAACAAAACAAAACATATATATATATACAAACCAAACCCCAATTCTGAGCTTTAGGAACAAGTGAGAGCACCCAGGTTGTCTGCAGACCAGTGTGTGCATTAGTCTTTTCCATAAGCAAAAGATACCAGAGATCATGTTCAAGCAGAAAGGAGCAGATGTTTTATCACATAGTTAGATGGTCAGCTTTCCTAGCAGGGCACAGGGAATATTCTCTGTCTGCTTCTGTGCAGCAGGTACAGATTCACATATCAGCAGTAACACTCATGGACACAACCCACCCTGGCTTTTAAGACAAATCTTTTAATGCTGCATCGACATGTACATTAAAAATGCTTCAAGGTGCTAATCTAGAACAGCCTTTTGACATTTGCTCAAAAAGAAAAGGTGCAATTCCTCCCTAACAACACAGCTTTGCTAGAATCAGATATTTCCCTTTCCTATTATTGCCACACTCCATTTTCTTTAGAGAAACCTCAAGAGACAGTAATCTAGTTTGAACTATTGCCATTGACTCTTAACTTCCTAGATAACACAGCAGACTGTGATACTTTTTTGTTTTAAATACATAAAAAGTGAGCAAAAAAAGCAAAAAGGTATGGGAAAATCAAGAACAATTTAGACAGGACCGCAGTGATATCAGCTACACTGAGCTAATCCAGCATGACTTTTTTAAGCAACACAAACAGACACAACTGTAAATTTTGAAATTATTTTTCAGAGATATTCTGTAATTTGTTTATTAGATCTCTCATTTTCAATAATTTCATAGAAACAAAACATCTGTGAGTTTCTGTGAGGTTTTTTTTTAATATACACCATTTATTGGAGATGTCTCTTTTGACTGCTACACTGCTAATTGTGTTCTGATATTTTGGTCTCATACATTTTTTCAAATAGTTTGTTGCAGCTGTGAATTTTCTGGCAAAGCAGAGCTTTGTGGAAAAATGCCAATTCTTTGTAAAGGTGGTATTCTGATTATTTTATTTATTTTTATTTTATATATTTTATTTTTATATTTTTTAAATGTTGAAATTATACTAATGCAGGTTTCTATAAAAAATGAGCTTAGCTTCCTGCCAGGTTATCTGATAAAAGCCCCAGATCTTCTGTAGCTCTGGGAAGCCTCAATACATCAACTGCCTTCAAAGTAAAGGTATTCAGGCTTTCAACATCACAGAATCATAGAATCACAGAATGGTTTGTGTTGGAAAGCACCTTAAAGATCATCTAGTTCCAACCCTCCTGCATGGTCAGCGACACCTCACACTAGACCAGGTTTCTCCAAGCCCCATCCAACCTGGCCAATTCCAAGGATGGAGCACCTACAACTTCTCTGGGCAACCTGTGCCAGTGCCTCACCAATCTCAAAGGGAAGAATTTCTTCCTAATGTCTAACCTAAATCTATCCTCTTCCAGCTTAAAGCCATTAGCCCTCCTCCTGTCATGCCAAGCCTTTGTAAAACTTCCCTCCCCAGCTTTCCTGTAGCTCCTTCAGGTACTGGAAAACCACTATAAGGTCTCATTGGAGCCTTCTCTTCTCAAGGTTGAACAGCCACAACTCTATCAGCCTGTCTTCACAGGAGAGGTGCTCCAGCTCTCTGATCATCTTCATGGTCTCTTCTGGACTTTCTCCCCAAGCTCCATATCCTTCTTATGCTGGGGGCTCCAGAGCTGGGTACAGTACTCCAGGTGGGATCTTAAAAGAGCTGAGTAGAGGGGGAGAATCACCTTCCTTGACCTGCACGTCATGCTTCTTTTGATGTATCCTCAGCTTTAGCTCAGTCCAGGCATGTGCAGAGCTTTAGGGACAGGGTATTTATACCTATTCAAGGTGTTAAAAGGTTCTGCACTTCCCAGGAAATGCCAGATCTGTGGCAATGGAGAAATACTTCCTCAAACAGCCTAAGAACTGAGTGGGACAGGGATTATGAAGAAGAACATTCAGTCAAGAATGAAAGAAGTTCCTGACATTCATCTGACCTGGATAAGACAGAACTCACAAACTTGTCACATCCTGAGCTAGAAAGCCCTGAAGTTTCCCTATTCTTTTATTTATTACCACAACAAGTGGTAGCTTTCAGCTTTTTTGGAGTCCTGGAAACACCAAGGTGAGCTTCAAGCTCCACAGCTCTGGGGCATTTCAGTCTCACAAAGTCCCTCAGCTTCTCAGTACTGTTGTGCATAGGTGGTCTGAACACCCTTGTTTCTACTCCACTGTTTGATTTTAGACACACATGTAGCAATTCAGCCTTTAGTTTTTAAAGAAATTTCTCCTTAAAATAATGCAAAGGGAAATGGCAAAAAAACAACAGACCCTGCTGACTGATACATTTCATTCTGAGGCATTATTTTCCTAATGTTTTATTGTAATTGCATAACATTTACATGAACGCGAAATCCAGGGACGCGGGCTTTTAATAAACTACTAACTTAAGTGTTATAGCAGTATTTGGGTGGTTAATGAAGGTGTTTATACAGCCAGTTACTCTGTTTCATTTCAGCAACTGTGCAGTACTACTTGCAGAGAGTATGACATGTTGCTCCCTTTATAGAGCAGTCTCCATATGTTCATTAAGGTAGAAAAAAACAGGGAAGCTAAATGCAGGTGTCAGCTGAAACCTACAGAAGTTCAATGCTTCATTGGATTGTGTTTTCTTCTTTGATTTGCAATTATCATGCTTCTGGACTGCAGGCATATTTTGTCTATTTTCCCTGGGGTGTCAGCATTTTGTTTATGTCGCTTGATTTCTTTCTTAATTTTTTTTGATAATTTTTATTTTTTTATTTTGTTTTTCCTTTTTAAGGGTTACTAACACAAAGAAAGATGTCTGAAGGCAGCAAAGTATTCTGCATTCGACTGCCAAGGGATGACATATTAGGATATTTGCTTCTCTCCCTATTTTTTTAAAGCACACGGTTATCTTTATGCTGAGGACCTTGAAATCTCTTGGGGACACCATCTTAAATGAAGAACTAAAACATTTCATTCTTCTCATCACAACTGCAAATTGAAAAATAAGCACATACACACCACATTCACTTACTTAACTGAGGGACTTTCTTTGGCCTGTATTTAATGACAAAATGCAGTTTTTGGATTTGTACAAGGTACACTGCATGGGCCTGAACTACTGCAAGCATTCCAAAATAATCCAGTGTGACCAAGTTTGAAAAAATCCTCTGATCACACCTTCTCCCTCTTGCCTTCTGCCTTTTATTGCCTTCTGCCTCTCTCTCAATGACCTCACTACAAAGAAGTGAGCAATGTTAACGTAGTGAGGCTTCTGCCATGACTTGTAAGGTTAGAAACCAGAGAAAAGCAGCTTAAAACCTTCTTCTGCAGTGGACTTCAATTTCTCATCTTCATTAGAGTGAGTGGTGAGAAAAGCTGACGTCCAGACAGAGTTGCCACATTATTTCTCTCCTCAAGCTGGCCAGAAATACAGATGAGAGAGACTGTTTGCACATTGGCAAGACTTGTGGTGGTATTTGAAAGGATGTAGTTGTCATGCTTAGCATTTCCATGTTGAGAAGGTGGTGCTCCTTCTGAGAGGGAGGAAAGTTAGTAATCTAAAATCCTGGGGAGAGGCGGAAAGATGTTTTTCCAGATTAACATTAACAGGAGCCAATGTGCTAACCAAAAAAACATGGAAATAGAGAGATGTGAATTTGCCATGGGTGACTGAACACATTTTTTCAGGCTTCACTGTTATCTCACAGACTTCCTTCATCCTATATTGTTTATGGTGGTAGAAATGTCAGTACATCCCAGTAGATGTGTGAATCATCCTTTTCCTGGACATGGTAATAACAGTAAGGCTCATTTCTATGTACTCCACATGGCTTGCTTTTGAAGCTTCCCATTTCAAATCTTTTATATCAGCTTCATCTATAAACATGGGACTGTATTACATGCTCTCTTGTATATTTATATATATATATGTATATGTCCTTTTGTTCTTTTACCATGCTGCTGACTTCTTTGATGTAACCAAGGAAAGAAATTGTAAGAGTTGTCCTACTGTTTCACCCTGTCAAGGTTTAATTCTAAGCCAGCAATTAAAAGAATGACAAATGCTCGTATTAACCCCTCTCCCTTCCCAGAAAGGGAAAAGGAAGAGAATAAGGGGGAGAGACTTATGAGTTAGAAACTAACCTATACAGTTTAAATGAAAACAATAATGATGAAATAGAAAATAATGAAATGTGTACAAACATATACCAAACTAAATTACTCCCTCCAGTAAAGCTCACATCATCACTGAGGCTGCAGAGCAGGCCCTGGAAGATTCCCAGGCTTGACTCCTGCACTGAGTGTCAGATGGAAACTGGATTCAGGAATGCATGGATCAGGATTAAAGGCAGAAGAATGGAAAGAGTCCTCTCAGCACATTGGCCATGGATGAAGAGACCTTGACCCTTGTGATCCCTTAGCTTTATACAGAGTATGACTTGTATAGGATGCAATATTCCATTTAATCAATTTTGTCTCTCATGTCCAGTCCACTCCTCCCCACAAGAGGGTTGCAAATGTGTCCCTATTCCTCCTTTTCTAGCACATAAGAAGTTCTCCAGCACATAAAATTCTCTGGCAATAACTATAAACATTGAGCATTATCAGTCCTAGAAGCAGACACTGACTGCAAAACATGCTGTTAATTTCTGAAAATGCAGTTAGTTAGAAGAGACTTACGTGAAAAGTAAAATTACTAAAAAGAAAATTGTTTCTGTTTTGGCTCAAGCCAGAATACACTCTCAAGTCATCTCCTTGTCCTAGATGCTTCATAAAAACATTCAAGAAACTGAAACTTAATGTTGAATCCTAGTCCGTCCTGAAATACTGTAGTCTTTTCCTAAGCTGATTTAAGAGCTGAAGCTTCTAAGATGCAAAGGTGCCTTGACCTTTATAAGTTATTACCAAGGAGGTAAGTAGGTGAATACATTGAAGCAGAGCAAAACTCAAGAACTTTGTTTATATACAGAGATCTGTTATGTTGAATGATTCATGCAAATTTAATAGGGGATAGATTTGGTAGCTCTGTTGAGTTATAGATGTTACAATTCAGTATTCCAGTGTGGTGCTTGATTTGTGTTTATACAGGGTAACATTTTGCAAAAGGTTCTTATTGTAAAAAGCTGCTCTGCTGCCATGACGAGGGCATGTTAATATGGGAATACTCTGTGTTGCAGCTGCTTTTTGCAGTCATAGTCTTCCACCTGATGTATAAACCCTCTGAAAGAAAATTATTAGACAGCTAAGAGATCTACATGTTAAACAGCAAAGGTTGCATTGGGCTACTCTATCTGTGAAGAGCTGCTTGATGGTAAAATGGGCTCATGCACTAACCTTGGGAAATTTTCTCCCTCCAAAAACGAGCCCAGCCTGTGAAACAAAAGATACCCAAGACTGGGTATTTTCTTCTTCTCAGTTTATCAACAACAACCTTGGAAATGATGGTTTCATAATGACAATCATACATTCAAGAATCACAGAATCACAGAACCACCAAGGCTGGAAAAGACATTTAAAATAATCAAGTCCAGCCTAAGACCTAACACCAGCACATCAGCCAGACCATGGCACTAAGTGTCACATCCAGCCTTCCCTTGAACACATCCAGGGATGGTACCTCCACCACTTCCTTGGGAAGTCCATTTCGATGTCTAATCACCCTTTCCAGGAGGAAGCCCTTCTAATATTCAACCTAAACCTCCCCCTGAAGCAGCTTGAGGCCAGACCCTCTTGTCTTGTTCCTAGTTGCCTGGAAAAAGAGCCCAGCCCTCATCTGACTACAACCTCCCTTCAGGTAGTTAAAGAGAGTGATAAGGTCTCCCCTGAGTCTCCTCTTCTCCAGGCTAAACAACCCCAGATACCTCAGCCTATCCCTATAAGACTTTCCACCTAGTCCCTTCACCAGTCTTGGTGCTCTCCTCGTGAATGAGCAAAGCTAGTTTTCCTTATGAGGATCTTTGAAAGCAAACATTTTTAGCATGATCTGATGGACATTTATATACTCTTTACCGTATCTTTGAAGACTTGTTGTCCCTCTGATTGTTGTTTCTGCTTCTTAATATCTAACATCTCTGTTGAAAACATTGTTTTGATCCTGTGCTTAAAACTCTCAGTTTTCATCTTGTGTGCTACTACAAATGGAGATTAAAAAAATCTGCAAGTTTGTTTTCAGGATATTTTTTATATAAGGCAAGATCTGATCAATGACAACTACTGTTACTACAACAACAACAACAAAAAATACAGAAAATCTCTTCGCATAACAATATTTAAACAGATTTCAGAAACACAGGTCACAGGGAATAGCTTAAGCCAGGGTGCACTCAGGTGTCTCTACTACACTTTCATACATACTTTTCTTCTTTAAACCAGTATTTAAAAACAAAGTGGCCACAGTAATTTATGGAGGAAACCCTGAAAAATTCTAAATCAGGATTAGTGTCTATTAACTCTATTAAGTTCTATTTGGCATTCAACCAAAGTGTCAACTGAGCTCTTTATCCAGTAACTAGTGCTGGAGAAGGCACATGTACAGTATTGAGTGGAAAAAGGTGTCTAGAGTACTGCTGCCAAATACAGGCCAAATTCTCTGCTGGCATAACTCACAGTATTTCCAAGCCAGATCTTTCAGAATAACCCGTCTGTCTTGAATTATTTTTTTGTATTCACTTTTTAATAAGCAACTTTCCAAGCAATGAGGGTTTTTGAGCTGCATGAGTCCTATTAAAGTCAATAGGAGTCATGTGGCTAAAACCCTATGTGATGCTTGAATTTATTGGAAATTGGCATCTGGTGCTGAGAGCACTTCTATTGTTTGATCTTCCTGCCCAATCATTGCTTTCTGCCTGGTCATGTAGCCTCTTATGTTCCTGCTTGCTGGAATCTCCATGCCTAACATTTCTATTCCTTCCCCAATATCCTTTCAAACTAAAAATAAAAGTGCTTCCTCTGTAGAATCATTATTGCCTCATGCGCTTTTGTTTGGATTTTCTGTGTGCAGCTGCTTTGTTCAGCCTGGGCTGTTGCTGAACTTTGCTGTTGGCTGCAGTGAATCACAGCATTGTTCATGCAATCAGTTACATTTGCACAATACTTGAGGATCTGATTAGATGAAAGGTGCTCTGCAAACAAAAGCTTAGCTCCTTAACTTTTTATTTTTAAATGTGAGGGGTTAAAATGCTGTCAAGTGGGTCTGATGTCTTTGCTTTCATAAAAATGGGCTTCTAGCAAGTGTTCTTAATTATTACTTGATAATTTCTTGCTCCCCCAAAATGTTATTGCACTTCCACTGAAATCAAGGGCAACATTTCAAGTGGTATGGGAGATACATGTTAACTCCAGACATGTTTTAACCAGGGTGAATATGACTGCAAAATACAGCCCTTGGAGCATTGCTGAAGGAATTGCTTGTCAAAACCAGAAAGAAGTGTATATTTTGTTAAAAATATCAAAGCAGCCTTTTGTTTGGTTACCTATACCTTTTATATTTATGTGCTTGTGGACAATTTGCTAATTTGTATATGTATATGAAGGGTGGCCTCTTTAAAGCATAAAAGATTCTACTTATTTTTCTACTGTAAAAGTTAAGGCACAGGCCTAGATTGCATCTGAGATGTGATAAAAAATAGTGCTTTCTCCAAGAATTACTGAAGCAGTTTTCAACCAAATGCAAAAAGAGACATTTTCACAAATGAAGACTTAACCTTTTCCCAAAGGTGGCTGTGAACAACTGAGTTTGAAAAAAAAAAGGTTTATTGAATAACAATATACTGGAGTTTACACATAGTTTTAAGAACACTTTATAGGAAAGTTATTAGTGATTGAGAATTGTTCAGCCCTGTAATAAAGGAGAGAGGCTGTCCACTATCCTGAAGAGGACAACGCAATTCAGATTCCTCAGGCATTATGTATTAAAAAAAAATAATCTCAGGATTAAAAATCAAATCTATCAGGTGATACTAATCAAACACCTTTGGACTGTGCCAGCCAGCCTACTTTAAAGTACAGCTAAAGTAAACTAAAGATTATCTTCAAGGAAGACATTGAAGAGCAACAGAGCAATGTATGAATATCAAACTGTTCCTGGGATAGTTGTTGTTGAAAACCTCATTAAACCATCATATTTTGACATGGACACACTATGTAAAAGAGCAAGACAATTTTGCATTTATTCAGTCTACTAGAAGGAGTATTTTTGGTTTTACTTTTCATTGAGTGGCTTTAGTGCTTATCTAAAGATGCCAGAGATTCAGAAGCTTTATTTATCTATGGGAGGTGCAGCATTTGCAGTGCAAATGTCAGTCCTTGAACATCATTCCTTGCCCTCATTCCTTGGTGTTGTGCTGATAAATGGTTTTTTTCCTTATGCATCTTCTCACCCCCAGTGAAGTCAGTGTCAACTGCAGTGACAGTTTTTCATGGTTTACCCTGAAAAAAATGGATTGATGTCCTTAGTACATTTTACTTGTATGACTACTGCTGCCCAAGCTAAATTGCAAGTGTGTTTCCATTTGACAGGGTTCAAAATGACTTTTGCTCATTTTCCACAGGATTTTCTGTGGAACATTTACCATAGCTATTTTTTTTCGAAGGAGTTTCTTCAGATTTTCCACTTTTTTAAAAGTCCAGTGTTTGGCCTAAGAAATACTTTATTATTAAACAAAGGATGCCAGAAACTGTCGAAGTTAAAATGAGTAACATGAGTGCACAAAACAAAAGTGCTGATTAAAATATTAGTAGTTTTGAGAGGATGAGGGGATGAGAGTCTTGTTTTTGGGAAACAAAACAAAACGAAGAAGCTTTTAATTAAAAAATAATCTATCTGGAGTAAATCTGACCTGAGCTAAATTTGAACTGCCCTGGCAAAAGCAAAAAAACGGTGTCACACAATGAAACATCTAAACCAAGCAATCCCCCAGCTAAAAGATTTAACAGAAAGAGTTAGTTTTAAACTAAAGCAGACCAGCACTTTAATCTTTTTGCTTGATTTTCCTTTCAAACATAGTCATCCATTTAGCTCCCTGCTGTCCTCATGAAGAATTTCTTTATGATGAAATCAGGGTTCGGAGATTTATTATGCAATGAGCAGAGCAGGTTCAAGCTGATAAAGGCTTCCTGGGTGAGTGAAGGATGTTTAATGCCAGGAAAGATACTCTTTTAATGTGAGGTTCTTGACCATTTATTACATAAAAATGTTAATCTGATAGCGTTTTTAATCTGCTTGTTATCAGCGGTGGCTGCTTGGTGTTAAACAGAAGATAAAAGAGAGAGCTGAAGAAGCAGATTTGGGGAGCACTCACTCAGTTAGCATGAAAGATACAACGCATCTGCTTCCCATTTATCTGCTTTGGCAGAGTGAGGAGGAGAAGGCTTATGGCTCTGATAACGCAGGAGCTCGGTGGTCTGATTGGGCACGGGTGTGCAGGAGCTCAAAGGACACTGCACAGGAGATAAGCCGTGATAGGGACAGGGACAGTCATTTCCCAGGAAGCTGCAGAGCAGAGGAGGATTTTCTTTATGTGCCACTTTGAAGGGTGCTCAACATACAAAATATTTAATCCCTTCTTGCTGATCCACATCCCCCTCCCGCCCCACAACTTGCTGTGTGAGTTGCAGCATTAATGAAACCCAACATGCTGCAGGTTTGCCTTTGTTCTGTGCCCTGGGCATGTCCCGTCTAATGTACGGGCTGGTCCTCCCTATGAAATCTTGCCAGGCAAGAGACATTGGGGCTAGTGCTGGTTTTCATCATGCAGAAAGAATTGCTTGTGTAAAATGTGGCACAGTTGGCAAACTGGGCTAAGTCTCTTCAGGTGCTCAGGAGTTATTTGTAAGGGTGGCCGGGAGGAAAACACCATCATCACATCAGGTTTTTCTTTTGGTGAGACACTTGCACAGATTGCCCAGATAAGCTGTGGAAGCCCTGACCCTGGAAGTGTTCAAGGACAGGTTGGCTGGGACTTAGAGTAAATGGGTCTAGTAGAAAATGTTCTTCTCCATGCATGGGGTTTGAACCAAGTGATCTTTAAAATCCCTTCCAATCCAAACCATTCTATGATTCTAAAAAGGACTAGAATAAAGGTCATCTCCATCTGCAAGACAAAAAGAAATATTTTTCTTGAGGGATTTGGATCAGTAGTAAAGTTTTTTTGGTTTTTTTTTATGAGTTTACATGAACATTTGCAATCAGTAGAGAAACTAGATAAGAAACAGATTGCGTGTTTCAGAAGTATCATAGAATCACAGACTGGTTTGTGTTGAAAGGGACCTTGAAGATCATCCAGTTCCAACTCCCTTCCCAAGGGCAGGAAAACCTCCCACTAGACCAGGTTGCTCAAAATCATTTACCTTTGGATGAGCAGGTTCAAGAGGGAAACCATGGTCAGAGGAAACAAAACGCTCAAAGGCAGAGCAAAACTAATGATATATCAAGTGTGTGTTGCTTAGTCAAACATTCATTTGCTGATCCACTCAACTGCATTTAAAATGTGTGCACTGGGGAGAAGTGCAGCTAATAGCATGGAACATCTGAAGGTCTACATTTCCCAAAAGACCACAAGCAATATTAGCAGTACTGCAAGGTTCCAAAGTGTCTGGGCAATACCTTGGTGTAAAGACTGTTTCAATGAGGGTTTTCTCTTCGGTTCTTGCCAAGACCAGCAGACAAAACAGCCTTCATAGATGCTGAGTTTAGGTTGAGAACTTAAATCTTTTCACTACAGCAACTGAGTAACCGAGTGTTTAGACAGTATGTGGTCACTCCTAAACTGAGATCAGCTGAGCTGAAGACCTAAAGCCCTGTCATATTAATTTTATATTGGGAAACAATACAAAAATCTACTGCTGTACAAACCCCTGGTCACAGGCAGAGTATTGATGAGAATGAAGATTGGAAAACAAAATGAAAAATGTCAAATAATGGGTTCCTATAGATGGTCTCAGCTTATTTTTATTCCCTAGGGCATCATCAGAGTAAATAGTCTCTGTATCAGGCATTACATGGGTTAAAATTACTGGGGCAGCAGAAGTACTTTGTATCACAGAAGCTTTGTCCCTCTGAGTTAAGGGGGACTGTTAGCAGGTGGATCCCAACTGATCTCTAGTGGCAGGACACAGGAAGGAGCAAAGAAGAAGGAAAACAGTCCCAGGCACAAAACCCATGGCTTTATACATCAAGTCCAACAACCAAAAGCAAATTGGAAGTCAGTACAAGCTGCAAAGAATGGTGTAATGTGTGTTGTTCCCTAGTTCTGCTAAGTAAACGATCAATATATTTACTCCCTGGATAGAATACAATTTTGCTGTTGTGACAGTGCTACTTCTCCTACTCTGAGAAGAAAAATGACTCTTAGGAGTCCATGATCCCTATCTGGTCAGAGCCTCCACTGTCGGAGAGATATTTCTAAAGATAACTGAAAATCATACAAAACAGACTCACTGAACATTTGCAGTGCACAAAAGCCAAGAAATTCAGATGTAGAATAAAATTCAATGGTTAGTGATTAGTCCAATCTATTTCACTGAGATACTGCCAAGTTATCTGGATGGTTTCAGAAGCATACAGCACTTCTGGAATCTTTACATGTATCAGACAGAGTTCAGGATGGATTAAAGCTTTTTTGTTGAAATTCTTTTCATATGGATTGTTAAAGGAAACCCTTATCTTGTCAGTGGGTTTTTTTTGTTTGCTTTTGTTTTTGATATTCATGCTTATTCAGGTATTTGGCTTTATTTCAGTGTTACAAATGTAGATTCCCCTGCTCATGGTTCTCAGGTTCAGGCTAATCAGCAGCTATCAATCACAAGGTACAGCTCTGTTATATCTCATTAGCTATGGAGAAGGGAGAGAAGAATGGAAGGCAGGAACCATGGGAAATGGACACTGACTTCCAGCTACAAGTGAAGTTATGGTGATGAGGCATGTTATTGCAAAGCTACAGCTCGGCTAGAAATTTTCTGCCTCCTGTATAGGATAACACAGGATGTTGAGAGAAACAGAAGCAGAGAATTTCTTTTGTGGGAAGTTCCTTAAGGACTTTGTAAAATCATGACATGGCTGAAAGGACTATTCTGTTTTTTTGCAGTTTATTACTGAGAGATTAATGAGAAGAGTTTGAAGCAGAAGATTAATGTGGTCTATTCTTATAACCTACTCTCCTTCTCATAAATCTCCCATTATTACACATGCACTGAGCAGCATGTTGCTTCACCTTCTCTGAGGCACTTGTCCACCAACAGCTCTATTTCATTTGCTTCTCTTTACTTGTCAGAGGCCAATATTTATCTAAAACTGTCCCTGCTTCCCTCGAAACCATCATCCTTTCCCCTCTTCAACCCCACTTCCCCCCTGCTAATGAATAAAGAAACCAAGAAGGGAAAACAAAAATCAAACTCATGGAAATATTCTCTTTGGATCAGCTTTTGAGCTGATCATACAGATGTTTAGAAGCCCCGTCCCTGGAAACACTTAAGGTCAGGTTGGATGAGGCTCTGAGCAACCTGATCTAGTTGAAGATATCCCTGATCACTGCAGAGGGGTTACACTGGGTGAACTTTAAAGGTCCATTCCAACGCAAACCTTTATATCATTCTATGATTCTATTTAAATACAGCTGTCAAAATTAAATGAAATATTAAGATTTTTATTTTTTGCTTCTCTGCCACAGTTGAGTTTTATATGTAATTGTCTATTTTTATTTTATTTTATTTTTTTTGAGAGCGAGACAGCCTTTTCTTTCTTACTTGATCTCTCAATCTGAAGAAGTCAGTGAGCTCATATCAGAGATGGCCACCATCCCTTCAAAGGGAATGCACCCAGAAGAGGTACAGCTAACAGCCTGGTGGGGCTCATGTCTACTATGGCTGAATGACATGAAGCAATATAAAATATAGACCAAATAGACAGTGGAGTGGACATTGAGCTAACTAAGCACCTCGTAGTTCTGAGCAACTTGCTTTTCTACAGTGTGCCTGGAAGAAAAAGAAATGTTAGCTGTGTTTTGATAATACAAGAAGATGAAGAGCTAGTGAGATGAAGTGATTTGTTTAGGGTCACTCAGGACATCTCTAGCTGAATCAAAACCAGAGCTCCAGTACCTGAAGCTTTGCTCCTGTTAACAGTTGTACCTGCCCAGGTGACAGACTACACTTTCAATCTACAGAATAACAAAATTAACTCTCCTAAATACACCCTGCTAGAAATGTTGTCCCCTGTAGCAAGGTTGTAAGAGATTCACAAGCTTCCTACCTGCACAGAGACCAGAAGAACCCTGTGGAAAGCTGTCCTAAGTTATATTGTGTAAAACTGGTTGTGTACAAAACAATAATAGCAGAAAAGGAGGAATAAGAAAGGCTGTTCTTTAAGGTTTTTCCTTATTATGCAAACACAGAGTCCAAAGATTTTCCAGGGAATTGTTGTGTTAAATAGCCACAGTTGTAAATTGTGAATTCATAAATGAATACAAATGTGTAGCTGTCATAACTGGCAGATGACACTTCCTGAAGGATAAGTTTGTACTCTTCCCCAGCGAAGGCAGCATGCAAGAGTTCCATCTCCTGAGACTGCTAATGTACAAATTCTTTGGCAATTCTTCCTAAGGCAGAACTGTTTTTAATTTAGAAGACGTCAACCTACTTGTACAAGTGGGAGAAATTAATAAGCCAAGGATGCAGGTCGGCTGTACTGTAATACTGAGTAGATATGTCTCCATTAATTGCAGGATTGTCGGTGCTCACTTAGAAGCTGTCTGTCTCAGAGCTTGATCCTGTTGCCTTTGCTCAGATAAAATTCCCTTGAGCTTCTAACACCTTTTCTGCTTGCTGACCCCTTAAGGGTGCATTTGTTTTATGTCTGAATGCATCGCATGCTGAACCACATATTCCTTTTATCTGTATAGCATGGATATGAATATGGATAATCATATGTCCTCTAATGCTAAGCTCCATTGTGTTTATCTGTCCTGGACATTTAGAAAGCCTTATTTTATAGATGAGGAATTAAAGCAAAGAAAATCCAAACCCAATATTCAAATGGCCTAAATTGTAAACAGGGCTTTGGATCTAAAATTTCCTTCTGGCTTCTCTAAGCAGCCTCCTGCATGGTGCTTTACCAAAACATCAGTTTCTCAGAAGTAGCCAACTCTCTCCTCTGATCAGTCATGGACACTTTGTGCTGCCTGAATGTAGCCCTGAGAGAAGCTTAAATGCACATACAAACGTTTAGCCTGGTACTTTTCTGCCAACTTTCTGACCCTTCTCCACTGCAACTCTAAAGGACCTGGGTAAGAGACAGAGAGTACTCACTGGAGTTATCAAAGTCTATCCTTCTGCAAATGTGTGGAGGAAAACCCAGGTCTAAAAAGCTAGATATAGTGTTTAAGCTTGTAGATATTCCAGCAGATTTACAATGTGTGCATGTACTTGAGAATAACCAAAACCCTTCAGTTTTCCCAATCCACTTCTCTTCACAGTTCCTGTTATCTTCTGGACTGACCTATTCCCCACATATACTAACTATTCACACTATTACGTGAATGATGCTCTCTGAATACCAAGCACATATTATGTATAATTAGACTTTCTAAATGTAAAGTTAGGGTAATAAAAACTTACCAGAATTAATACTATATTCTCCATATATAACCTATGTGAGTGTTTCTGAGGGAAAGCAACTTAGAAAAAATAATAAAATTAGTTCTTCAGTGAAAATCTGTGCAGTTCATCTCACTCCTAAGCAATGGGCATAGCTATAGGTATTTTTTGCAGTGATTGCTTTTTCTTTTTTTATGAACAGGGAGGAAGTCTTCCCCTGTGTACAAAAGCAGCAGATACTAAATTTTGGATGGTGCTTTTGTTTAGGAGAAGAATTCTGACGGTACACTAACATCAGAAATTCACCAGGAGGTTTTCTTTCGGAAGTAAATGGCTTCTGCTAGCTTAAATATTCTTAAGAATAATTGAAACAAGTGAAAAACATAACTACAATCAGCTATTTTATAATTATTTAACTGCTTTTTTTAACTGAGGAAGAACTGATATTTCTAATTAGATTTTGATCTTAGCTAGATTAGAATACAGGCAGTAGAACTATCCTGTATTTACACTGACATCCAACAAATAATTTTTTTATTCACTCAGTTGGTTGCTTTCCTGCCCTTGCAAAACCACTGCATAAATACTGGCAGGTATCTTTGGGGACCCGTGTCATAGCACAGGTTTCTGGAAATCACTAATAAAATGCTGCTACAGAACATCCTTATCTGTGCCTTAAGCTCCATAAACAAGGGGCAATCAGTCTTTTTTGAAAATTAACTATATTATCCTCACTAAGAAAAGGACCAGGCTATCAGGTTTGCAACTAATGTGAGGAATAGAGGGAAATTTCACACACCTAAGCAGGAATTTATCATTGACTTAGGATGGTATCTTTTTATAAGCCAAAAATATGGTGTGGTCTAGTACTTGGTACAGCACGAGACCAAGAATCAGATGTTTCACTGAATTATTTATGATCTGGGGCAGATACACCTGCTCTCCTCTGCCTTTCTTGCTTCTCACTCTTTGTATGGCTCTTTTTTTCAATGGGAAATCATTTTGGTAGAGATGTCGTTTTTCTTGGTTACATCATCAAGCATGAAAAAGTCTCTGTTTTTAACAGGAACTCTCAAACAATGATATCAACAATAAACAATTCTACTACACAGAAGAAATGGCTGCAAAATAGTATATTGAAAAACAATGTGGAAAGAAATTAATTTGAGATATTTAAGGTTCAGAAAAATTGATGATTCAGTCTAATTGGGCACATTAAACAAATTATATTCAAGGGATATGCTCCTGGCACACTGTAAAAACCTTTTTTTCCCCCTTTATAAAATGAGAAATCTGGTTAATTAAATTTACTTACTAAACAGCTTGTATTCCAACAGTAGAAAATGACAGATGTCTTTCATAAAATTAGTCATATTGTGGTAATTTTCCCCTCTCCTCAAAATATCGTGTGATTATGGACATATTTTCTCCTGTTAAAAAGCTATCTGTCATAATTGCTAATGAATTCAATGCAAAAATGGTCTGAAAGAAAAGGTGTTCTACATGAAATATAGAGAAAAGTTTTTTTGTGACACATTTTCTTGTTGCAACTTTATTCTGTGGGCTGTTAGCTCCTTGCAGAATTCAGTCTAATTTTCAAGGCTTATGCTTACAAAGGCCAATCATGTAATAATTCATTTGGTATTCATTGAGAGACCTTTAATCGTGATGGATTAATTTATTATAAATGTGGATATAATATGTTATTTCATAATATCATCACTGTAATTTAGCAATTAAACAGTCTGTTATTATTTCAATCACTGCCCAGATCTGTATCATCATACAATGTTTTGCTCCATGGTGAGTTATTTTATATTACATATAAGACAATGGATTTTTTTTTTAAGAGGAAACCTTTGGGGAAGCAGAAATATGTAAGATAACACTTTGCCCCCATATTCTCTTTGTCTTTGTCATGATTTATCCTAAATACTTAAAGGCAGCTAGTCAGAGGCTTGAAGTGATTACAGGTGTGATCCAAAGCTTGCTGAAGTCAATGCTACACTCAGCATCTTAACCCTATGGTGAGTGAGAGGCGTGTAAATACTTAGCAAGACAAAGATGTCAAAAGGGCAAAAATCAGGCAGGTACATCAATTAAGGGCAATCTGGGGTAATGGATAAAATTTGTCAGGTATGAGAAAATCTAACCTGCTATTTTTTGAAAGCTGAGGGATATTCCATTAGTGCTAACCTGTACTCCTCCTCCCTAGACAGACAAGTATAGGGCTTTCCAAAGGGCCTGGGATAAGGCCATTATAGCCCACTCTTAAGTTGCATTCTTGTGCAACATTTGTGCCTTCTGACACTTTCAACTCAGAAGAGGAACTGGGCTGCGTTTATGCTGATCCAGTTTTACCAACGTCAGATGTCTAAATGTTACAGTGACTCACATGAAATGATCCCAAAGAGAATCTGGCTCATAGTATAGTTTCCATGTTACAGAGGTGCAAACTGGGATGCACGGAAGTGAGATACGTTGCTTTGATCCTTACAGTGAATGTGGAAAGCTAAGAGGCGGAATCCCTGGAAAACCATATCCAACCATTTCTCTTCATTCTAACCATTTGGCCTAATTTCTTTCTCTAGCACATGCTGTTGCATGTTTGAATTTACACCATAGTAGCAGATAACTGCACCACCTGCCACAAATTCGAAAGCTTTTTTTTCCTTCATTTTAGAGTGGAAAGGTGGTAGAAGTTGCCAAGTTTCCGTCTCTGACTGGACACTGGAGAACAAATTGATCTGCTACTTTGAGCTCATTTTTTACACTCCCTCTATTGACATTTAAGTAACTGATTCTTCTCCATCATTCTTAGCTGTCTTTTTTCCTGCCTGTCAAGACTTGCTAAATTAAGATTCACAACCCAAGATAGTTCTCATATGAACCCAACAGGAGTCAATATGTTTACTTAGATAGATAGTTATTTTACAAGGTAGTGTAAAATGCATAATTTCTGTGGTGTATAAAGCCATGAAGCACAATCTGTCATGAGTAACTCATTTAATGTTTGATGTATCAGTGGATGCCTTCTTCAAAGAGCAATCTGGAATAAGTTATTAATAATGGGAGATCTGGAAAAAAGCTGCACAGGGAGCAAATGAAGAGATCAGAATAAAAATGATGATCATGTATAGTTGATAGAATTGATAGAGACCAAAAAATCCTGTTGAATCTTCCAATCACCTTCCCTGTCCTGGATTCAGCCCATTCAAGAGCATTTTCTGCTGCTTTTTCTTCTCACATTTGGACTGGATAACTGAGCTATCTGCACCTAGAGATGAAGAGCATTTTTACAGGCTAACAAATCTACTAGAACCAATGGTTTTAATCTCTCCTTGGCTACAGAATCAAAGCCAAGTTCTCTGCAGGTGTAAATGGGATCTGCTCCACTGCCTTAGGTGGAGTTTCACTCATTTACACCATTAAAGAATTTGGCACTAAGAATGTTGAGATCAAAAGGTTCCAGTTGGCAAAGGGATGTGCAGAAGAGAATCTGTCTGGGGAAATATTCTGGGAAGACTTATCTATCCTGTGGAAAGAAGACTTATTTTTCCTCAGAGGAGTGTGGTATTGATAAATACAAATTATATTAATTAATTTTGGGGCATCTCTTCTGACCTTGCTAACTCTAAACCGGCCAGCTACATAGGGAACCTGCCAAAACTCTGCAGAAGGAAAGCACAGTGATAGGGTCCTCTGTGTGCATTTTCACATCATATTATATGCATTTTGCACGTTTTCATTTTCCACTGACATAACACTTCCTGGTGGACTGTATTGTTAATTTAATAAAACCTGGATTAGAACACGTCCTGCCATAGCTGCTTGCACAACATGTATCAAAAGAAGTAACATTATTAGTAAATGTGTCTGCACGATGCCACCTGCTGCACTGGCAGAAATAATTTTCACCTAAATTGGAATTCCTGCATTATGTAATGAAGGTTTTACCATTATTATTTCAGAGACAACTAAGAAAGATCTGTTTATTTGTTAATAATCATTATGGGAAATATGGGAAGCAGTGAAATATCAAGACTTAATTAGGAAAATTATCTAAACTGACATTTCAAGTGAGTAGAATAACACAACTCCCACTTCCTCATCCCATCCCTCTCTGTAAAATGTATGCATCTGACTTTTCTAAAAAGGACAGCATTATTATATTTATGGCTTTATAACTTGGATGTTTGCTCAGAATCCAATATGTTCCTGAACAAGGCATGTTGGTAAGTACCTGGTCTGTTTATTTGGATAGATACAGATGTTCTTGGTCTGAAAGCCAGCTCCACTCAGCAGCCCTCATTAGGTCTCATTAGCTCAGTACCAACAGCCAGATTTCTTTCCTCTAATGAAGGAATAAAGTTTCCTTGCCTCTGCCCATGTCCCTTCGGGTAACAGCAGGATTCTCACCAGGGATGCACCAAGTTAGATCATGTCTGTCCAACTCACTGTCACTTCTCCATTGGTGGTCACTAGTGGGTGTCTAGTGCAGGCTGTATGAGTAAAGTAAGCTTATAATCCTTCCTCGTCTTCCAAATCTTCATGGTTCAAGAATGTCTTGTAGGTATACCCACACATTGAATGTTTATTATGCAGATTGGACATATACTTTGATATTTGAAAACACTTAACGTGTGCAGTCACCTGCTAGCAATCATTCTAATCTCTACTTTTCAGGAGGCATGTCCCTTTCCAAGTAAGGTATTGACGAAGAAGAAACATGAGTCACAATAACCATTAGTTTCAAACCCACTTTTATTACCTTCCTGAGAAGAGGTTTTCTTGCCCAGTAAAATTAATTTTAAGGAAATGAATGAAGCTGTGTAAGGAAACGTGGAGGACTAAGGATCTTTTGGGTGAAGAAGTTCCCCAAACCAGTTTTGCAACATGTGAAAGTTGCCTCCTTTTGAAATGTCTCGTCCTGCTTGCCCTCAATGTCCTTTTATTTTGTCCTAATGTATTTTGTGAAACCTATGCAGAGATATACGTTTATATAAGATAGACCACTTGTAGGGGTCATAGATTATAGTTTTCATTCTAGTAAAATCTTTGAAGACTAACATGAATCTGCAAATCACATTTAATGAGAAATATTTGCTTAAAGTTTTTAATAGCTTGAAGTATGAAACTGATTGGGAAGAACAGAAAAAGAACTGCTTCTGTATATTTACTCTTGTACTCAACCAAAAATAAGAAGATAATGCACAAAAGTATACTCTTTTATTGTTGAAAGAGAAAGAGAAAGAAAGTTAAACTATGCCAATGTTATTCTGTTTTATGATGGTCACCCTGTCTTCACAGACAGAAGGGGTTGATTATCCTTGCTGTAAATTATACAACTTTTTCTTTAGTGAAACACATCAAATGATGATATTTCCATGGTTTTCCAAAAGGTGATATTTGTGCAATAGATTATGAGATGTCCTGAAAGGCAAGAAAAATGCATCTGAAGAAAAGAAGCTCATGGGCAGAGTATTGCCTTCTAGAAAATCACTTTACTGGCTTATTTTAACTCAGAATTTACAAATCTGCTGCAAAGAAACAGCAGCTGGATCTTTATGTGTCAGCAGTTAGAACTGAGAGAATTTCTAATACAGAATTCCTAATACAAAGTATAGAACAGTGTAGAGGTCTAATGCTCATGTTCTTTTCTGTGTTGACTATATGACCTGTCTGCACAAAACTTTGAACAACTGCATCCATACAAGCAAGCTTGGAACCTCTAAAACAGACATCATGCTTTGCTGCAAGAATACCATTAACCTATATTACAGCCTTGCAGAATATGGTTATCCATATGGTTATCCACTTAATCATTCTATGATTCCTAGTGTAGGAATTTCTGGCTAAAATTATTTTGCCTGTGTCATGCAGAGAGTTGTACATGTTGGATCTGTAACTGCTATTGTCCTTAAAGATTAGTCAGGCTCTAGAGACTATTCTTTACCATTCTGGGGCAGATGTTCAGCAGACTTAGAGGGGTCACTCTGATTTATATCAGTGGAAGGTCTGGCAGGCTTGTCTGAGTGGAATTGTTATTGTTCTGAAGAAAACAAATCTGAGATGAACACTAATGTAACCCCCCTACATTTTAATGCAGTTCTGATGTGGGTATAAATACACTTGTGTACCCAGAACAAGATGATGGGTGGGTTTATTAAACTGTGTCTGTTTTTTCAAGGTTTATTAATAATTCATGTATTAATAAAGATTTCAGCTGTGGTGGAGTCTTTATCCTACCATAACAGGAGCTCCTGGCTTCATAACTCCACTGGAGCAACCCAAATGATAAATATGAGCTGAAGAACAGCAGCCAAATCCTTCTAGGCACTGTATATTTGTGTTTGCCAGAAAAATTATGGCCAGCCAAAGGAGCAGGACATGGAAAGTAGCCACCTCTGTTTTTGGCACTTCTCAAAGTCCACTGAGGCCACTACACAAGTCTTTCATACTTGGACCTACAGAAGTACCTTCGGAAACTTGGTACAGGGGTTGGGGGGCAGCAGAGAGTGCTTATTTATGAGTTACTGAGCAGTCCCTGATGCAGCAGCTGCCATGATGCACAGCCTCAATGTAGTTTATTCATACTCCTGGCAAGCATTATCCTCATGGGGAACTGTGATTTCGGATGTTGCTGGCTGGAATACGAGCATACTTTACTGCTTCTCTTGCATATATGAGTATATTCACTCTGAGGGCAGTTTCAACATTTGGCCCCATGCCTGGACATCATTACTATTGGGCACTTACACTGAACACAATCATGCTGACCAAAGTCTGTACTGAAAAGATTACATTCTCCCAAACCCATATTTTCAATTTGGCCATCACGCTTCTCACAGCAGGATTTTTTTTTGGAAACACTGTAGGCAGTGTTTGCTGTAAACAGCATTACCTGAAAAACCTGGTGAATATCATAGGTTTCATGAAAGTAAGATAATACAGATACATGGTACCCTCTAGTTAAACAGGATGAGTTGAAGTGAAGCAGTTAAACACTATGTGTTCCACATGGCACAAAAGCTCTAACTGCCTTGAAGTAGCTCTCCTAAGAAAGCACCTGGTTAGAGTGTGAGGCAAACTGACAATGCATTTTAACTTTAGAGAATAGTATTTTCCCACTTGTACTGCAAAGAGTTTTACTTTTTATAAATTTAAAAATGTTATTCTACTAATGGGACTGACAGTCAGACAGCAGCACCACGTGCCAGTGTGCCCTGAATCTAAAAGGGGAGGGAGCTTTGTGTTTCAAGCTGCAAGTGTTCCTATTCATACCACAATTGCAGTAAATTGTTTTGCTATCTCTGGGCATAAAGAAGTATAAGGCAGCTAAAAAAATTGGGTATTAAACCTGAATATCACCCCATTTTTTGGCAAGGCATTGGATTTTCAGAAACTGTACATGTTAGTTTGCTTGGCAGAGGGAATTGGCTGAAAAGAATATGATGATACTTCAGCAACAAAACGTTTATTTACTTGCTGAACTTAAAACCTTTCTGTGGTTGCAGTGGCTTCTATGGGACTGTTCCTATACCATAATCTTAAGCATATAATTAAAGGCTTTACTGGATCAGAGCCTGAACAACCAGTGCTGATTTCTGTTGAGTGCACATTATGCTAGGGACCAATTGTAAGCTCATTAAAATGAACAGAAAAGATCCAGCAGACATTGGATCACGCCTTGTCTCAGCACTTTCATTAGGGAAACAACATTGTCTCTTGTTTACTCTTTTGCAGGTCACTGAGTTCCCAGACTTCAAACCATTGATTACTTCATATTATCAGTGCAGTTAGAGATTTGCCATCTACTTAAATGAGTACAGGATAGGGCATGAGGAAATAAAAAGCAGAAAAGCAGAATCATGAACAATTTGTGATTCTGAGTATCGAGCACTTAAAAAGCAAGCAGGAGAGCAAGCTTGCTCCTGAATTCCTGGGCACAGAACAGTCCCTGCTTCAGAGCACTGCTTGTGCCATGCAATGTATCTGATAATGTACATTACATTTCTTTGGAACAGCACTGGAAACGACTTTTACCCTCCCTCCCCTTCCCTCAATACCCAGACTAATAAATCTCCCATTTGTCTCACCTGTAGTTACAATAAAGCTGTTCTCAACAGTGTTAACATCTGCCACGGTCATTCTTCTGGGGTGAGAAAGGCAGAACATTTTCATTGCTCGTTCATTTGTGAACACGAGTTAGGTAAAGCTGTCACTTGTGTCCAATTACGGGTGAGGATTTTATAGCACAGCCTCCTTCCTGAAGCTAAACTGACATGGCCAAGCCCCATTTTTTATTGTCGTTCTTGAGTTATTTGCAGCCATATTAAAAAACCTTATGCTCAGAAGTGGCAGGTGCCATGTGTTTTCTTAGCTACATTAAAAAATGCGATTTTGTGGCAACTTGACCACACCAGTGAAGCAGTAAATTTCTGTAATCTTTATGGTTAAGACTTTCACACAGGACTTTGCTGGATATATGTAAACCCATTAATACAGGAGCACAATGAAGACAAAATGAAAATACCTTTACAGTAAACAAACAAACAAACAAAAAAATAAAATCTGGGGATATTTTTTGCTGCTAAAGCAATGAAACATGTCAGAGGAAAATGCTAAAATAGGAAAAAAAAAAGCTTCACTGGGCTCACCCAACCTACTCTTCTTTTCAAATGACTGCCACCAATTTAGGTGAGAAGGGATAATTTGGCTTACACAAGTGTTAACATAGGCTTATCCTAAAGCATAACTGTGATGCAAAACTTTATAAATCCCTCTTCCAAACCCTTACTCCTTGCTACAGTACACTTCCACTGGGATAAGTGTTCTCCCAAATCTTTTTGCTGGCTTAGGGCGATGATACTCAGAACTTTCTTAGTTCCTAGCACATGTAGTGGCAGTAGCACATCTGCACACCCGTCATAGCTGCTTTGCTCACAAGATCTGCATTTACCAACATGAGCTTTGCTTTTGGAATGGAGACATTTTGGTGTTACTTGGGGTTGCCAAAGGTCCTCCCAGCTTCAGCATCTCAGTCACTGTGAGGGTTGGATACACGTTGTGTCATGTATAGAGCAAGAGGGTTTGTGCAGAGAGAAGAATAATTGACCTACCCTGCTTTGGAAAGGGATCTATGCTGGAAAATGGGTCTAATGCCACTTTCCCTCCTCCCCAGCTCTTCACAAAACTCCTCAAGACTCAGGGTCTCAGGGCTACCACTGCCAGGGGACAGATAGAGGCAGAGGAGGAATTAGGTCTATAGTTTCCAACAGAGTCCCAGACAAATGTTACATTTTGCAACAGGGTATCTCAATTATTAGCAGCAAGCAGATGAAAAACAGCAGTTAGATCCTGCACAATTTCACGTATTAATGTTTTTCTGACTTGTAAGTAATTTCAGTGGATATTTCCTAGATTTTCTATAAAATCATAGGAGCTATAGATTTTTTTTTTCCTTTCTTTAAGTAAGAAAGATGTGATTGGAATGTAATCACCTCACTCCAGGGACTGGATCTTCTGGAAAGTAAAGAAAACAACCTGCTCAGAGTGCAATATGAGGAAGGAAAGGGTTTGTATTATGGATTGCTCACAGACTTCCCCAGCAGAAACCACTTCCTCAGGTTTTACCATGGGGTTTGGACAAAACTCCTAAAGAAAACAGATCAAACAAGAAAACATCTTTGAATGTTTGTGGTTTGTTGTGAGACAGAAATGTTTTGAAAGTTAGAGCAGCTCTCTCAATCTCTTAAGGCTTCACACAAGCAAGCAAGGTTGGGGAGATCAGCTCACATGCTTCTGCACTCTGGGTGGCTGCACTGAAGCAAAAAATGCTATTCACAGGGTGGCCCTTTGAAGTCTGTGGAGTTTTGTCATTGATTTTGAGAGGCCCAGGATTTCATTCACAGTGTGTAAGGTTAAGCATGTGTGTAAGTCCTTGCAGGATCAAGGCTTAAATGTGTAAACCTGTTCAGCAAGAGTACCCAGCCTTTAATGTCTTGTGAATGTGGTCTCCTCTAACTGGGTAGGGATGCAGTTGCTCTTTATTCAAGTGAGAAAGCTTCATTTAGTATGCATATGTCCTCCATAATTGTCAGTGACTTAGCATACAGCAAAAGAAAGAAGTTAGTAGAGCCATTTATTAATGGAGAAGCTATGGAAAACACTGACTGCATCAGATTGATTAAGAGCCACTATTAATCTGCACTTCTGTCTCTTGTTATCCAAAATGCAGGCAACAGGCCTTCTGGATTGCTCGCTATGTCAATGGCTTGTACAGTGTTTATACATTACCCTCTGAAAATAGCAAGTGTATTAGAGATCAAATCCTGTGCTCAGAGCTCTTCTATTATGTGAGCAGTTCTGTTTCATGTTAAGACATTTTCTGCATACTTCAAAATCCAGCCACTGAATAAAGACTATCTCTGCAAAACATTGTAGATCTCAGGTTCAGAATAGAGCTACCTCAGTCATACCTGATGCTCAGTGATTTTATATTTAAACAAATGCAGAAACCCAGTTTTTCTGACTGAAACCAAACCTCCAGTTTATCTTCAGTATGATGAATGTTACCTAAGTGAAGAAAGAAATTAATCCTGAAGAGACCCTGTTTGTCTGATGCACAGTGTGCCCATATTGCTGAATGTCTTAGTTATCCATATCTCTAACAGCCATACTATGTATTTATATATACATACTAATAACTATTTATGTGCTGACATGTTTACTTTTGAAATGATTCTTTTTTTTCCTTGAAGATAGACCTGACTCATGCTGGTTATGGTCAACCTTAGGTATGACTTCCTTGAGACTTTATGAACAAGACTGCTCAAACCCTGTGTCCCTCTGATCTTTTCAACCCTCTATTCAAGTGGGCTGTGAACCCACCAGCATTACCCTCAAGCCTCCATGCCACATACTGGGACATAAAAGCAAATGCCTGGGGCCAAGCACTGGGCCAAGGGGACACAACTAGCTCCCCCACAGATGTCCAGGTGAAATGTGGAGGTGAGGGACCTTGTACCACCTGGGAGCCAAGGATCTCTCCACAGCAGGTATTTTTAACACTGTAAATGTTTCCTTATCTGTACAAATTTAGGAAGTCAAACTGCCAGTCTGGAAGCTTTCAAATCATATAGCTTCCTCTGAGTGATGGAACTTACATCAGGAGAACCAGCTCATTAAAATACTGGTGCCCAAATCGGACAGATCTCTTCATACTCACAGTTTCCTGACTTTTAGATACTTTGCAGCATTGCAGTGTAACGTTTAGATGCCACTGACCTGCAAAGTAGAACAAACAAACCAGTAACAGCAGCTCCTTTCCCT
>NW_009953811.1:4947333-5026660 GCF_000747805.2 Chaetura pelagica
TTTCCCTACATCAGTTCAGCCTGATAAAAAGTAACCATGAGGAACAAGATTAATTGTACGTTAAACACACTGCCTGGAATGCACTTGTGACTTCATCCCCCAGTAGCCCTTGAGGACTAACAAAATATGTGACTTATATTACTGTGTCTATGCAATCCAGTCTTAGTTGCACTATGATTAACCCTCTTTTAAACTCACTGTCAGGTATATGAGTCTCGGTAAGTCAACAGTACTATGACTGTTTTCCAAAGTATGTAATTTACAGAGTTTTAAACCTACTGCCTTTATCTGCCTTTATGAAGTAGTTTCAAGAGAAGCCAAGCAGATGATGGAAAGATGTCTAAATTAAGCAGTGCAACACTACGGTTAATTAAGAAAATTAGAGGACAGGCAGTTAAATGATCTGAGTTTTGAATGTGATGTCCTTCAGTGGGATTCAAAGAAAACCAGATGTTTAAAATAGGTCAGATAATTCACTTCCTGGAAGCAACTGCTTGTTTCTTCTGACTGTAACAGGACCCTGAGGTGGTCAGCTCAGATGCAGGTGTCAACAGCATAAGCATCTACATTTCAATGTGTCTGGTGTCCAAATGCCATGGGCAGAGACCAGACACTTAAAAGGGGGATATTGAAGCAGCTGGAGGTTACAGTTTGTGAAACCACATTAAAATAGATCTATGTGCAGAGCTTTTGGCTCCCTCCCCCTTTGTTACTTTCCCCAAGGAACATGACAGTAAGTGTCTTCAATAACAGGAGTAGTAAAGATGTGGCTCCAAGAGGTCTGGGAACACATCAGCCTTAGGATGGGAGTGAAGTTATCAGCCTCACAGGTCACCAGAGAAGCAAAGAAATCAAGGAAGTCTTTGTGTGATAATTATAGTCTAGAATTGAGCTCTCTGGGGCTCTACTACTTTTTCCACTGTGTTTCATTTTTGCTAATATTTTACCATTTACCTTAATAGGATAAAGTATTTCTTTATATCCTTACTTCATATCTAGTGACCTGATAAATACTGTGTGCTCTTGGGAGTGATGAAAGTAATTAGTAGGTAGTAGATTATTTTTAGGGTTTCCTGTACCTTATACAGGCCTAGGAGTCCCCGGGAGCCTACAGCAAACCTTGCACACCAAGGAGATGAAAAATGTGACTAGCTGCCAGACTTGTGGAAGGACTCTGTCTTGACAAGTGTTGGCCCAATATGTTATCAATCAGCTAGTGGAGGAGGACCAGAGACATGGGACCACTCTGAGCCAGGTGCAGCCGTCTTGCTTCATTTGGTGATGAAGAGCTTCAGGAATGGCTCTTGTTGAAAGAAGACCATAGCTAATTTGTTAAATCAAATGGAAACACAGCAAGCCCCTTGTAATGCCATAAATCATTTGCAGCTAGAAGAGAAGAGAAATGTAAAAGTCTTTTATTACTAGAATGAAAAAAAAAAATAATCCTCAGAGGTGAAAATCTAAGCATTTTGTCATCACTTTTCAGTTCTTCAATTCAGCTGACCAGAATGTAATGCTAATAAATAATCCCAGCCGGGGAAAAACGTACTATGGCACGTTCTTAAGTACTTTTGCAGAGTCCTGAGAAAAGTTTAAGAATCTGGTCTCTCTCAAGAGAAAGAAGCTGATGAAATCCCATCATTATTGCCCATGGCAATGTTGGGATTTTCCCCACATCAACCTGCTGCTTGCAACTCAGATTTGCAGTGACTTTATATGGAGAGCTGGAGTTGTGGAAGAAATACAGAATTATGCTTTTTCCTGTGAAGAAAATTCATAGCTATGTTATCAGAGTTTCTAATTATAAAACTTCTTTAATGTTTTACTAATAGCAGGGGAGGGAAGATGCCAAAATTTATGGTATTTCACAAATGAGATTATGGGTTGATTTCTGATTGGATGACAGGACCTGAATAATAAAACTCATAATTTCATTCTATGTTCATCTAGTGATGGCAGAAGTTCTTTGTGTATAATAGCACCATTTCTATTCAGGAATCTTGTTAACAGTTGTAAACTCAGATTATCATTTTTATTAGCCTAGTGTTTCCTTATTTCTGTGTTACTGACAGGAAATTACAGCACGTTTTCTGGTCTGTGTTTTTTATTTTCTTTTTGTTACAATGAAAGCAATTCCATTCAACTAGAAATTTCCAAGCACTGGGTGGAAAGCAGTATTGCTAGAAGCCAGCAGTGATTTAAAGTGCGCAGATTAATTAGAAATACATATATTTAAAGACTAAATTCAAAGAGAAAGTAGATTGGTAGATTAGGTTAGAATGGGTGTTTTTAAAGGTACAGATATTTGGCTTTTTATACTTAGTGACTTCAGAAACAAACTCATGTCACCACACTCAGCATTAAAACTTGGCTGTACTATGCTTTCATGCCACCTCATAACACTAACTTTGCCATCACCTCTATAACTGAGTATCCCTGGCTACATTCAAGCTTTACTCCATGCAGTCTGCTCCTTGCTAAGATGTTCACCAAGAGCAGCGGGAATCAGCCACCATGAACTTCTAATGGCTTTGGGTGATTAGGAAACTCAAGTGAGAGTCTAGGTAGTTGTTTCACCCCATTAAGCCACTTGGGCATTGTAAAAGCACCGTTTCTAGGAGAGTGTGAGACTACAGCTGCATAATTTACTGTCAACAGCCTACGGTTTATTCATATTACATCAGATACGCTTCTAACTGTCAGTTGATACTGAGTGAATAAAAACTTATTTCCATAACAAGAACACTGAATCCAATCCTTTTCTGCTCTAGTTTTAAATGGATGGGAGTTTAAGATTACAAGGGACAAAGCCTAATTTTCTGGGCCTTGCACTTGCAGACCTTGGTGTTGGGGTGAGGGGAGGCAAGTTGTGAGGGCAAAAGCAAGATATGGGAGATACAATGACCTCGTTTCACAAGACACCATCATTTTCTGGCCAAGCAATGTAAACTTTCTGAAAAGTATTGCAGTGTTTGAAATTGAGGCTAAAATAGAGTGATGAACTTTGGCAAGTGCAGTGTCCTTAACCTTGTGGCCTAACAAAGTTACTGTGAAGGAATGTGATTTTCCATATGGCATTGGCACATTGTCTCCTTCTCTCTAGAGACATGTAAAGAAGCCTGTGTTTAATCCCTGGCTGCTCCTCATCTCCCCTCTCCTTGCACAAGTTTGCTCCTGTGATCACATTATGCATTTGCCAAAACAGACCTCAGAATCTGGATAATCTGATGTATCAATCTAGAGGTGTTTAATTTCAAGGCATCTGTTTGTTTTCTGTTTGTTTGTTTGTGTTTTTCTTTTTATTTATGTATTTTTTTAAATATTGAGGAAAACAGCTTTCAAGGAATTGCAGGACTGAATCACACTGGCTTTCTAAAACCATTAGAGTTCTCTGAAATATCCTATCCTATGTTCAAAAGTTTTCTTCAACATGGACACAAACCTGTGAATAACGGTAAGGGTAGTGTTTATTCATGTAGTTTATTCTAAATACTTCAGTAAAAGCTTACACAATCAAGTATTAAGTGTAAACTGTTGCAGGAACTATAGGAAAACTACATGAAAAGAGAAGTAGTTCAGCAATTGTAAGATCCAGTTCTGCATGTACTCAGTAATTTCCTCTTAAATACATGACAAGCTCAGCCTTCCTGTTGATTTCAGTAAGTATTGTAGCATTTACTCCTTGGAAAGCCTGAGAAAAAAACCTGTCACTGTATACGTTTTATAAGGACAAACACAAAGCAGAAGCAAAACACATGTCATTTTCTAAATGAGAATGGTATTAATAATGAAGCTAGAAAGCAAACCTTGGAAATCGAGGGACTTGCAAGGCAGGAGCTGCAACATGTATAAGACAGACCTGATTGTATCTGGCAGGCTTTTATTCATAGGAAAAAACATCAAATTCATTTTTTACATATGCAACACTTGGTATTTAATTTCAAAGTTTGTCAGCTTCTTGCAATTAGCTACTACAATGGTATGACGAGACAAGAAGTGGAACATCCCTTCCCCCTTTCTCCAGAGGAACAATGCAAGGGACAGCAAGAACTTTACCCAGCACTGGACAACAATAAATCCTGGATACACTGACCTCACTTGATGCAAGCTGAAAAATATTTATTTATTTTTTAGAAAAGTTTCAGTGTTGCACTTTTCTACCAACTAGACAGCTGAACTGGCAGAATGATACCCAAGACCATCTCCTCCACCCCCATCTCCACCCCCGTCGTATCAGTGCTTCAGGCAGCAATCATTAAACAAAAATCACACACACAACCCCCCCCCAACTAAAGTATCTTTTCTGATAGGTGCGTGGAACAGAAACCAAAAAACAGTCAAGTCCTCATTGTCATAGTGCGACAATCACAGCATCGTTTCTGTTGAGCAAATAGTCAATTCACAGAGAGAAAAGCATCATGAGGACAGACAGGAAAGCTGTTATTATCCATTTTAAGTAATAGGAGAAGGTCACATATCAAGCGGTTACACCTTTTCATTACATCCTAACCCTCCACAGCAGGGGAACTACACTTATGACTGTGTTAGATATACAAAAGCTTTCAGCTCCAAAAAAGGAAAAGAAAAGATGGGGAAGGGAAAAAAAAAATAAATATAAATTCATCTTACCAGCACGTTGCAGCACCAACTTGCTTGAAGAAACGTTGCCTTTACAGGTTTCTCTTTTAATTATCCTGGAAGCAGAAGGGGGAAAAAAAAAAGAAAAAAGAAGACGACGAAGCAGGGCTGTTAAATTAGCGTGTGCTAGAATCTTTTCACTTTGTCGCAGGGTAGAAAAATACCAAAAAGAAAAAGAAATAAAATAAAAAAAGGCACGCAAAGAAAGGAAAAGGAAAAAAAAAAAAAAAGGAAAAGAAAGCTCAGTAATTTAAATTTGCTGTCAGTTCAGGCAGCATCGCTCTGTCCCGCCCCTCTTCCCACTGGGTTCTACTACCTGCAGGGCTGCAACTGACAGCTACTGTGCAAACAAAAAAAAAGGCAAAAAGCATGCTGGGACCATGCTGTCTGCTGTCTGAGGCTCTCTCCACTTCTGATGAGTGAAAATCAGTAATGGAAAGGTTCTGTTGTTGTTTGCTAGGATTTTTAAGTTTTCTTTGCATTAAATTTCATTTATTTTTAATTGATACGATGCAGCACGTGACAGAAACTGGTGGTTGTGTTTCTCAGTTCTCCCTCAGGATGGAAACTAAGCTGAACAGATTGATTTAAAATAGTATGGTATCTGTAGAATATACATAGAGGTTTGCCATGCTGCACTTTGCAGTCAGCCCTTCCTGTAATACTGTGTACAGAAATCTTTGTTTGAATGAGAAGTCAGGAAAACATTTCAACAGAAAGCAGTTACAACTCTGGCACTCAAAGAAGTTGCCAGTATTGTTTTTACTCTGCTTTTAAGTTTTCCTTCCAAACTTTTTCAAATAATTTTTGAGAACAAAAACGAAGAGAAGTCAGAGGCATAATGAACAACTGGCACAACACTTGTGGAAGAAGAATGAACTAACAATCACAGCACATAAAAAGCTGTGCTTTTAACCAGATGTTTAAAACCTTTTTTAAAGATCTGTGCTGGTGACTATTAGCAGACTGCACACATCATGTGACTGTGAAATATTTGATGAAAACTAACAAGAAAAACAAGTACGAAAGCTATAAATGCTTTTTTATAGCTATTTTAATTGTTGCTAACAGGCTTTTAGCAACGGGGCTAAAATCATCCTTCCAAAACAACTAGAAGCATAATCTATAACTTCTAACTATAAATGTATTCACCAAAATATGGTTCCCCCCTAATTATAAAATAAAATTAAAAGAGTGAAATGAGGCTTTTCCTTAATACTTTACTAGTAATTGCTTGGATCATGCCACAGTAAATATGCAACATTTGTATTCAGTTATTGCTCTACTTATGTGTGTAACCATAAAATAAAAAGCTGAAATGTTTAAACTTAATTAAATTAATCTCTGCTTTACTCAAAGTTTGCCATTTACACAGATAGCGACACATGCCTGCTGAATATGCCTGCCATAGACAATTGGCTTTTAAATAGATTATTAAAAACTCTGCAGAAACTAATTGCTGCTATGCTTGTATCTCTTCTGCTGCCTTTACTCACTGAAGTAGCTCTGATAGGACAACTCCTACAACCAGGAACTGCTCCACAGGGTTCAAGGTGTATGGTCTGGCCTACAGCCCTTGTAAGGCTCCAGTTCATAACCAGCCAGCCATGTTGAAGTGGTGCATCATTCAACATTTAAGTTGCTTTTCTTCTCTTTTAAAAACTTCAGATCCTTTTAGCAGGTGACCATCTGAAGCCATTTATACAGATGGCAGAAATCCCCCACCAATACAGAGATGAGGTTTAAACTGGGATGGCTGAGAACCATCTCTTTGCAAAGTTCACCAAGATCTCTTAGCAAACTCATGCTGTCTACAAGAATTTTTGCCATCCCCTGCGGGTTCAGTCTCAGTAGAGAGGGAAAAGACATTTTGACTTCAAAATGGAAATACAAATACATAAGGACAGTGAACATAATTTGGAAGAGGCACAATAGCAGAGTTCCCAAGTGGTCACAACAAAAATGCAACATTTTTACAGTAGAATTTGCCCTCATTTACACTTGTGTGGCTTTAAAGCCCTATTTTTATGTTACTAAAATGTTTTATCATCCATTTTCATCCAAGTTCAGTGTCTTCTGTCCTTTGTTTTAAAAGCAAGATTTTTCTGCTTTTTGTTTCTTTTTAAGATGAAAAAATGGTAAGTGGCAAAAAAAGGTGTTCTTGATGATTTGACAGTATTTAATCCTTATTTTGGTATGTTCACATACACACACAAGCTTGATTTCAAAATTTTTTTCAATCCAACCAACTTCTTATCCTTCTATTTCTTCTTGCAAAAGTCAAGGGTGGCCTGTTCTTAATGCACTTGGCATTTGAAGTAAGGCACTCAGACCTTCCAAAGACAAATAATTGAACTTTGTGTTTAATGGAATACAGTAGTGCACTAAATAACAAAAACTAAAAAAGCTTGATTTAGCAAGGAAAGACAGCTAAAAAGGCAATTTGACTAATTGGTTGAAAAAATGCACAAAAGCTCATAAAATGAAGCATTTATAGAAATACACCTTACTTGCGTTATGAACTTGAAATAAAAATAATGACAAAGCAAGCTATTAATATAAAAGTAAGCTGTTAATGTCAACCTTTTCTTCTGTAACGTAGGACACTAGAAAACACAAGAACAAAAACTGAGATGTTTAGAAGAACAGAGTCTGATTGAAGTCAGTGGAAGCTTCATTCATTTTAGGGTTTCAGTGATGCTGTATGTTATGATTAACCATTCAGTATCTCTGTTAAAATCTGATTTTTATTAAGGCTTTGGACTGTAGAAGTAGGGTAGGTACTATGGGAAAGAAAATACTTTCTTTCTGTTTCTATAGTCAGTTTTTAATGAATCAGTTAAATTAAAGAAGCAGTAATTAATAGAGGTTTCCTACTATATAATGCAAAAGAAAGTGTCTAATTAACCTTTATATACTTAACAAAACACTATCGAGTGAAGCATTTTCTGGTCTTGTTTTAGTCAGCAATATTTTTGCCCTTAACTTCGGTGGAATTCACATGGACTCTTTTGTTGTTATGCCCTTCTCCCCTACCCCAGAAGTTTTCATGTCATTGACTATCAAGGATTAGCTCCGATAAACACTGAAAATATTTTTTAAATTTCCATTCTTTTTTTTTTAATTTATTTTTTTTTTAAAACCCAACACATTAAATCTTCAAAATCCTTTTTTTGCACTGTGTCTAAATAGAGCCTGCTATGCTGTCATGGGCAAAAAGCTGAAGGAGCTGTATCCTCGTAAGACATTAGTTCTGTTTAGCAAACACCAAAAAGATCTCTTTTCTCCTCTTGTAAAGGGCTTCGTCTGTAGCCCGATCTATCTGCTTCAAATGGGTCAAATCCTGTGCCGTCCTGCACCTTAGAAGCCAAGAAGGTCACTCCTACCTAAAGGGAATTTAGAGAAAATATGACTTACATGGCTGAGAGATATAAACATAACTTCATGTAAACAACCAACTCCATTGTTATAGGGACACTTGTGAATAAACATGGGCCATACAACCAGCTATATCTTTCAACTTCCAGTAGTCAAACATTTTTAGACTTACCATATTAATTATGTCCATGTACTACCCAGCCTCTGGTGACTTCCTGTACCATAATTCTTTGTGTACAAGGTAAAGCTTCTGTTACACTCATTACCGTCTTCTGCAGCTTTAAATTGAGGGCTGCTTTCTCATACCTTTAATTGTTTTCTCCTGCATCTTCCAAGGAGAAGGTAGTCAAAGGTAGCTTCTAAACCAAGATATACAGTAATTAAAAGCTCTTTTGAAGGGAGTTTTTTTCTACAGCACCTGCTGTGAAAGGAGTACTTTGTGTACAGGTCTGTGTACTCTTTGAATCCATTGCAGTCTTGCAGAAGTCATGTGTTGTTGGAGGATTTTTACACCTGATGTGGTGACCTATATATGTTAATTACCCTATGCTGAAAAAAAACAACAAAAAAACAACACCAGGAGACCTCTCCTCGCTCCAGCAAAATCCAGCCCATAAAAATGGGTTGGTAAAGTGAAAAGTAAGGTTGTAAACTTCTGATTGCTTTGTGGATAATGATCACTTAATTTTGCTTATTTTTTTCCAGGTGCAAAAAGTGGCTTGTTGCAGTTTCCATTAAAAGATCATAACTTTAAACAAGTGTAGTTTTGCTTACCAAAATTTCTTATTGAAGAAGAAAACATTCTGTGGCTTATGTAATTTAATAAATGACAGTTACACATCTTAGCCCTTCCCTGTTGCTTTGTCTGTGGTTGAATTCATTTTTCATACCAGTGTTTCTGCACCCTCAGTATGTCCTGTTATATTGCAATCAAAGGGGGCTAATGTAAAAAAAAATAATCTACATAATTTGGTGCTTTGATAAATTAATCCATCCTTGTGTGTTAGCCTTCTAAATATGCCCATGTTAAGAATAGTTTGTGGGTTGGAAGTAAAGCCCTAAGACAAGAAAGACAGTTAAATGCTGGCAGAAACAGACTGCCCACTCTTTTCACAGGGAAAATAATGTGAATGATAAGGGTGCCACCTCTAGTCATAATTTATTTTTGGGGTCTGCTTTGCTGTTTGGTTGCATTTGATGGGATGTTCACTGATAATTCGATGGAAACCTCCACGTGCTAAAACTGGACATAGTTAATCAGAGAAAGCATATTACTCAGCAATTTTGTAGAATTGCAATAACAGCCTTGGGTCTGAGGTGAAAGGACATGTTTTCCATGCTAGAGTAAATAGGAGAAGGAGAGGAGATAACCAGACCCTCCTTACCAACATCAAGTTCAAGTGTTTATAATAGACTCTATGAAATTCTCTTCTTAGCAGCCTCAGAACAGAAAGGCGCTTATTAATTGGCTCAGGAAGTATTTGGACATTTTTCACTGCTATAGATTGAAAGGGTAAAAAAAATTAGACAGCTACCATGGCCGTTATGAGAGGTCAACACCAAATCTTGATAGGAGCTACTTATCTTGTATTTAGAAAATGCCACAATAAATCAGACATCAAGAGGCCTCATATATTTCAATGGAGGTCACCACAAACACTTGGTGTTTATTTTCCCTGAAACATATCACTACATACCTCCAGCACGTGATCCTCAGAAGCAAACCTGTCAGACACAGTCATGTGCATTTTCACAATTTACCCTAAAGAATAATTAATTCTTGCACTAGCACTGAGTTTTATTGCTATTTACTGAGACTCCATAAAATAGCTCCCAATGCTCATTCCAATGCCTTACAATGCAAGTCCATCTATAACTCCTGCCATTGAATTAACTGATTAGTTGCCTAAATACACTTTTCACTAAAGTGACAAGTTAACAAAGCAGCTGCAACTGCTTTAACCACACCTTTACTAGCCTGTAATTTCTGAGTCACTAACCCTTTAGGATTATGAAGCTTCTCCCCTGGCAAGCATCACTCCATCCTCTCAGACTCTAAATTAATGCCCAAGAATGTGATCACTTTGATGGGACCAGCTGTTTCTTCTGCTGCCAAAGCACTCCAAACACTTTGGCAGCTTCCCTAAATGTGCTCAGTAAATCCTGACATGTACCATAGGAGTGTGCTCTGTGGGCTCCTCAGCAAAACAGCAGCCGTGTAAGCAGCACTGACCTGGCATCTGACTTTTGTGTTTGAGCCTTATTGTATATATGTGGAGGGATCCAACAGGAATTCAGAAACTGCAGGTTGGCAGCTCCTGAGCCAACACCTTTTTTGCCTTCAAGCTTAAAACTTAACAGATGAGAGGTATACAATTGTACAGACAAAGGCATGATTTGGCCTTTCCTAAGCCTGCCTGTAAAATCTTTATCTTTTCCAATCTTTACAAGAGGATCAAGGAATACCAGCTCAGTCAGAAAGGTATTATTAGCAGGGCTAGAAGCACTGCTTGTCAAAGTTTCTTGATGGTTCCTTTTACATAACCCTGTTTTCAGTTGCTTATGGCTTTTTATCACACTGCATTTTGGGATTAAGTTTTCTCTGCTTGGGGTCTGCCTTTGATTGTCAGAAAACTTCAGCCAAATCAACCCAGTCTTTGTTGAGAATCAGGCTGAGGAAAAAGCATCTTAAGATGGCGGTAGTCTTTTCTTTCAGGAGGTCTATTGTGTTTCTGCCAGGACTCAAGCAGGGACTTGAAATTTGTCCATAAGCGTGGCATTTATGTCAGGGAAAGCAAAAAAACCCAACACAATAGTAAAGAAAATTAAATGAATGAGGGCACTTCTGTGGAAGGTGGTAAAAAACACAGGATGGACAAACTATGTTCAATTTAGGCAAGACTGCAGAGATGGCAGGATGACACCATCCTAATTTTGGGGGAGAAAATTCAGGGAGAAAGGCTTAGGATTATGGAGTTGTGCAGTGCCACTTCCTCTCAAGGCTGTGACCCACTTCACTTGCTAGTGTAGATATGGCCATTACAGTAAGTGCTGAGCAGTTCAACTGTTGGTAGAAATACTCAGAAAATAAAGACAAGAGAAGCAAGAATTGACCAGAGGCAATATGGTAGGACAGCAAATCTGGGCATGTATTCAGGAGGACAGAGAAAGAAAAGAGACTGGAAAAGCCTGGAAAAAGACTGAGATGCTGCTGGAGAGGAGAATAGGGTGGTTACATAAGAATTCTTGCCTGGAAGGAGGATGGGAGAAGGCAGTCAAAGGGATTGGTGAATATGCAGACACTGGAGATGTACTGTTGGAAACAGGATAGATGGGTAAAGAGAAATTGTGCAGTCAAGAGCACATGATTATAATAGAATCATTGAGGTAGGAAAGGACTTCTAAGATCATCTAGTCTAACCATCAACCCAACACCACCATGCCCACTAAACCATGTCCTGAAGTGCTACCTTCATACATTTTTTATACACCTCCAGGAGCAGTGACTCCATCACTTCCTTGGACAGCCTGTTCCAACGCCTAACCACTCCTTCTGCTATAATGGAGCATTTTACAGGGTGGGCTTTGAAGGGAATTACCTTACTTATTTCTCTGAAGTAAATAACGATAGAACCAGAATGACATGAAGTTGAGGCAGGGGAGGTTTAGATTGGGTATTAGGAAGAATTTCTATACTGCAGAACTGGTCAGGCACTGGAACAGCCTGCCGAGGGAGGTGGTTGAGTCACCACCCCTGGAGGTATTCAAAAGCCATGTAGATTTGGTACTTCAGGACATGCTCTAGTGGTCAAAGTTGTGTGTGGTTGTTGGTTGCTTGGGGGTTTTTTGTTAATCGTTTTTTTGATGGTTGGATTCAGTGATCTTCAAGGTCCTTTCCAACCATGACAATTCGGTGATTCAGTGGTTCTCTGAATATTGATAGTGACCTCAACTGTGGTTTTTCTTAACTTTTTGCCATGCTCACCCTCTATAAGCAGTAATGTTCTCGGACAGTGTTTTAATTTGTTAGGGCCTGTACAGAATCCTAATGATGTCCCTTGCTTGAGATCCTTGGTGTTATTGAAAATGAGTTCATAATAATGAAAGCAAATGTAACAATCAGTCAAATCCCATTAAACTCTTTACTGGTTTCTGTGACTGATACTTCTATTTCTCTTCTGTGTGTCTCTTCTGACAGCAGAACTTTGCCTTGAAGGGCAAGAACATCCCATCTGCTGACTTCTGAGATTGTAAATGCTCTTAAAAAGGAAAATATTCATCTCTTTGGTGTATAGGAGAGGCTGGTAGATGCAGCATTGCCTACACTGGGAATGGGTAATGTCTGTCTCCCTCATGGCTAACTATGCATGGATTGTGTCATCTTGTACACAAAGGGCAGATCCGACTGGGGCATATGTTATCATATAGCTGCAGTTACACAGAGGCCCTCAACATGAATACTATTAAAATGTGAAATGCTCATAGATGATTTTAAGCTTCACAGAGAGCCATAACAGCTACTGCAATAAATTAGAGCAGTTGCCAGGCACTTGTGTATCAGTGCACCCTAGCTGTCACTTTACAGGCTGCAGTGCAGCTCTGTCTTACTCTCATAGTGTATCTTACACCACAGGCACGTTCCCCAGGCCAGAGTTTATGTGGAAGAATTGCCATCCAATGGTGTTGCAATGGTCTCCTGTACAGAGCTCAAGAGAAACACAGGGGTCAAAATAGGTGCCAAAACCCTAGGGCCTGTCTGAACAACCTTTCTTTTTAATCCTCACAAGATTTCAGCCTATCTCCTTTCCTAGATCCCTTTGTTTTCTGATGAGGCAGGATCAGAACTGGATTTTCCTGAGGACAAGTGTGAGGAACAGCAATCAGTTTGCCTCATGCCTATATCCCTGTTCCTTTTAATATGACATTAAATGACCATTTCCCATGAAGTAAAATAAGTCATGACCTTAAGAACAGATATTTCCAGATCTAGCTGCACTACTGCTCTATAGCTAATCATTTATGTTGCCTGTGCATAATTAGGAATTTTTGTATGTTTCATTTAGCTTAAGTAATGAAGCAGCAAGTGATTTTTTTAACTATATTTGTTTTAACTCAATTGACTTTCGTTAATTCAATGGAACTAGTTATTAGTTATTACAGTACTTAGGATAGATTTTATTAAAGTTTTGGCTTTAACAGTGAAAACTCATTAATCATTCTTAAGTATTGTATGTAAAATAGGAACCTCTCACTGAAATGATGGAAATTGGACATGTCAGAGGGGAAAAAGAAATTCAGCACATATATTAAGAAACACAGAGTTCATACTCTTGGGACACACTAGTACACTTTTATTTCAAAAGCTCAAAAGCTGTCTAGATGAAGCAGTAAGTAACTGAGCAGTAATGCTGATCTTCAGTAATATCTTGTGAACTTTCATATTAGCTAGGCTAATGTGACCTGACAAAAAAAAATCCCTATCCAACATGAAAATTCAGAAGCAAACCCCTTCAGGAAACTGGATGACTTGGAAACATGTTTTGCTAGAAAACCAAGTTTTACCCAGTAGGAAATAGAGCAGGTTACAAGTGTGGAAGATCTGCTGTGCTATGTAGTTTTCTTTTCAAGTTTACCTAAGTTTATTATTGCACAGCTCCAAAGTTGCCTGTTTCCTTCAAATGCCTGAAATGTAAAAGCTTATGTCTTTATGTGTGATTCTATGCTGGCTACTAGATCTTGATTTTAATCTCTTTGGGCAACTACAGTGAAAATACTAGTAGAAGAGAAAAATATTTTTCTTTGTGTTTCACCCTGCAAATTTATCTCTAACTTTAAGTTTTCTTTCACCCCAGATCTCTTTAAATAACCCTGCATTTCAGGCTCTTTTTTCCTTCTTTTCTTTGCTATTCAATGTTAACTATTTTTTCTCTAGTGGGATTAGCTTGTAATTTTCCAGGCTAAACATAATTTTGATTTAAACTCACATTCCTAGCCTATTCAGGTCCTCTTGCATTATTTCACTGAGGTTGATAACCTTTACTGATTTTAGTACCATCTGCAACTTTCATTAGTATTCTGTTTACTCTTTTCCCTGGACCAAAATGAAGACATTAAGGCCTGACCTGCCTCCAGCAGTACCTGCTAGATACATCCTAGCAACTTTTAGTTTTGTTTTTCATTACCCATCATTTAGAATCTGCTCGACAGCTTGCAAAGTGAGTGACAATAAAAAGATGTTGCCTCAACCTTAGGATGTCTATGATAAACAATGGTAAGTAAAACTAAAATCCCTCAGACCCTAATAAAATAGTCAGTAGAGTTTTTCTTTGCATGCTTCACTACATACCTATTGCTCTAGCTCTTAAAAAAATTCTAAGCAGTAGTCCTCTTTTTTGGCTGGAAAATGTACATCATCTGAGTTCTTATCAAATTGTTCAGAAATGTCTTATACTATTGCTTATTTACAATATCAGTAAATACAGCTTTAGTAGATACCAATGTGGAAAGCTGGTGTTTTCCCTTAGCTGGAGGTTCATTTCCATTTCTCTGTTGTAGAATGAGTTATGGGAGGGCCTGAACCTTCATCAGTGGAAGAACATAAATTAGAAGGGTGTTGCCGAATGTTTCTCGAGGATCTGAGCGTTCCTCTACGAGGCAGGATAAGTGAATTCCCGGTGCCCTTTGTGACATTGCCCTTCAGCTGCACATGGTAATGTCTTGATTACTCTGACACACGAATGAATGAAGCACGTAGGAAACACCTGACTTATGATGCGTCATAATATATAATTTCAGACAATTTTGAGAATCACACACTTGAGAGAGGTAATGCTTGGATTTGCTATGAATTCCCAGCATGTCCTACAAGTCTGTACAGTGGTCCTGTGCATCTGTGGATCTGTGTGTCCCTCAAAACAAGCAGGAGACCCATCTCTTCTATTTTGGTGAGTGTTGAGATGCCCACCCACTAGGACCAAGGGTGTACACAGTTTTCTCTTATGCTAGCAACAAATCCCAGGCAAGGTGAATTACATAATTATCCAAATCAGATCAGCATGTTCTGTTGATGCAGCTGAGGGTTACTTTACATCCTTCCAGGTATCTCTTTCTCCTCACTATACCCTCATATAGCATAATCAGAATATTACAGCAAATTGAAAAGGCTGAGGGAGCCTTTCCAACTACACATTCTCATTCCATGTGGAAACATACATCAGAAACAGTCCAAAGCCACCTCTATTATCTTAAGCTGAAGTGGTGAAGTTCTGTGCAAGGAAAGGATGATAAACTCCTAGGCTAGCTTCAGCCTTTACCTAAGCCTAGTCTATTAAGTCTGTGTGAAATAAGAAGCTGCTTTCTGAAAACCAGGCTTTGATCTAAAGAACAATTTGTGGGGATCTAGTTGGGAAAAAGGGAGGGTTAATAGAGCATGGCATTGGTCTCTTGCTGAGAATTTCTGTTCATGCTCCCCATAATAGTAAACCAGCTGGACCTTGCTGCTGACTCTCTCAGGAACAGCTTTAATGTAAAGGTGATATTAAATGCTAAGACCACTGTCTAATTGATGTTATCTCACTGGTTCCTTTGCAGGAACAGCAGTTAAGAACCACTCTAGCAGCAGCTTTGGTCTAGCCTTGCTATTTGTAAAAAGCCAGAATGCAGGTGGCTTTGGAAGAGGTAAAAAGAGTGGTTAATCTACTTAGAACCATCCCTGCATTACTGACTACTTGGCTAATGGTACAGATTGCTTTTTAATATGTTAAAAATTGTTGGGATGTATATTTGTTGACTGCAGACTAAAGAAGTAGGGTAGAGTATCCACATGACTAGAAGATTTTAAGGTCCCTTCCAACCCTAGCCATTCTATGATGATGATTCTATGACAGTGGTAGGAGTGGTAGGAGTGGTAGGAGTGGTAGGAAGGAAGGAAGGAAGGAAGGAAGGAAGGAAGGAAGGAAGGAAGGCAGGAAGGAAGGAAGGAAGGAAGGAAGGAAGGAAGGAAAGACGTTGATGTTATCTCACTGGTTCCTTTGCAGGAACAGCAGTTAAGAACCACTCTAGCAGCAGCTTTGGTCTAGCCTTGCTATTTGTAAAAAGCCAGAATGCAGGTGGCTTTGGAAGAGGTAAAAAGAGTGGTTAATCTACTTAGAACCATCCCTGCATTACTGACTACTTGGCTAATGGTACAGATTGCTTTTTAATATGTTAAAAATTGTTGGGATGTATATTTGTTGACTGCAGACTAAAGAAGTAGGGTAGAGTATCCACATGACTAGAAGATTTTATGCTCCCTTCAAGCCCTAGCCATTCTATGATGATGATTAGATGAGAGTGGAATGGTAGGAAGGAAGGAAGGAAGGAAGGAAGGAAGGAAGGAAGGAAGGAAGGAAGGAAGGAAGGAAGGAAGGAAGGAAGGAAGGACCCTATCCTGCAATGTTAACTAGCATTGGCATTGATTGATCTTTCTGTGAAACATATAGAAACTCTACTTTACATATAATTTTACAAAAATTAGTCCTAAAAATGTAGTGAAATTTACAAGCAGAATCTCCTAAGTAGTAAGATTGAGTGGTTTGTTTAAAACAGACTTTATGAAAATAAGGGCTGCTCTGGACAGTCTGTCACTAATAGATTTATTTAATTGTTTGTTAATATGCTTATTTCCTAAACGAGATTAAAACACACATTTTCCATTTTTTAACTACAGTTTTGCAAACACTTTTTCTTTGCCCTATTTCTGGATGTACAAATAACAGACTCTTCTGAGACTTAAGGAAACTAAGAACTAAAGAGACATAAGTTCTTCACTCTGTAGCAAGAAGCAATAAAGGACCTGCAGGACTTGTGGCAAGAGTACCTTCTACATTGCTGGCAAAAATGGTCATGTATCCTATCCTCTTTTTCACCTCAGTGTTGGAGCTGATATTGGTCAGTAGGTACAACTGTGTTTCATAACTGTGTTATGGCTCTTGGTCTCCTCAATTCCTCATCCCAGGAAGAATACAGTGTGTAAATGTTACTATGGGAGGACTGTTTGGTTCAAGTGCTTGTGTACTTCCACCATGCCCAGGAGAAGAGAAGGCCTCCAGCTTCATTAATAAAATGTCATATGGGACAGATTATACACCCCTCAGCAGGACTTTCTAGCTTGCTTTCTTCACTGTGATTATGTACAGCTTCTTCAGACATGGCTCTGAACCCATTGTCCTAAGTGGAGGGCAAGAGCACACAGGTACCTATAAGGATAACACTGTTAATATGGCCCATTAGATCAAAAGTAGGGATCTTAATGTAATGTGGGGGTTTGTCTTTGGAAATAACAAACAAGATCAGACTCTAAAAACCAACAGTTTTAAGAGACTTTACTAGTGCTTTTTCCAGAACACTACACCTAAACACACCAAAGCCAAATACCTCAATGGTGTAACCCAGTGTGACAGGGAGAATTATGCTGGAGATTAATTTGGCTTCTGTGCATTTAACAGCAACTCAAGAAACAATATTTTTGAGAGACAGCCCTAGGTTTTTTTCATTCCTGTCTCCTCTTTATAATGTAGAAATGATGAGGAAATTGCTCCTGTGCTATTATGCTAAACCTTATTTGTCAATCTCTTAAAAAAAAATAATCAGAAAACATTCCAGAAAGTCAGGGAGGAAGTTCATACCAGCTTTCACTAATCTGCAGAAAATCCAGCCTACATGACTCCCCTGTCACTGCTGCTCCTTTCATCTATTCTTTATAAGGAATCTATTGAACTTTAATTAATATGAAAAATTCAGATTTTCATCTGATTTAAATGTGACTGACATCATGCTGCTACTAAAAGTGGAACAAAGTCCAAGTGTGATGAAAACAATGCTGAGTGTCTGGATTCAAGGGGGAATCTCAGAGCCCACAGAAAGTGTAATCTTAGAAATCTGTAATGCTGTGTAACAGATAAGTAGGGGAATGCCAGAAACTCATTTATATAGATGTCTATGATAAGGATAAGAGAGTGACACATGAAGTATCTATATTATCCTCAGCCTGGAGAGCTTTATGAAAGCTAATCTCACTTTTTCTAGTCAGGTTGCAGCTAGTTAGATGCCAGAATATTAATTAATCCTGTCTGAGTGCAGAATAGAGAAGAAAAATTCCATGGAATACAAAGAAATACATCTATGTGTCTTTGAGGATGAGAAGCAAGGGGAAATTTTAGGGTTTGAGGACTAGGTAGAGTAAAATTTTGGTGCCTCTGTTTCCAAGAGCTGCAGTGTCTGTTTTCATGTAATGAGTTTGCAAAGTAAATCCCAAAATTTGGAGTCAGATACATAGGCTTGCCATGCAATGAATTTGATGAGATAAGCAACTTAAAAGAGCAATGCTTAAAATTGAACAGACTAATTACAGGAAAACATTGAACATTAGAATGAACTCTTTAGGAATTAAGTTTCTTAATTAGAACTACAGATGTGTCTTAGTGTCTCCACAGAGACCATGTTGAAAGCCAGAACTGATAAAAGCTCTTGTGTTATTTTGCCCCAAATGGGTAAGCACTGTAAGATTTCATCCCCTCTGTAAGATGTAAGGTTCTAAATCATCATCTCAAAAGTGACCTAGTCCTCTTTCCATACTGTTTAACAAGAAAAGTGTATACCCCAAACTCTTGTCTGATGGCATCTTACACAGACATCTCCAAGTGAGCTTTAACCTGAGAGCTGTGGAACTCAAGAGGCTCAGCTTTTCCAGTGTACACACCCCATGTCTTGCAGGATATACATCTCACAAGAAGTCCTTGCTACCACAGAGGCACAGATAGATTGATATTAATTTGAGTGTATCTACACAGGGTAGCTACCCACCACCAGATTGCAATGTAGAGAGAAACATGTACATCAAAAGATGGAATAATTTCCTTGGATACCTCCTGATTTCTCCATGTATTAAGTTCCATATATCTATTTCTACAAGGACAGCTGCTGTTCTGCTTGGCTGAAGCCAGGGAGAAATCTGTAGAAAAATAAGTGTAACGGTAATAAAAGAAGAGCAGGGTTTAAAGTGAGCAACTAAAATCTACATTTAAGCTTTTCAAGAAGTAATCTGACTTTCACTTTTGTAGTCTGCCTTAAACATCACAGCTGTGTACTACTTCTTGAAAAGACAGTCGTACTAATTGCTCTCGTGATATCAGCTGTGGTCCCTGTAGCACTGTGACACCTCCTTGATCTGCATGACCTATTTCCCTGAAATGGGGGAGAAAAAAAAAAAAAAAAAGTTTTATTTCCTTGATCTTCTTCACTTGCCAACATTTGCAGTCATATTAGGAGACATTAAACCAGCTTCTTCAGCCTACTTTCAATACAAAGATCTAAGTCTTGATCTAAATCTTTGGATGCACCATAGAATTTTTCTAGGCACATCTCATTCCTTCAGTGGGGTCTGAGCATATTTTAAAGGAAATTATTTCTGGTACTTGCAAAGTGTTTTTCTAAACCTTTGCACTTTTCAACAAGGCTGAAGCCTTGTCCTGCAGCCCACAGATTTTAGCAACAGAAAGGTTAATAATGCTCATGTAGATCTAATGCTCAGCTTCAACCAAGTTTCATGCTTCAATCAAGTTTCATTTAAGGTTCATTTGAATGTGGTGTTGATGGAGATGGTTTAGGGGAGAACTTTGTAGAGTAGGGATGATGGTTGGACTCGGTGATCCCAAGGGTCTTTTCCAACCTGTATTGTTCTATGCTTCTATGATTCTAAAAGCAGAGGGGCTTTCAGACTAGCTGGTTTATCCTGTGATTGCCCATTTGGAGCAAGAGGTTAAGAGGCATCGGTCTATCTATTCCCAGCAAAACCAACACTAAAGCTTCCTTATATTTGACCTTGAGACAAGTTTGGTCAAGAATTCTGAAAAAATTCTTGTACTAAATTTAAAATATAGAAATACTCCTGTATATTTCCAGTACCTTTGCAAGAGTAATGAAAACTTTGGTCTGTCAATAAGCAGTTCCAGGAAATGTTTTCTGCACATAAAGGTCTTAAATTCAACAATATGGTTGGCGAATTTCAGTGTCTCAGGGCTTCCCACACTTGATAAATCTCTGTTATTTTTGAAAAGGAACATTTTCTATATTTTAAGCATTGTTCTGTCCATATTTTGAAATAATTCTAAGGTTTTTTTGCAGCTCTATCACTTATGCCTCCAACTCTGCCTATACAGCAAGCAACCATCCTAACAAAGGTCTTTCTCTCCAAAGCCTGACATAAAAGTAATTTGTTTGCATAGTGTCCAACATGGTAGAAGATATGTTGATATTGTTGGTTTTTTCTCCCCACAACAAAAAGTGCAATTTGAACATGAAACTACTGACAAAAAAATAATTTGCAATGTTTAACATATGTATTTCCAAAATTGAGCAAAGCTATCATTTTGTTACTCATAGGTAAATATATATTTTTTTTTTATAAAAAGTGACTAATATTGGAATTGAATAAGACATGCAATCACAGTTTTTTTGAGGTGTCCCACAAAAAATCTCAGCATAAAGAAAAAAACCCAAAGAAACACAAATACACACTGAAAAGTCTTTACTAAGATCTCCCATATCCACCTTTTTATTGTGGGAGGAGAAAATCTATTCCAGTTGGAATAATTAAAAAATCCCTGATCTGAAGACACTTTTCACTCTGAATGCTACAGGGCTACTTTTTCTTTTCTACAGTAGTTTGAATGCAGTATTAGAATATATTTTACAACCAATGAAACTACTTCAAATTGATTAGACTAAAGATACTGTTTTACTTGAAGTTGAGAACTCATTTCCTGTTATATTATAACTTATCCTCTAGACCGCTTAAGACACCAAACTTGCTGCTCTGACTGTTGGCAAGTCCGGAATGGGATAGGGCACCTTAGAAGAGCAGGGAGCCAAGATGACCTGCTGGAAGTGCAAGCCATGCATGATGACAGCTGCACATGTATCACTCCAGTGATGCAAACTCTTCCACTTCTCAGAGCAGATGAACTTGCTCAGATTCTGGAATCCTCTTCCTCCATACCTTTTGCTTCAATCCTTCCTCCTGTTTCCTCTGGAGCATGTTAACCTTGGTGGGCAACCTCCAATGGAGCTCCTTCCTACCTCCTTGCTGTAAACTAGCACTAGTCAGCAGTCACATATAGTCAAGCAGGTAAAACCAGACAAAAATGTTCTTACATAGGTGCTGGTTTTATGTCGTGGTGGTGAAATTAGCATTTCATGCATGTTTCTTATTTAAAGGGAGATGCAGGAGACTTTCTGGTGGCTTTGTGCTGGAGAAAAATGAAAAGCACTTTGAAGATAAATTATTGTGAATCATAGAATCAGCTCAGGGAAGACAGTAGTTAGGTAGCAAGGTCACATCATATGACAGCCATAGATGGGAAATAAATACTAACTGAGGATTTTGAAAATATTTGAGACAATCCTTCATTGCACTGCAGCTGGGTATCATCTTTATGCTGTGTGTTGTTAACCTCACAAGGCTCAATTTAGTGCCTCTAGTTTTATCAAGAATGTGAAAAATAGTGCATGAATTTTTGGTGTTAGATTAAGGTCCATATCAGTATTATACTGAAAGGCTCTTGCCAAAGGTGATGCCCCACACATTAAGCAGAGAGAGACCTCAGCATTAATTCACAAGATGGAGTGGAAGGTAAAATATTGCCTGCCAGGCCAGAGGGAGAGCAAAGATTATAACCATCAGTTCAGTTCCCTACTGTCCCACTTTTGGGACTGTATTTCTTTCCCTAAGCTTGTAACGGAGTGTGATATCCAGCAAGTGCAGCACAAAGCTGGTTGTTGTCTTGCCAAGTCCTTTACAATTTTTTCTCTTATCTGACAGCTATGCCTACATATTTTGCAAGTGATGATGGATGCCCATGTATGTTATGTTTTGTAGATTTATTTAAATCACCTCTTGTTATTACTGAAAGCATAATAGGGCTGCAGCAAAAATAAAACATCTGTGGTGCTTGACACAGCAACTTAAAGAGAAAGAAGAAAGCTTTTGAGAAGGCATGAAACATGTAAGAGAATTACTGGAAACAAGTGGTTGCAGCTAAATGGTTCTACTTAAACGTCAACATTTCATGGATCAGTAGGAAATTTTACCTGACTAAAGTTCTAGACACATTTCAGGAAGACCAAGCAGAGGCTTTAGTTGTAAGACTTTGTCAGAATTTAGGAACCTCTTCATACTTCTTCACTGATGTTTGAGCTAGCAAAATGGGAAATAGTCAGACCACATCATCTAGAAACAGAAATTAGTCAAAACTTTCCTGCATACTGTGAATGTGTTCAGTGCCATGTGCTGTTGCAAATTTCTCTGTGCAATTACTATGAATTTAGACTCTCTTCATCCATCATGCTGCCTAAACAGTTAGATATTTCCTCACATGCTCTAAAGGCACATAGCAAAGCTGAGTTGCTACAGAATGTGATTTGCATTTATTATCTTTAAATATGAACTTTATCGTGCAGCTCCAAAAAGGCTTGTTGTTATTACTGGACATTAAAAACTATGTGTGAACATAACATAAGAAAAAAATACATTTAAATAAGAGTGAGGTGCAATATTGTAGCTACCAGAGGAGCCTGGTTCAGTATATAAGCAACAGGAGGTGAAATAAGAAATGACTACTTTGAAGATAGAGTTTAATGGATTTATGAATGGGATTATTTGACAGGGTCACCTAAAACCATAAGGGACTATTTTCAATGATGCAGTTTACTGTCCTCTATTACTGCAAGGACAGCCTAACAGACAGAAAGAGTCTCCAAGTCATTTGGTTCCAAGTTTCTGTGATGCCTCACTTAATGTCTGAGCACAATCAGAAGGGACATATTAAACAAGTTAAAAGATATGAGGTCATCAACTATGATATATAAAGTAGAGCTAAAAAAATAACACCAGGCAAGATATTTAAACATGATTAGTGTTGTTGGTTACTGTGAGGTGTATCTCAATTTAGTGTGTCCAGCTTGATTTGCTAAATGAAAATATTTGTCATCACAGAATTCCTGCAAGGCTGGACAATTATGCAACCAAAAATAAACATTCATACTTGTAGCCTTCCTCAGAGCTGCAGTTGTTCTTACAATTACTCAAGATACACAAGTCCTGAAAATAAAACTAGCTCCAAACAAGTCAAATGGCAACAAAAAGAGGAAAAAAATTAAATAATTCAACATTATAAATTGTGTTTCAAGCCAAATCCCTCTCCCTGGATGACTTTGGACATAGAGGAGCTCTGTAGCTGCCTCAGTTATCCCTGGCCTGGGGTCCCAAGACCTCAGGTGTCAAGGGAGGTGTCCTGCCAACCCTTCTTAAGCTGAAGGATCATGAGCAGACTCTTCGTTTTGGCTGGGGGAGGCTGACACTTGGGGCTAAGCTTTAAAGGTCAAGCCAACAGTGAAGGTTAAGTCCAGTATCTTTCTGACAATCTGAGAAGCAGAAGCCTGTGTTCTCACACAGGCCTTTAGCATACTCTGGAAAGGTAGTTCCTGAGCTGATTCAAGTCTGTGGAGCTACACTGATTCAATAACGTTATTTCTGGCAGCTGAGCATTGGTCCCATATGAGCAGCAAACTGCTTTGCTGGGCCGGTTGAAGGAAAAAAGTTCCTTATCTGAATTGTGCTAAAAGTAGCCTACAGTTAGCTCCTTCCCATCGAAATCTAGAGGCAGTTAGCTCAGGAGAAGTAAATTTCCAGCAAGAACAATGCACACAGAGAGGCAGTGAAATGAGAGGCAGTGAAATGAGAGCTGGGATCCGAGGCACAGCAAGACTCACCCAGCTATGCAAAACCCAAGAATGGGACCAGAAAGGAAGCAGCTGTGTGCAGAGGTAGAAAAGACTTTCTGAAGGATATATGAATATGCCAGCAGGGAGTATCACTAGGTAACAGCTGTGGTTTGCCAGCCGCTCTGCTGCTCTGTTCTTGCCCACAGAAGGAAGACAAATTGATGAGTGGTGCTGATCTTCAGAGTCAACCCAGAGAGCCCCTGGCCCAGTGAAGGTGGCTGCTGCAGGCAGGTGCTGAACAAGGAAAATTTGGGTAGTTTGCCAACAGCCACCAGAAGAGTTTGTCCTGGAATCACAGCACTCATTTGCAGGAGGGCAAAGTTCAACTTCAGTATGCATCATTTTCTGAATTTTAAATAGTCAGAGATTTATCTTATGTTGTATCAGCACAGATAATTATATGGGGATTTCTTTGTAAAATAGCAGGATGGACAATGCAAAATCTAGCTGAAAACACAATCTACACCAAGGGTTTTGACTTTCTCAGTGGTCATGCTGGCAAATAAACCTTTATAAATAACTGAACCAGCAGTTGTCTTTCCAATTATTAATTGGCTTCCGTACAGCTGATAACATTGCATAAGATCTTTTCTTCAAAGAGAATACAAAGTTCAATTGAGAGTGATCTTTTAGGTGCACTTAGGGTGTTCTTTCATGGTGCATAAGGTTGCTTTAATCCATTTGAGGAGCTGGCTAAGTTTAAAAGCACTCTTAAAGGAGGACTGATAGATAATGCAGTGGTTTAATACCACAATTTGATGATCCAGACAAACTCTGTTGCTACTAGAACAAGAAAAGGCAAATTAATCTGAGGAAAGAAAGACTATACTTGATTTGTCTCTGTATTATTTTTTCAAAGCTATTTCAGGGACAGATGCCAAGCTTGTAAGGAAACACTCAACATGCCATTTTAGAAAATATGTCAGCTGTGTAATTGAATAATGTGGAATGTATTCGTCATTTCTGTGTACCTGGAGACACCTAGAAAAAGCATCTGCTCCCTACATGATGAACAGAAATACATTTTTTTTTTAAAAAAGCCAAAGATTGGGATTAAAAATACTGCCTTTTGTGGTGCTAAATATGCATTGCATGCTGCTAACCCCTGCAGCTATAAAATGTAAGCTACTACTAGAATTGTGCTCAATAGTTCCAGATGGTTCTATTCTGCCATGAATACACCAGTTCAAGGATTTCACAGTAACAGGAACACAAGATGTGTTTTCTGAACTTGTCTTTTGTTATTTTTGTAAAATACCCAGAAATGCATTTGATGCTTTGAAAAGATCTTCACCCAAAACCACAGGAAACTTAAAAAAAAAAAAAATTCATTTCATTTTTATTATATGCAAGGTCATACAGTAGTTATAGAACCCCACAAAAGAAAAATAAACTAAGAGAGCTCCCTTGCTTGCAAAGGAAGACAGGTCATGTTCTTACCAAGGACTGTGTCTTGCTGGTGCACTGTGTGGCACAAATAAGGGGTCCTGCAAGGTGTTTATGAGACTTAATGGCAACTGATTATACTTTTTGGTTAGTGGATCCCAAATACGAATTACATGCTTTTGTTTTAACCTGGGTGAATTGTGTTCAAGATTAGAGGGTAAAAAAACCCCGACACACACACACACACAAAACCAACAAGACAGGCAAGTGGTAGAGATATAGGAGGTAAAAGTATATAAGCTTTAGATCTTCTGTGGACTGTAACACCATGAATCTATAGTCAGTAACTCCTGTGAGAACAGGGTGTCCATGCATCATTAACAGATATTTTTTGTTCTTTTCCTCTTTTCTATTTTTTTTTTTTTTTGCTTCTAGTTTCTGTGTTCTCTGTTGTGGAGCAACTTTCCTTAGTTCCTAGAATTTGAATATTTCCTTGCATTACCTGTGAAGACACCTGGGAACTGGAAGACTGAGGTGTTACTGCCCATCTCCTCTCAGTTGTGGGAGTACCTATGGGTGTCCAGTCTCTGCTAGGAGATTTGTGGTGAACTTCTGAGCTCTGTGCTAGCACAAATTGTTGCCTCTGCTTACAATCCTAATTAATTCCAAGGGGGAATACTTAGTTGTTGGCTAGAAGTTGTCTTCCTCCTCAAATTCATAATGAATTAATTACATGCAAGAGAGAGTGCCCATCCTGTCCAGGGACTTCTATTTGAATTGGCACTGAACTGCTTCCTCAGGCAGGAAATCTTGGAAGTAAGGTACAGTACATGCTCATACCATCATATTCATCCTTGCAAATATGTAGTTACACCTGGCTTGCATAGCTTTGCACCTTGCATTTCCAAGCTTTGTGAGTGTAAACCTTATTCAGGCAGGAAGTTTTTATGGTTATTCAGATTGCAACACATATTAACAGAATATAAAGTAATAATGATGAAGTTTATTCTGCCTTTATGTTTTTAAGTTCAAAGAGACTAAGGAATATGTGATTCAAAGTGTTCTATTTGAAAGCTATCTGTTAGCATTACCTTTTTGTTGTGCCTTCTTAATATTGGAACCGTAACATTACTATGCTAATGAGATCCAAGAAAGTAGAATTCACCTAATTTGGGTGAAATTCATCTTACATGATATTGGTTGTTTAAAAATCAGACATCTCTGTTAGTTAGTTTCTTAGCTTTCTCTGCTGTTGATTGAGAGAGTCATCTTTAGGTGACAATTCACACCAGTGTCTTGGGTAGTAATATGTTTCAAAGCTATGTCATGTATGTGACCTAAATTCTCTGAGTTTAGGGCTGAGAGTCAGGAGGTCTTAAAAATAAGAAGATGTCTGTTTCTCCCACTAAGCAGGAGTTTCTGCACTATATGACCTGTGATTTCCTTGCAATTTTAAAGGCCAAAACAATTAAGTTCTTGCATCAATGATCTTGCAAGTAAAAAATGTGGTTTTATTGAAAGTAAGGTACCACAATAAGGATATTTAGGATCTGGTTTCTAATGTTAAGCACCCTGTTTTGAAAAAGTTTGCTTTAGTTTCTCATTTTCTGTTTAATCACCTATTTAATACTTCATATGCCTACGTCAAAGAAGTGCTGTGAGATTTAATTAATTTTTGAAAGCTCTTTGAAATCTTTAGAAAAGAGGCACTATACACATAAGTGCAAAGTATTACTACATTCCTAAAGAGACTTACCACAGAAAAGGTTAAGGTCAATTAACATTTTCTTGCCATTTATGCACATATTTTCAGATCACAAAAAGAAACTGGTATCAATTTAGTTAATTTCACTTGTATGCATTTTGAAATGAGTTATTTATAATTGACTTAAGTTGAAGTCTTACAGATCATCAAAATGGCAATAAATTATACCCTGCTTATAAGCTTCTAACACCCTATGGTTTTAGGCTGCTTTGTTTTAATTGAAATGTAAGTGTTTCAATTACACATTCTAATTAAAAAGTTTCAGGATCAAATTATCCATCTTTTTAAAATGGCTCAGGCAAGTGCAAAAAAAACCAAACAACCAACAAAACAACTACCCAAAACCTCTCCATGAGTTCCTGGAAATGTCTGTAGAGGTAACAATTCCCTGTTCCTTTGAATATCAAATCCACAGCTTAATTGAAACAGCAAAAAGCATTTTCACAAAAACTTGCTTTATCAGACATCTGAAAAAGAGACATTTAATAGACCAGCCCTGAACAAATTTCTTCTGAGAAATCACATTTAAGTATTTTGTTAAGCACACAGATGCACTTGCATGTGCTACTGCAGCCTTAAAGAACTTGGACTAACGTTTTTCAGAGAATGTCAAGGCTCTCAAGTCCTACAAAATTCCATCCGGATTTGGGTGATTTTTAAAGAAAAAGCTGCAAAGCTGAAGTTGAGAGACAACTAGATCAGACTAAACACATTGTAAATCACTTCCATTACACATCATAGAATATTACTCTACTCTAATTAAAACCATTTGATCTTACCATCATGTTTTAATTAAGATCTTGCTTTACATTCTTGCTATTAGAGCTGCTTCAGTTAAAAATAAATTTAAAAACTTAGTCAAGAACATTTTCATAAATAAACACATTTAATCAGCACACAACTTCTAGAAGGGTCATGTTATTTGAGTACTCAGTGTGGCAGATGTTTTGCAAAAATGCTTCTGAATCCTGAAACTATCAAGCATAAATGTTAGAATGGATATATATTTACTAATTTATTATTAGTTCACTCAGCTTGCAAAAAGTTTTAGGAAACCCTTACACATTAGGTAACTATGTATCTGGATTTTATTTAAATCATTATTTTTCTCCTTAAATTGGATTATAATATTGGAGGATGCAAATGCTACTTTTGTCACTGATTTTATGAAAACAGGTTTTAGAATTTTGTTTGTATCAGAAAAACTATTGAAGTTGGCTTTTACTTATGAATCATATGTGTAATAAAGAGAAGAAAAATCCATTTAGCAAAGCAAAATGCTGCAGTCCCCATATCTTTGTTAACTTCACTGAAGAAACAAATCTGAGTGGAGCTTCAAGTGAAATAAAACAGCTGGATTTTATATTGATATTTAATCAGCTCTGGAATAATTGATTTAAAAAAAGTATTAAAATAATCTGATGCAATAATTCCTTAATGTTGTTCATTTACTTACACAACCATGCAGTCTGAGACAGAGAAAACCTTCAGCTGATGCATTCTGACCCTGTGTACATCAGAAGCCATTTAGTTTTGCCTGAATTGAATTAAATTGCAGTTGTCTGAGTACCACAAAGACACCTGTGTGCAACATAGAGGCATCAAGAAACAGCAAAACCAACACTTCCTTTGGTAAGTTCTTCCAGTGATTAATCCCTTATCCTGTTTACAGCAGGGCATCATTCGGTTCCATCTTCCTCTGCTAGGTTAAAAAGCCACTTAAAACCTTGGTTTTCTTATCCTGGAGGTACTGATCAAGTAATCTCTCAACTTTCTTTCAAGCCATGGTTGTGCATGTGGAGTTGCTCCAAAGGAAGAAGATGAAGTTAACAGAGAAAGGACAGCCCTGCACAAATTCACCTGGGAAGCTATCCTAAGAAAAAGCTATCTTAGGAAAAAGCTATCTCAGTTCTGGAAGAAATCACCTTCACTTGGATACAAAGTAATGTTTTCTTGGTGAGAGTGGATTTCCTATGGTTTGAGGAGCTGTGTCCCACAGTAATAACCTTTTTCTCAGGGCAAGCAAGCTTTTCCAGGATGTATGTGTGTGTGGACTTCAAACAAAAACCAAAACACTCTGTAACAAGCTGTTAAAGTAGGAAAATAAAAGATGCTTGTGGGGTTTTTTTCAGCATTTAAATAACTTTTGTACTAAGATTATTTGGCTCGTTAATGCCACATCAACAATTACTGTCCATCTTTTGCTCCTCCTTGAAGAGTTAGAATTGTCACAGAATCACAGAATCTTAGGGGTTGGAACAGACCTGGAAAGATCATCCAGTCCAACCCCCCTGCCAGAACAAGATCACCCAGAGCACATCACACAGGAATGTGTCCAGGTGGGTTTTGACTGTCTCCAGGGATGGAGACTCCACAACATCTCTGGGCAGCCTGTTCCAAGGCTCTGTCACTCTCACAGTACAGAAGTTCTTTTCTGATGTTTTATTGTTGTCCCTCTTACACTGTATCTTATTAAGACTTCATATTGACTTCCGGTTGCACTACAATGCTATGTAACTTTGGTGATGCAACCCCAATTCTTTAGTGTTCCTCAGTTTTATGTGTGTAAGTAGCTAGACAGATGCAAATACCTGTTGGTGTTTTTCTTTGAATGGACCCAGGTTGTCAGATTATTCTGCAGGATTTCCTTGTCACTATCATTATCTTGTGCCAATAATTACCCTATTTTTTTTTTTTTTGGCAGCCACATAATGTTTACTTCTATGTCACTATGGAAACACTGAATTTTCTCAGCCCTAATAGAGATTCCCGCTGAATCCTACTCAAAATGCTTGCACAGAGTAAAATATTTCCTGTAAGTATTTTTTTCTGATGTCCGGTTTGATCTTAATTGTTTAACTGATTTTCTGTGAAACAGTGTTACTTGGTACTTTTCAAAAGGATAAGGGTATGAGTATTTATATGCCAATTTGAATACATATTATGGACTTTGTCAGAATTTAGGCACCTGAGTACAAAAGAGCTTTTCAACCTGTTAGTGAGGACTGTGAGATCACAAGCCAGCACCTTCCTTTCTTTCCTCTCTGCATTTTTATATTTTTTTTTTAGTTTCTAGTGTAGATTCTGTAGTCTTCAGCCCCCCTTCCCTTTCTCTCAATAATGATGTAGAACTGGTCAGAGGTGCTGCTTTGGAGACATGTCAACTGATGCACCAAATCTACTTCAGCTAAGGTACTTTTGATGATGCATGCACCAAACTAACTTTGTGTTCCAAATGGATGGCCAGGGCTGCCTCAGCAGCTCTTTCTTGCCAGAAGAAGACATCCTGACTTTTTTTTTCTATCTCCCCTAGCTGGCTCCTAGACACACACACAAGCTGTTTTCCATATGCAGGTTCTAACATTTGTCTGAGTTCTTGATGAGTCAATTCCATCCACTAAAGTAGAAGAAAAATAGCCCAGCAAAACAGTGAATAAGTTCAAGTAGAGCTTGCAAGATGAGTCCGATCAACCCCACAGGCAATAGAAGGGAATGGCTTAAAACAGGAAAAAGTGTCAAAGAGATAGGGACAAGAGGAGAAGGAGGGTCAGTACTGCCTCTTTAGACATCAGAAACTGTTATATAACTGGTCCTGTCTGCCTACAGTCTTATATAGCACACTCATGCAGCTTTCCTGGACCAAGTATTTACACACTAAGCCCATCTGAAATGTAATGTCAGGCATGTGTTATAAATCTCCAGGTGAGGTCATTTTGGGCACTGTAATACCTATTCTGCATACCAAAAGCATTGTGTCTCGTCTCTTAATTGTCTGTACAAAACTCATAATCTCATCAAAGATGACATTCAAATTTGTAAAATAAATTTTTTGCATTAATTAGTACTGACAGATATTCTCTGGATTTCCATCAACCTAATTCTTCTTTACATGTTTTCCATAACTTCATGTCTGTCTGACAACCCTGAAGCTTAGCAGATGATTCCATACATTCTTTCAGAATATTATCACATTAGTATATTTTTTTTAGTTCAGTATTTATTTCTTTGTTGTCAGGATTTTTTTCTGGTATTCCAGGATTTCTCAAGAATATTTGAGTAACAGTCAGAATCACAGAACCACAGAATGGTTTGAGTTGGAAGGGACCTTAAAGATCATCCAGATCCAACCCTCCTGCATGGGCAGGAACACCTCCCACTAGATCACGTTGCTCAGAGCCCCATCCAACCTTCCTCTGAACACTTCCAGGGAAGGGGCATCCACAACATCTCTAAGGAACCTGTTCCAGTGTCTCACCACCATCACACTAAAGAATTTCCTCCTAATGTCGAACCTAAATCTCCCTTCTTCCAGTTTTGATCTATACCCTCTTGTCCTCTCACTACAAGCCCTTTTAAAAAGTCCCTCCCCAGCTTTCCTGTAGGCTCCTTTCATTGAATAACTCATAAAAGAACTGTAACATGTAAGTTGTTCGAGCCTGTTGATACAAAGAATAGTATATCTGTTTGGTGTTATTTTACGTATCTTCAGTTATTAATGAGTAAAAAAAAACCTTTTCATTTCCTCAAACTGAATCTCCTCCATGATATCTTCCATTTCCCTAAACAACTGCCTGTTCTCCATGAATTTCCGTGTGGTTTTAAGACCTGAAAAACTTTATCCTGGGGGAGCATACAAACAATTGTTCAAAGCATCTCGTAGCTGGGAGGGAATGGCATTTCTCTTGGATTTCTGTGTGACAAGAAAAATAGTGATGGAAAACAAGAGTATCTCTTCTTGTTATCCTACACATGATAGAAATTATTTTACTTAGTAGGAAGAGCTACACCGTCTCAGGTCTATAAAGCACAATGAAGATTGTTACAACAAGGAAAACCTGAGGTAGGATTAAACCATGAGTAAAACCCTGTTGCACAATATTTCCAAGTTAAGTCATATTACAGTGCGTTGAACTTTTCAGGTCATTGATTTTCTGTACATTCTTGTTAGGTTAGCAGAATAGCTGGTCAGAAAGCCTCAAAACAGGAAAAAAAAAAAACAAAAAAAAACAAAAACAAAAGAAGAAAAAGTAAAAAGAAGCCTACAAAGGTAACTTGAAAGCCTTACAATAATTCCAGCAATCAGTGCCCTGATGAACGTTCATCTCGTTTTTCAGAGATTCACTCCTTTAGACTATTAGTAGAGGTTGGGTGCAAATAACAGTGCAGTTTTTTTGGTTTTGTTTTTTAGTGTCATAGCACAAGTTTGAATGATCAGCAGCTGGAAAACTGGTTATCATGATTTGCAAACCATAATTCTTTTCAAAAGAACAGCTATATTTAAAATCAGTGACTTAACAAAGAATGTTAGTTTCAAAGGCAAGAAAGTAGAAAGAGCAACCTTACAGCCTTGGGAGAACTTCAAGCATTACTTCTAAGCCCTTTCTCCCTTTCTACATTCTATCATAGTATAGGAATTCCACTATGATTTATAAAAGGAAGACTTTCAAAGGCACAAATGGGAGTCAGGTGTCTGATTTCTATTGACTCAAGCACCCAGCTCCCATTTGTATTTTCAGAGAATTTTCCCTTAGAGACATGAAATATCAAGTAATAATGTTACTTGTATTTTAAAGCCAGCACCATTTGCCTTAATTTTTTTACGTACAGTTCCATTTTTGGTTTCTTTTGATTTGCTATAAAAGCAAATGGAATTTTGCACTTTAAGAAAGAAAGACTGGATGCTCTAAAATCTTTGACATTGATGGTTTCTGTGCTTCTGTCACACACACAGTGAGACGTTGAATATGAAACCAAATACATTCAAGGCAAATTCCCCCTTTCAGTTACTCCTGTTATTTTGTCTTTTAAAACAAATGTCTAGTTTAAGAGGCATGTAAAACAAACCAGCTGACATAATTTAGAGTCAACTTCAACAAAAGGTGTAGGCTAAGAGAACTGATAACTTGGTCAAAAATTTAAGGAAGTGTAAATTACAAATTTATCCAACAGTTCTTAAAAAATTGTGGGGTTTTATTTTGCTTGCTCAGTTGTTTTGTTGTTGTTGTATTTTTATTTTCATAACAAGGAAAAGATTCTATCATTATTTTCTTTTGAATTAAATAACAATTTTTAATTTAAAAAACTGATTTTATTAACGATTTTTAACAGGACAGACTTCAAAAAAAGAAAACAGAACAAACTGTTACCAGTTCCCTTCCTTTTTTGAAGAATTCTGCTAAATTGAGTAAAGTGCAGTATGTTGAAGTCCAGAGATGGATTTTAGCAGTTCTCCCACACAGTCAAATAAGGTGCAAAACTCACACTCTTTTTCTGAGATATGTTCAGGCCAGGCCTCTTTTTTATTTATTATTTTTATTATTTTTTTTTTTTTTTTTCCTGCAAAACTGTTCAACAAGCGGTCACAAAACAAAAAGGATGCAAGAGTTTGTAGAGAGAATTTATGCCCACCTTGCTCGCTGGTCTAGGTCCCCCACACATTCTGCATCTGCTCATGAATGTCTGGGTTTCCACCTTGGAGGAACCCAGTTATGTCCTTTCCCCTTTCCTCTCCTTTCCTTTTCCTCTCCTCTTCCCCTCCTTTTTCCTTTCCTCTCCTCTTCCCCTCCTTTTTCCTTTCCTTTCCTTTCCTTTCCTTTCCTTTCCTTTCCTTTCCTTTCCTTTCCTTTCCTTTCCTTTCCTTTCCTTTCCTTTCCTTTCCTTTCCTTTCCTTTCCTTTTTCCTTTCCTTTTTCCTTTCCTTTTTCCTTTCCTTTTCCTTTCCTTTCCTTTCCCTTTTTCCTTTCCTTTTTCCTTTCCTTTTTCCTTTCCTTTCCTTTTTCCTCTCCTCTCCTCTCCTCTCCTCTCCTTTCCCTTTCCCTTTCCCTTTCCCTTTCCCTTTCCCTTTCCTTCTATCAAACAATGCAGGAAGGATGCTTTTCTCTTAACAACAGAGCAACTTCAGTCATCCCTAGAATGAGGGAACCTCAGGTAGAGAAAGCTGGTGAAAAAAAAGGTCTTTGCTGGCTCAATCAACCATATCATCAGTTCAAAAAAACGTGATTAATTTGTGTGGGTAGAAAAAAGGAAGATAATCCACTTGGGGAGTGAGTAAGAGTCAAGATAATGCACATATCTATTTTCAAAGTACTCTTGATGCTTAGAACTATTGCATATGTATGTAGTTTTCTCCTCCTTGGTTTCTCAAAGGCTACATTTAATCAATATTAGGCCATTTCCATAAAAGAACAGTCTAAACAAAATACAACCATGATGTTTCACAAAAGTGTATTTTACCTTTGAAATATTAGACAGACATTTTTATTTGCCACCCAGAAGCCCACTGAGTTTGGAAGGAGATGTACAGTAAAAACATGTGTCTCACCACCTCTTTTGTATGGAAGAGAATTGCCAAGTTGGATTAATTCAGGGAGAGAGAGCCATCAACAAGAACAAGATCAAGACAAGAAATCCCAGTGCTAAAGGTCAAAAGCTCTGAACATAAGGGAATAAACCATTAGATTCACAAGTACATTTTAAAAGGAGAAAAGTTGTTAACAATCTCCTCCAAAACAATTTAAAATCAATAGGTATGTCAGACAAAAGATGCAACGGAAGTTATGGAGTTTTATATATTACATTAAAACAGCAACAGAAGCTTGAATTTTAATCCTTTCACAAAACAATACAGAAATTGTTGTGTTGCTGTTGTTTGGTTTGTGTGTTGTTTTTTTTTGTAAGGAAAAAAGAAAAATAAGAACAAACAAACAAAATTATTATTATTAAAAAAAAAAATAATGAAGGAAAAAACCCACCAGCTGTTCCCTGTCTAAGGAAACCACAGGGGTTCTTTCTCTGTAGTGCAGTAAATGGCTAACTTCCCAGGGTAGTTTAAGTCCCCTGCAGCCTGCAGTGTCAGCAGAGTTGGTCATTTACGAATCAGTGGGGTTTTGTCAGAAGTTTGTTTATCTTTAAATGGAACCACCCGCCTTGCAGTTGAATTGTTGGAACTATAAATAGAGGAGCAGTGCATCAAATGCCTTCGGAATGAAACACAGAAATATGGTAGTGGGAAGGGTGAGAAAAAAGGTGAGAAGGAGAAGATACAGGTCATCTTATTGACAGTGATAGATAAAGATTGGGAAATATTCTGTTTATTTTATGTTGCAGAACACAGAACAGGCAAAGATCCAAACCAGCATTCCTCACCCACCCTGTGGAAGGCCACATTCTGGTGGTGGGAACTCTGAAGATCCTGACCTTCTTCCTTTTCTCCCTTCTGTACTTCCATATTAATGAGTTGGCCTGAAGCATAAAGGGCAATTCTGTTGAGTCTGTTGAAAATATAGGTATTTGAATTTTTACCAAGTGAGTATGTTGTCATCTATATAAAGTGCCTGACAGTGTTTTAAACTCTACCAAAAAATCCATTGTTGTTAGCAAGGCAATGAATTTTACTGGCCAATCATGCCCTTTCTGCTTGTTTATTTAAACAAGAGTGCTTCTTTCTGCTCATTTCACACTGCTTGCCTTTTAATTTCACAGTGCCTTCTAGTTGAGTTTGTAAAGTTGCCACTAAGGAGCCCTGCTCTAAGTCTTTCCATGGAAAGACAACAGGAAATGTTCACAGAATTCACACTCTTTTCCCACTGCAACATATCTTGGCAGATGTGTTAGTTACCATAGCAACAATTAAGACTTTATTTTTTATATATATATTTTTTTAAATAGTAATAAAAAAAATCAGGAGTGGCTGAAAATTTTTCAAATATCTTTGTGTCTCAGATTTAAATTACATAATATAAAGATCTTCCTGATGGTGTGTTCTTGCTAATATTTAAAAGGTTGTAAGATAAGGAACAGTCATCTGTGTAACTATGTGGATGATCTGTACCTTTTTGTTCTCCCTCAGATTAGAGAATACGTGACATTGGCCTGCTTCTGCTGATGTAAAGTGGGAGAGTTGGAAAGGGAAGAGGCTGATCCCATATGCAGAAATAAGAAGACAATTCGCTCTTCAGTGTCAATATTCTCAAGCATTTAAAAGAGGTTCAAAATCTCAGGAGCTGTTCTCTGGGTTGGAAAGGTGTGTATATTCACATGGAGAACTTCATTTATTCCCACAGCCATCTTTAAAAACCTTCATGCTGTAAAGCTCCTAAACCACACATCGGGATCTACCATGTAAATTTGGAACATTGTGCTTGTCTCCATGAAGCTATTTCATGTTTATACTACAGTAAGTAGAAGATTTGAAAAGTAATTTTAGTAGAAGTTATTGTAGACCAGAGGTTATGTTGACCAATTTAGAAGATTTTAAAAAGGAAAGACTACGAGATGAATCAAGAAACCAGGCATGGATCAATGCCTTCTACAGGAATGTAAATACTGAGCAACTTCACTCAGGTCGCACACAGATCACAGACTCATTCAGAGAAGAATTGACTCAGAGAGGTCTCCAGTGCTACCATGTCTCATTTACCCCTGCAGTGCCTGTATCCACATCTACAGCCTGATCCCTCCTGAGTAGTTTTCCTATCTGCTTTAATCTGTGTACAGACACTCAAGGAGGTGCCTTTTGACAGAGTTTACCCCTTGTTTCCACATCAGCCCAAAGTGAAGTTGTCATCACCATCTCCTCCCATAACCAGTTTAAGACCCACCTCAGAGTCCGGCAAGCCATTTGGCAGGGATGCTCTTACCTAACTAGACAAATAGGTCCTGTCTTTTGCTAGCACTCCTGATTCCTCAAAGAAGGTGTCCAGCGATTGCACCTAAAGAAAAGCTGTTTCATTTCTTCATTCTGCTGTTTTCCTTAGAAGGAAAGAGGGTGACTTGGTAAAACGGTTTCTACTGAGAACAACTACAGACTAATTCCATATGAATAATCCTGTGAGCACCTGCATTAATGGAAATATGAATCTGTATTGGGATTGTGATGGAGACATATAGTCATTAATTAGACACCACTATTCTTTAGTGCCAGGAAGAACAAACCATTACTGAATCTGAAGTGATCCTCGTATTTCCTACAATAACACCATGTGGCTGAAATACTCTGCTTGTATCCACCTAATAGCTTCTGAAAAAAAAAATAACATCTTTTTTAACCTTTCTAAAACACACTTGCTAACATACTCTAATGCCTGAAAGTATAGAAGGTCACCTGCAACAGCAGTCTTTACATTTAAAACAGATGTGGGTATATACAGCAGTGAACAAAGATACGGCTTTGGGTTTTGTGTAACAAACATCAGTGTTTTCCAGCCCTTTGCCATTTTGACACTCGCAGCTTATACACAGTCCTGCTTAAAATCAGATATTCAGCATGAACTCACAGAGATTTAAAAAAATCACATTATACACAGCTGTCAGCATAAAGAAAACCACCCCTAGACACATTATGCTTCACAGTCTCAATTTCCCCTCATTTCATAGAATGTCTTGGGTTGGAAGGGACCTGTAAAGATCATCTAGTCCAAGCCCCTTACAATAAACAGGGACATCACACGCTAGAACAGATTGCTCAGGGCTCCATCAAGCCTGACCTTGCATGTCTACAGAGATGGGGCCTCCACTATCTTTCTAGGCAACCTGTTCCAGTGATCCACCACCCTCTCATTAAACTTTTTCCTAATGTCCAACCTAAATCTACCCTTCTCAAGCTTGAAACCATTACTCCTTGTCCTATCATTACATGCCCTAGTGAACAGGTCTTCCCTGGACTTCAAGTATTGGAAGGTTGCTATAAGGTCCCTCCAGAGTCTTTTCTTCTTATAGGCTGAACAACCCAAACTCTCCCAGTCTGTTTTCATAAAAGAAGTGCTCCAGTCCTCTGGTAACTTCCATTGCCCTCCTCTGGACATGCTCCAATAGGTTCACATTCTTCTTATGTTGGGGGCTCCAGAACTGGATGCAGTACTTCAGGTGAGGTCTCACTAGGGCAGAGTGGAAGGGCAGGACTTCTCTTGATGCAGCCCGGGATGCAGTTGGCCCTCTGAGCTGCAATTCCACATTGGTGGCTCATGTCCAGCTTTTGATCCACTAGTATGGCCAGGTCTTTTTCCACAGGGCTGCTCTCTAGCATGTCTTCCCCCAGCCTGTATTGATATCTTTGGTTGCCCCAGCCCAGGTGCAGGACCCTGCACTTGGCCTTGTTGAACCTCATGAGATTCACCTGGGCCCACTTCTCCAGCTTGTTGAGGTCACTCTGGATGGCATCCTGTCCCTTTGGCATATCGACTGCACCATCCAGCTTGGTGTCATCAGCTGACTTGCTGAGGGTGCTCTCAATGCCATCGGCAATATTGTTAATGAAGATATGAAGCAACACTGGTCCCAGTATGGGCCCCTGAGGGGCACTACTTACTCCTGTTTTCCCTCTGGACATTGAGTCATTGAATACTGCCCTCTGGATGCAACCATCTAGGAAGACCTCTAGCACTCCTTGCAGTCTGTGACCTGGTCAGCTGCATGTTTCTGAGGGATTTCTGTCTGAGTTGCTGTGTCCATTCTGGCAAGTCGTGGGGGCCACTTCCTTTCGTTGGGTGGAGGTCATTACTGAGCTCTTCAGCATTGCCTGCTCCCACTTTCAGCAAGAAATCTGCTGCTTCTCTCTTCACTGACCGTTCATTCTTCAAGTTTTGCTAGTTCCTCCCTCTCACTCACCCATGTGCCTGTTTTGCTCTGCTTCTCTGCGATGGCCACGTTTACATGTTCCCCCGTTGCCCTGGCAGTGACCCAGGCCACATCAGCCTCTCTTGTGAGAGCTGCCAACTCCTTCTGGACGTCTCCGCTCTCCCATGGGCTTCCCTGGCATTGGGATCCCCTCCTGTATATCTCAACATGGTGTACTTTTTGGTTAAGGCACAGCACTTGCCTTTCTCCTCGCTCCTTATGGTCTTGCTAATCAGCAGAGGACCAAGGTAGACCAAAGTTTCCGGCACAATAGGACCCTTATCTTGCCAGCTCATCTCTCCTGGATCAGCTGCAGTAAGAAGTGAGCAGTGGAGTTGTTCCCTGGCCTCTTCTTGACCATGTGCTCTGCTAGGCTGAGGTTAAGTAGGCACTTGGCTTCTGTGGTGTGAGCCCAGCGTTCGAACAGCCACAGAAGAGACAGATGGAGGAAAACCCAGTTATAACCCAAGTTCTCAGCCTCTTGAAATTGTGATCTGCAATGTGTTGAAAAATTCCAAACCCTAGCAAAAGGAACCTGTCTTCTCTTTACTTAGCACCACAACAGGATATTTTCTGAAAATTCCAAAATTGTGGTCACCCCAGAGTCGTCTACAGTGACAATGAAAGATCAGTCTGGCCAATTCCAGGTGTGTTTGCTGCAGGGAAGGTATAGGGCCTGAGCATTGGAGGCCCAGTAGAGCTGTATTGTCATGCAGACAGTCCTCTGAACAGGCACAGCTGCTCCTCCCTTTGCTGGTTACAACTAAAACCATGAACCACAAAACAAGGGCAGTTAATACAGACCTCAGAGCAGAACTATCAATACATGCTGGTGCCACTGGCAGTACTTTGGTTTTCCCTTATCTGCCTGTGGTGCAAAACAGTTCAGTCTCTTAAAGACTGAAATGGTTTAAAATTGGATAAAAATCAGCTCCATGTTCTGATGAACTGTACACCCATAACCAGTGCAGAAGGTCAGAGTGGTTTATCTAAACCAGGCACTCATTCAGCAACTGAGTCACTTTCTTGTGCAGTGGATGTTATAAAGGCACCTTCTCCCACCTAAGCTTCTGTGCTTCCTTCCAGTCACTCAGCTCCTTGGTGCATGTCTGATGATACCAACTAAAAAATTCATATTGATAACCTTCTCTGGAAACACACAGGAAAATAAGATATTCACACTGAAAATTTGGAAAGAGTTATTTTTCACGGCACTTGCACTACTTAACATAGCAAAGTAAAACCTAGGAGACTAGACTAGGGTGCAAAATCTGCCTAAGACAAAAGGTCAGTCATGAAAACTGGATGGTCTTGTTGCCCCTCCTATACAACTTCTAGCAGTGAATTGAGCTGTATATCCAAAATCTGAAGTTTGAACATACCTTTAATGTCTTGGTTATTCTATTACAACGTGCTAAGTCTCCTTGTGCCCAAATCAGTTCTCTTTCTCTGAGATGGCCTGGAAGTGACTGCTAAAATTTACAGTACTGAGACTTGATTCTGGCTTCTTTACTGATGCAAGAGTAACTAAATTTGTGTTTAAAGTTAACTAAACCTGTTCAGATTTCTTTGTGTGTTGCTCCTGGTCTTAATCTATGGAAACAAAGACAAGCAGAATAGTGCAAAAGAGAAGAACAATTAAATGTGTTGGGACAAGGTGAGAGTGAAAACGAAAAAAAATATTTGTTACCTGGTTCTTTGAGGCTTTTAGGGAAAATTAGTTGAAGAAAGAAGAAGCAAAGCAAGCAAAGCAAGGCAAAGCAACAGGAGAAATGAGGGCTGGGCATCACTTTGTCAAACTAATACTATCTCTCTGTGGCAGAAGGCTTGACAGAATAAAAGTAAATGTCAGATTAGTTATGCTGATTTTTGTCTATTGCAAGTTTTTTTTCTGGTCTTCATTATCATAGTATCATAACACTTTCCAGTCTAACTATTTATTCTAATGACACCTCTCTGAGGTAGACACATAAACAGTTGGAGTGAGGCTCAGATAATGGAGAAGATTCTTAGCTAGCATAAATTGTCAGAGGTTCATTAACTCCACTATGAAAGGACTTCAATGGAGTTTAGGATCTGCCACTAAATGAATCACCCTTTTCCCTGGGAGCCAAGGCCATAGCTGGGAAGCAAGTTCCCAGGCTTTTCAAACTTTTAACTACTGCTCTACCCAGAAGACCATCCTGCTTCTGTTTAGATAATCTGTGATCTTTGGGTCAAGTCAATGCTGGCTTTATTCTTGCAAAAAAAGTCAATGAAGTCTACATGGTCTTATCCACATAAAGCCTGAAGGACACAGCTCATTGGGTGGTACAGAGAACGCATTGCAGAAAGGCTGAAAGTGTAGGTACACACCGTGCACACCTACATGTCTGATGGTAGAGAATTAAAAGAATGAAGCTTGCATGGAGCTGTCAAGCAGCAGTCAGTGTGGGTTGGAAAATATAAGGAGCACAAAGAAGTGCACAAACACACAGAGAGTCTGATGTGGAATTAAAACACGATGCTCTCAGAAAGTCTGAATAACAAACATACAAATTATTTACCTTCCCCAAGCCTAATTCAAACAAATCAAAAGGACAAGAAAACTGCAAGGAGAAAAATGGTGGTAAGCTGTGTTCCTCACAATACAGGTGCCTCAACTTTGATGAGTCTACAGGATTTGAACTGGTAACATGAATATCACCAGGAGTGATTATAGTCTGTAAAAGCAGACCAGAAAGAGATGCCTGTGTGTGTCTTGGGCTGTAATTAAAGCCATAAGCCAGCAGTAGCAAAGAGGCCAGCTGCAGCATTTCAAACCTTTCCTACCCTGACATTAAAAACAGATTGTGGCACAATAATAATAAAAATTGTGTACCCAAAATAATTCCAATTAAAAAAAAAAAGAATTTGCACATTTGATTACTATAATTGATTTGTCTTCTAGATATGAATAAATGACCCAGGCTAAATGCCAGTTCCTTGCAAAGAATTTCATTTAAGCTTCAGTGAATTGAAAGGCTCAACCAGACTCAACATTTCCAACTTCCTAGCAAGTAGCAGAAAATCTACCTGACAGTTGCCATGGAAACACGACCAGGAAGAGCTAACCACCAGCCTATAAATCCACAGAGAAACCTTTCTTAATTGGAAGGCCTTTAACCCACACATTTTTCTCATAGCTGCCGAGCTTATTTCTAAAGAGATTATTAAATTCCTCAATTGACTTATGAAGGATGTTTCCCACTATATTACTGTGCTCTGGGTTGCTCATTCTTTATATCTGTTTCCAAAATTACAAAGCAGAGCAAGGATGATAAAAGTTAACACAGATGTTTCAATGAAAAATCCATATGATGTTCTGAAAATAACTTCAGTGACAATGTTCTGCTAATAAAAAAGAAAAAAAACAACAACAAAAGAAAAAAAAAGACACCAAAAACCCCCCCAAACCAGTTCAAGAATTGACATGGCATTAAAGAGATCAGATAACCCAACATTCCCTGCTTTGTGTTCTAGGAAAGAATTATTTTATTTTTTTTTTAAATAGAAGACTTTCAGTGGGGAAATGTAACAGTACTATCTGAAGAATCATTGTTTAAGTCCGTGAGTGTTATTATATATGAGCCCACATACACATGCACACACATGTTCTCACACTAGCAGTATATGTGCAATGTAATCTAATGTATAAAGAAAACAGGAATAGTTATTTGTTCATATTTATATTTCCTTCAACATTTTGAAGATTTCATCAAAGTTTTGATGGAGAAGCTTAGTTAAAAACCCTTTTTTTCTCACATTAGGTAGTTGTGTGCCTTTGCTTTCTGCATTGCCATTTTCCTAAGCAGGTGTGACTGAATTTTCTTAAAAACTGACAGCTACTTTGGGGCTGAGACTGTGCTCCATGGTGACCATGGCAACTCCCACCATGCCACCCAAAAAGTACGACCACAGTGAGCTTCATTAAGCACCTGCCTGTCCACAGTGTTCAGTTCCCCATGTTCTTCCCCTTTGAGTGGATGCTGTTGTAGAAGAAGCAACCATGATTGCAGCACCCACAGACAACCCTGGCTTTTCTTTTCATTAGCCAGCTCAGGTACAGTGGAGCTGTGACGTTACAGAGCTCAGAGCAAACCACAACTTGATGCAGATAATCAATTACAAGGCCAGGTTGATATTGTGTACTCTGAACTGCAGATTACCAGGTTCTGGCATATATGTAAGGCAGTCTGAAGGAAGTGTGGATTTGCTTGGACACACTTGGTGTGGCAACAGTCAGTATTTCAGTACCAGCATCCTCCAAGTAATCTCCATTTTGGAAACAACATAATTTTCAAGAAGTACAGTAGCCTCAAAATGCATTTCTCTTCTTCCATCCTCTCCTGACTTGAAAGAGGATGATCAGATATAGTCCAGACAGCCTTATTTGCTGAGGATTTTTAAATCGTCAAAGATTTGTTTTATCTAGTTAAGTGGACAGTTTCCTCTTTTTCCCTGCATTATGCCACATTTTCATTTTTCTATTCCTCATCTGTAAATTCTGAGGAGAATAGGAAAAAAAATGTATGTATTATGCACCAAGGACTAATTACTACTGCAGTCAATGGGAGAATGGAATTAGGATTCTGCTCAGTTCTGGCTTGGAAACAGATAGAAGGGGAACATAGAGACGGAGAAAAGCCATCCTTTTTAAAATTATTATTATTTTTTAAACCTTTCTAGAATTTGGATGGGATGTCTCTCCCTTGCTTCTCCAGTAAGGTGTGCATCTGTTTGAGGAGCTGAAGGAGTATGGGTTAGGGCTAGGATACTCTTCGAAGGTAAAACTCATGCCAAAAATACTAGTGTAGACATGTGAAGTAGGATCCAGCACCACCTTGGAGTAAGATTTACATGTTCACTAATTCCACCATGCCTTGATCCCCTATTCAAACAGAACTCAACTTTGAAGCCTGAAATTCTGGAAGGTCCTACTATCAGGACCATCAGAAGAGGAAGCCCTGGAGTAAACTTACTCCAAATCACCAACTGGGTGGATTCAACTTTCAATGGGATTTCTTCACTTCAAGTGATTCTCATGTAAGTCCCACATTCAACCCACATATCTGGTACAACCCACCTTGTGCAAACTTTCAGCTTTGAGGAGAATCTCTTTACTCCAAGGAACTGCTTATACCCTCACACGTTTTAGCCTTTACATGACATGTCAGCATCTATTTAGGGATGAGACATGAATTCTTCAAAGGATTCTTACTCCCTAAGCCCTCTGACATAGTCTCAGCAGAAAATGAATTACCCAGAAATCACCCTGGGGAACTTGCATGTTGGTGCTTGGTGAAAGAGAAGAATCTTCCCCAGTGAGGTAAGAGTTACACAAAATAATTAGCAGTCGGAGGGCAAACCACTACTGCTAAAGTGTTTCCACACCTCCTTGTCGAATCACCTCAGTTTTAACTTGTCTTATCTTCCTCCTGGTACCGTTTTCTAGCCCTGAGCCTCTCTTGAATGAGCACAGCTTAGCCATAGCAAAACATATCTGCCAGCAGTTTGTGAAGTAAATAGCCAAATGGATCTGCTTTATGGAAAAAAAATGCCACTTACTTTCACTTGTGGCATGCATAGTTTTGAATGTGTGTTTTATGTGATGAAGGATTGAAACATTCCCCTGTTTCACTGCCTGCCCTAAATGAAACCCTGAAAGCTTCACACGATGTTACTGTATTCCTTGCACGAATGGGACACACTGAATTTCATTTCTTAGTGCCAAGTAACACTGCATAAATACTTTAGAGTAAATTAACATAATGAACATTATCTTCTATTGCCTGAATTATTGTTTTCCTCCTCATATCATTGTTATTATTAGAATTGTTATCTGACTGTGAGAGAATCTCTTGAGGGACAAGCTAGCTTTACTTAACAACTGCTTCTCCAAGGCCATCACACTGTCAACTGCAAGCCTACCATTAGCTTAATAAAAGCTAAGGGACAACAGTAAAGTGAATGGAAAATATTAAAGGTGCTGTGAAATAAACCCATAATTGGCTACCTGTACTCTGGTCGTGACAGCTGGAAAACATCTACTCCCTGCAGCATCCTAAAGTGCCTGCAAAGGCTGCAGAATTCTGCAGAAAAATCCACAGCCATGGAGTCTCCATGTCTACAGGGATCTGCAATACTCTGGAGAGTTTTGAAGGGATTTTTAAGCGACTTAATTTTTATCACTCTTCTTTTTTTTTCTGTCTGTCTTGTTCTCAAATCTGGGTGGCATGTTCAGCATATTGCTGTTTGCTTTTGTTTTCCACACACTTGTTTTCTTCTATATAGGATACAGGGACTTCACCTACCTTAAAGAAGAAAAGATTTCTGTTCCAAAGAGCTTGACCATGAATGGCCAGGCCCTCAGGTCATCTGACGCGATGGAAGTATTCATTCTTATCTATGCAGGCAGTGAGAGGGTCTTGATATTCCTTAGGCTATTCCTAGCCACAAACCCCAGAGAATTCTTTCTCTTGCATATGTCCTTGCAAGAAAAGAATGTCCATACACTCCTTCTGATCACATCTGGTTACTTTGCTTATATCCACCTCTACAGCACTTGGGCTGTCAGGATTTTCTGTTGATTTTTTAAAGGAAATTCAGCTCACCAGCCAACATATGTTAGTAATTTCCATTTTCCCCCAGATTAGTAAGGATGTCCAAACAACCTCATGTTTTCTCTCTAAATTTGAAGGATAAAAATCCTGTGTTGCATGCTGTTGGATGGCTCAAATGCCATTATTTGCTTTCCTTTTCTTCCTCTACCCCTGAGCTACTAGCAGAAATTCCTTCAAAGCAGAGGAACATGTGGAACATGATAAACACAGGAGCCTTGGAGGTCTCTAAACCCAGCTCAGAACCTATCAATGAAGTATCTGAGAAAGGAATTCCATGGATTTTTCAGAGTTAGGTAGTTTTTGAGTGTGTGATTGCAGGTGCATTGCCCCTCAGGAAAAGGTGAGATTGGGTTAGGTTACAACAGCTGAGCTCTATAAGTGGATTATTAACTCTCCCTAAACCTTCACCTAACAGAAATTATTACAATCCTAAGTCTACTTTAATTCATCTGCTGGGAGGAGAAGCAGTGGAGCACTGGAAGATTCTCCTGTACTGTTGTGGGTTAACCTTGGCTGGATGCCAGGTACCCATCCACTTTATCATTCCCCTTTCTCAACTGGACAGGAGGAGAAAATTAGAATGAAAGGCTTGTGGGTTGAGATAAGGACACAGAGACATCATTCACCAATTACCATCACAGGCAAAATGGATTTGACTCAGGAAAATTAATTTAATTTATTGTAAATCAAATCAGAGTACAGTGGTGAGAATTAATACCAAATCTTAAAACACCCTCCTCTAACCTCTCCTTTCTTCCCAGGCTTAACTTCACTTCCAATTTCTCTACCTCCTCCCTGCAGTGGTGCAGAGGGATGAGGAACGGGCATTGCAGTCAGTTCATCACATGTTGTCTCTGCTGCTCTTTGCTCCTCACACATCTCCTCTTCTGCAGCGTGGGATCTCTTTCACAGGACACAGTCCTCCATGAACTTCTCCAGCATGAGTCCTTCTCACAGTTGCAGTTCTTCACAAACAGCTCCAGTGTGTGTCCCTTTCACAGGGTGCAGTCCTTCAGAACAGACTGTTCCAGTGTGGGTCCCCCATGGGGTCACAGGTCCAGCCAGCAAACCTGCTCTAGCGTGGGCTTCTCTTTCCACGGGGCCATGGGTCTTGCCAGGAGCCTGCTATAGTGTGGACTTCCCACAGAGTCACAGCCTCCTTCAGACATCCACCTTGCTGAAATGTAGGGTACTCCATGGGCTGAAGGTGGATATCTGCTCCACCATTAACCTTCATAGGCTATGGGAACTGCCTGCCTCACCACGATCTTCACCACAGGCTGCAGGGCAACCTCTGCTCCTGCACCTGAAGCACCTCTTCCACTTCCTTCTTCAGTGGCCTTGGGGTCTTCAGAATTGTTTCTCTCATATATTCTCAACTCACCTCTTCTGACTGCTGTTATGCAGCAGCTCTTTTCCCCTTCTTTAATACCACAGAAGCTTTATCACCATTGCTGATGGGCTCTGGTTTGGCCAGCAGTGGCTCCAGCTGGCATTGTCTCTATCAGACATGGGGGAAGCATCTAGCAGTTTCTCACAGAAGCTGCCCCTGTAGCCCCTTGCAACCAAAACCTTGCCACCTAAACCCAATACAACCATCTACACTTTCATCCTGCTCTCCAGAAAAAAAAAATAAAAAAAAATCTTCAAAAGGAAGGTAATTTTGCCCTGATTATTTCCAGATGAAATTCAGCCATGTTGGCATCTTTCAACAGCACTGAAGGGGTGGAGTCTAATTTATATTCTTGCTTATAAGTAAGAACATAAGAAAGGTTTACAGAGGCATTTGTTAAATAAATAAATAAATAAATAAATAAACATTAAAAAATCAGAAGATGGAAGAACAATGTGGTATACATAGTGACAATATAGTCTGTCTCCATCTTTCTTGTAAGACCCCTTTAAGTACTAAAAGGCCACAATAAGTTGTCCTTGGAGATCTCTCTTCCCCAGGCTGAGCAACCTCAGTTCTCTCAGTCTGTTCTCAGTCTGTTCAGAGGTGCTCCAGCCCTCTGATAATTTTTGTGGTCTCCTCTGGAGCCACTCCAACAGCTCCATACTGAGGACTTGAGAGCTGGATGCAGTAATCCAGGTGAGTCTCACCAGAGCAGAGTAAACAATAGGATGGCTTCATTGACAACAGGATAAATTAAAAGCTGTTAATATGAAGAAACATTAGACATTAATGAGAAAATATTCACTCAAGAGAGGGCAAATGGACTATGAGAAAAGAAATGTAGAAGATTAGTAATCATTTCATGTTAGAGCATTTAGTCAGGCTTTTTAAAGCCAAAGTTCAATGAAATACTCTAAAACCAGCTTGTGCAGGAGAAGAAGGCTGAACATTTTCGTCCCAAAGATACAAAAATGTAAGATGCTCCACTGTGTAAGTACACGACTTGGAAGAAGAGATGAAAAAGCTATTTACTCCTTTGGGAACTCTGTAGCATTCCTCCATTTTATTTCTAACTTTCTGAATGCTTTCAAGTGATCCACCTAAGGAAATCAATGGCTATTGACAGGCTGTGTAATTACATTTACAAGCCAAGATTTCTAGCCCTCTGCCACTTCTTTAAGTGATTACATTCCTTCTAACCTGTTTTGCTAATGATCACCAATGCATGGATCTGAGCCAAAAATCAAACTCCATCTCAAAACACTCCTTTGCATTTCTGAAATAAATACATAAAATAATACTGTGTCTTAGGATCCTTGCACTATTATCCTGAAAGAAGAGCTGATGAATAACACCGGGTGAAAAATACAGCTGCTTGTCACAAACTGTTCTTCCAAATTAATGCTGAATTTTCCTTGTTGTTTTGGCTGGGATGTAGGAATTTGAACTGGGTTCTCAAATCAGTCCTAGGAATGGGTGGTCAGTCTTCTTTTTGTCTAATATGCCTGGATGTGGTTTGAATATATTTACAGGAGAAGGGAAAACAATATTCAGCATAAAATTTTTCACACGTGTCCTGCCACTCAGAATATTGCCTGAAGCACCAGATCTGTGTTTCTCTGGCAGTGTTATCTGAGCTGTTCTAGCTGGAGCCATTTTGTGTTGTATGAAATGCTTTAAATAGTTCCTTAAACAATGAAAAATAAGATACTACTTTTGATGATTAGGGCACTGAACCAGAATTTGGGACAATTATTCCAATTTTTATTCCATTAAATGTTTAAATTTCATAGACAAAATGAAAAAAGTTTCAGCAGATAAATGCAGATACATCAGGCTTAATGACTAGGTTACACTGTGCTGGAGATACGAGTGTAAAGAATCAGGAGTTGATACCTCTGACAGCTGCCAAAAGCTTTGGCCACTCTGCCTTTGGATAGCAGAATCGTCACACACCAGTCATCACCTTTGTCAATCTAGTTTAGTGTATTTTGTCAATTTAGATGATGAAATTAACTGAGAAGAAAAAACTGTCAACAAAATTTGGTCTCCGTTAATGTTTAAAACTGCAGTCTGTGGTTTTATTAGCAAGCATTCAAACCTCTGGGTAAGTTTTTTATTTGTTTATAGAAAATTTTAAAAATACATGCTCACAAATACCATCGATGCATGTTTTATTGACAAAGCTTCCAAAAACTCTTTCAAAACGTGTGTATGAAAACTCTTTATGATCCTCAGGTAAGGTGGCTTTTTTGCTGCCCTTCTGGAATGCATTAAAAAAAAATAAATAACTAAAACTAACAGAAATGCACTAAACTGAATTATTTCAGCTCTGAGTCAGTGAAAAGAGCAAAGCCCGCGCAACAGATGATCAGAGAAGCACAAATATCCTGAATACCTGGTAGCATCTGCTACCAGGAATGTTTTCTGCACTACCTAGCAACTGCTACTAAATCTCTTTCTGCTTAGTAACTCTTACTACCCAAGAGCATCTGTTACTCTTTTTCCAGACTGCTGATTCCACGTGCCACAAATCAAGATATTGAGTAGTAAGAAAAACAAATGATGACTTGGTTTTGGATTTCGTCAGGTTTTCTTTGCTTTCATCTATGAAGGATTTTGTAGAATTAAAATAATAATTAAAAAAAGGTTAGGTTTATTTTTTTTAAGTATTATTATTTTAAACATACAAGATTTGCTTCAAACAGATACTAAGTGCTTTAGAGAGAACCCAAAATGTTTCGTGAAGATGGAGGAGCAAAGTGCTAATTTCTGGATCTGAAACTGTCCCCATCACAACCAGTAAGTGCTGCCAATGACCCACAGGTGTCCACAGTCCACAAGCAGGTGAAGGAAATGAAATGTGACATGTTTGATAGCTCTGAGATATGCAAGCCTAAGTGTGGGTGCTTATATATTTGGCAAATCTACTTGTCTTTTCAGAGATCTGTAAGACTGAAAAGAAATCCACCTGTGCTATAAGCCCCCCCTTCCCAAACCATCCTGTTATAAAGGAGGCTCTGTGGATTCTGCAACTAAGCTCTCAGCCTTTCACAAATCAGTATTTTGTGCTCTCTTTTTCCTTCTGTTGGTGAAAGTGACAAGGGAAATATGGTAGAGATAAGGGGATTAGCAGCCTGCTCTAATACTTGAGCACTCAGTGAGTGGAGGCAGATGCAAAAGAGGATGGTGAGAAGAGATGATGGAGAAAGAAGAAGACCGAGGGTGCAACCTAACCCCTTCTGTCAGAGGACATCTTACTACTTACTACAGTGAGGGCTGGATTTAACCCCAAATTTGCTGGTGGAATAAGTCTCTCCTTCAAGGTATAGATTTGTTCCTTGCTTTTAAGTCATGTTCTTGAGTTAGGCTTGTTGCCTCCTTCATGTCTCTATTTATCTCACCCCCTCAGCATTACCAACATGCCTCACATGAAAACATCATGACAACCGGTTCACTTGGTTTACTTTCAACATAGAAGGATTCTTAATGCAGCTTGTTTGACACTTGTTTGGACACTTTCACTTAATGTCTGCTTGCAAGAGCAGGTGTGTGCTCTCTGTGCTTACGCCACTACCCATTCAACTTTTTAAATATAGTCCTCTTCAATAAACCTTTCTGAGTCCCTGGTGGGATCCTGTCTGCTGTGGAAGGCAGCTTTCAGCTGTGTTTGGAGCCAGGCTTGCATACCTGCCCTCTCTATGGACATTAGAGCTCATCATAAATGTAAGGTAGAATCATTCTATGATTTTATGACCTTAACAGAAAATTAAATGGTCCAGGAACCATTCTGATGCATTTAGCTGAACCTAACTCTTCTATCTACAACAGGATGGGTATGTGTAAGTTGCCTATTAAAAATGATCCCTGCCTTAGTTAAGCCAAGCTCAGGCATTGATTGGGAGGACATGATCTGAACCAGGTCAAACTCACAACAGAGAATATGCTGAGACTTTAATGGGAAGGGCAATGTTAGAAATATGAGTGCTGATGTCTTGCACACTTTACTAATTTAACTGTCTTTTTTTTTTTCCCCAGGTCATCAGCCATTGCCAGTGACTGGGGGAAAAAAAAAGGCAAGCAAGCAAAAGAAAACAACAAATTAAAAGGTGAAAACTCCCTTTCATTCAGAACACAACATTTTCTCTCACCTAAAATTAGTTTTGTTTCCGATTGAGGAAAATGTAAGGTTTGGAATGAACATATTTTATAAAAAAACCCACAGCATTTTGAATAAGTAAAAAATAATGTATTATTTTATATAATGTCTTTATATATATTTTTAATTAAGTCAGACAAACTGAGCTGAATTTATAGACTATATGGACTGTGCTAAACCTGAATTTTTTTAGTGAAAAGAATTCAGTCAAAAACTATTTTCCATCTTACATGCAAAATTATATTGCCTGAAGATCGGAAATGTCACTATTTCAATAACATTTTCTTATGCTATTCTATCTGATCAAAGGTGAAGATCACCTCAAATGCAAGTTAAATATTAATGCTTTTGCTTCTTGTACCTTGGCTTTCTGAAGAGTAGCTATATTTACATTTCAGTGATACATTGAGCCATTTCAAAAGAAAATAAAATTCATTGAGAATTTCTCATACTTGTATAGATTGGTTTATTTTACACACTGCACACTGTGGCCAGGGTGAAGAAGAGATGGGACTCAATCATTTGAGCCTGTGTTTTACTGGCTAGTTTCACAGTAGGGTATGTACTTATTCTTTTGGAAACTCCACTTTGCCTCTGGTTAGGAGAAAATCCTTTCTTGCAGATCAGACATGAGGCTTTATTTCATGCTATGACTAGTTTTCCTTTAGAGGTATTGTCTCTTGGTGAAGTTGTCCATCCTGCTCACCTCTTGCATTGAATTCTTGCATATTTTCCTGTTTTAAGTGTCAATTTGGGCCATTCCATGAAGGTGTTATTTCAGAGATAATCTCCCAGTTTTCCTTTGGGATGTCTGAGGTTCTCTCCCAGCTCCTCAAAGATGAGATAGATACCTGTAGAGTCTTGCTACCTCCAGCTTCTCCAGCTTCAGTTGTTTTGTTACTTTCTAATACATCCCTCTGGTCAAGAAAGTTTTACCCTATGGCAAAAACAAGCAAACAAACAAAAATCTGTGAAGGAGAAGATTGTTGTTTGTTTTGCTTTTTTTCCTTCACTGGTTCTCAAGAATGTTTCACCTCCCCTCTGAATTATTTTGGCTCATGGCCATTGCAGATTTAACAGAGACTCACAGATGAGCACAAAACGGGATGTTAACATTTGGTGTGAGGAAAACTCTGACACAAATCTGAATTCCTCAGACTTTTTTCCTTACAGAAGCCACTACTGTTTCAGTCTGGATGTAAATCTGGGTAGCTAACACCTCATACTGACCCTCCTCTATTAGAAACACCAAGTCACACCACTGGTATACTCACCACAGTCACCTACTGGGTCCAAGAAATTCTCAAGAAATTTATGGAAATTAAACAACTGAACTTAGCCTTTTGAATTTCTTCTTTTATTTTATTTGTTTATTCTAATTGTGTTGCATTGTACTTTCCATCATGCATACTGCAAAGGTAGCTGTGTAACCACACCACAGAGCCAGCACCCACCACACAGGGAGGGTGTTTGCTGAATTTCAAATTCAGATGGATGGAGAACTTTGGTTTTTCTGTCGTGTACATGGACAGTAAATATGCCTGCTCCTTTGGTATGGAAATCATTTTCAGATGGTACTATCAATATTCATCCCAATTATCACACCAATTAACAAACTGTGAATAATTGGGAACTAAACATGAATGCACAAAGGACCACAATCCTCTTAGGCAGCTCCTAATACAGACACTTTTGATGTAATCACACACAAATTTAATTTTGATGTCGTTGAGTTTGTTCTTTCTTTTTCTTTCTTTCTTTTTTTTTTTTTTCCCTTTTTTTTTGCTGTTTTCTTTTTTGTTTTCCAAAAAAGTTGTCCCAATGTGAATGAAACAATTTAGCCCATATTTATATATTTTTAAGAAAAGTCAGTTGTTTTTAAAATGTACCTTTAACTTCAGTCACAAGCACGGATTTTTCAATCAATAAAAGAATGTTTTCTTTTCTTGGTATCACATTCTGTATTTAAAATAATGATTTAAATATTTTTATATGGCTCAATACAATTAAAGTGTCACTTTGAATTTTAAAGAGTTATTAATCTGCATGAAAACCACTAAACAAACCTAAAACCCTCCAAAAATTGCATACCTGTACTATTGCTTTGTATTTTCTTTTCACAACAGCATCCTTTTTGGAATTAGAAGGTGAAGCCATGGAAGTAGCATGGAAAGCTATTTCTTGCAGCTTTTTTAGATCCTTCAGTAGAGGTGGGAAATATGAATTATCAATTTTGATACAAGAAGGTCAGCCAGCCTAAACTGATGTCACAATTTTCCAGAGTCAGAGAACAGAATCATAGAATCACTGAACGTGTTGTGTTGGAAGGGACCTATAAAGGTCAACTAGTCCAGCCCCCCTACAATAAAGCAGGGACATCTCCAGCTAGGTCAGATTGCTAGACCAGAGTCCTAACTGTTGCTCAGTACAATTCATGATATACTATGGTGGAGGCAGGCAGTTCTACACTTTGTGTTTGATTACTTCACACAGAATTGCCTTCAAAGACTGAGACCTTATAATCTGGGAATCTTTCTCTAAATAAATATTCAAATGTATATAGTGATAGGACGAGGGGTAATGGTTTTAAACTGAAAGAGGGTAGATTTAGGTTAGAAATCAGGAAGATATTTCCTCACTATGAGGGTAGGATGGCACTGGAATATGTTGCCCCAGGGAGTTTGTGGAATCCCCCTCCGTGGAAGTGTTTAAAGCCAGACTGGATGAGGCTTGTGCAGCCTGGTGTAGTGGAAAGTGTCCCTGCTCATGGCAGGGAGGTTGGAACCTGATGATCTTTAAGGTCCCTTCCAACCTTAACCATTCTAGGATTCTATGAATCTGTGATTCTGTATTTAACTAATAGGTATTTCCCAGGTCAAGTTGGCTTAATATTTAAACAAAGCACAGTTCCCAGTGCTGGCCTTAAGGTGAATATAAACATCTCTCACAGTCATACAAGTCATTACAAGGTATTTTTAATATCACAAGTGTTGGAATCAAGAGACTGTATGACAACTGCAGTCTCTGCTGGGCTTTTTTCAGTGACAGTTTCCAACTTTAATTTGGGACGTGAGGCTTTGAGTAGTTTTGGTTTCTATTTTATATTTAATTTCATAATTTCATTTTATTTAATTTCATATTTTTTTAATTGCTGCATTATTTTTTTTTAAATATTATTTTTAATTCCATCTGCACTGTTTTAAAAAAAGTTACCCTAGAAAGAGCTCTTCCAATCAGAACCTGGTCAGATATTGCAATTTTCTTTGTCCCAGCTTTGAAAAGCAGGAGTACAGAGGGGTTTGTTTTCCCAAACTGCCATAGCATTTGATTACTTTCAAATGAACTTCGAAAGATCTCACAACGGTCCTTTTTTTTTTTTTAACACTGTCAGTTACTAAGACTTTGTTGTCAGAGTTATTCAGTTCCTACTGAGCTAAACCACAGCACTGAGCTAGAGCTTAATGTACCTCTCCCTACAATTGTTGGCAGTGGTTGTACATAATTAAACCAGAACAAATGGGGAAGCTTCACAAATTTAGGGAATACAGCCTTCCTGAGAAAAATGAAATGAAGATTAAAAGAGATCAGATAGTGACAAACATCAAAGTTCCAGAGCTGTGAGGAAGAACTGTGGAAGATGCTGAATTATGCTTAGGAAAAATGCTATCAGAATGTGCCAAACTGCAGAAATACTCAAGGCAGAATGAAAATGTGAAAAGAAAAATGAGTTGCAGCTCCTCTGGACAGGCTGACCAGCAGGAGAGGAAGGTGTGAAGCAGAAAGTCACAGCAAAGTGAGGAATTGGAAAGAGATGCTGTAGAATAAACAACAAGACAATGTCAAAATAAAATAGGTGCTTGAGAAATTGCAACATGTATAGACCCAGACAACATCCAGCACTTAGAAAAAAAAAATACAACTGTTTTGCAAGAGATTTCAGCCCAGAGTAGCAGGAACAAAAAAGAACATCTTACGACTCACTGATCAGGAAAGCAGAGAGTGACAAGGTTTGCAGGGACAGGTAGTACCTTTCAGCAGGCTAGCTTAGTCAGAAAAATAGACAAGCTTCTGTGCACACTAGACCTTCTGCCAGGGGACAGAGCAGACAGCAACATGGAGCAGTTCTGCATGGGCATAATCTGAAAACTGCTGAAGAAAAGAATGTGGGGTTTTTTCATTAAAAAATTATGAAATGCTTATAAATTAGAAACTAAACATAGATCACTTGGAAAAAAAATGAATGGAAAATGTAAATACATGAAGGAAAGGCAAGTATAAAAGGGAAAACATAGCATGAAACTAATTCTGAGTAAAGGAGTATGTGATCTGAAGTTTATCTTTAACTGGGACTGATCAAGTCTGTTATAGTTGTAGGCAATATTGTGTTTAAAAACCTGTTTAGCATACATTTGATTCAAAGAGTGTATGGATTGAAGAAAAGACAGAAAATGTACTAATATAAATATAAACCCCAATTATCTTGTCTCAGAAATAATGTGGAATAAATTTACAAGGCTGTAACAAAGAATGAGACATTGCAGAAAATCTTAAAGGCTATGAGTGTAGGATGGTATGGGAATTATAAAATACATCCACTACATCTTACTCTTTTAATTGAGAATTTTCAGTAGTTGTTGATGTAGTATTTAGAGGTACTGGATGACAGGCTCTGAATTATGACAACCTGATATGATTCATGGTTATGAAGAAGTGTAAAAGATAAAATACATTGAGCCACGGGTGGCTAGGTTATGTGATTGAAGGCTCATCCCCAAAACAATGAAGGATTCCAGAGACACTAGGGCAGGTGGAGGAGTTCCAGTATTCTATTCAAAGAAAGGACCTCCTCCTCTGGCTACCTCCAGGGCTGTCACCAGAGAACATCAATTGCATGGTCTGGAAATTATATCCATCACAAGTCAAGAGGAGCAGCCTCTGGATCACCTTTCAGACTGGTGGGGTTTACCACCTTAGTGCATGGAGCTCAATAGCCAATGGAGGGGAAGGGCACCCTGGGCTTGAGCAAGACTTATTATTAGGGGATGGAAAACTACAGTTAAATATTGAATTACAGTTCCCACTAACATGAAGTTGTATTATTGAGGAGCGTAACATCCAATCAAGTCACAGAGCTGGAGCTGTATTTAGCTCTGTGTTACAGATGTTTGTAATTGGGATGATCTGCTGGTTCAGAGAAAGGCATTAGAACACTGGCCATTCAAAAGTGGAATGAACCACCCAAATATACTTATTAAACTGTCTGACAAAAAATAAAGTCAAATTCAGAGCATTTCTAATTAAGTCTTTGAGTCTGAAAAAGATCTATGATTTGTTCTTTATAAACACTGTAGCAAAAGGTATCTTTGCAAAAATTCTGCAGTGTTCCCTGGTTTCTTTGCACTTTTAGATGCATGCAAACCCACTGATAAAAGGGCACATTTAACCTATATTCCTGCCAGTTTTGATGCCTATGGGGGACAGCTGGCATGCAGAGGGATACTTTGAGGTTTTGGGAGGGCTATTTCTCCTTACTCCCATGAGCTACTTGAGCCATCACTCCCTCTCCAGACCCTGAAGGACAGTGCCAGGAAATGAACCAAGTCCAAGTTATGAAAGAGGAACCTGCAGAGAGAGCCCCTGAAAATAAATTAGAAATGAGATTGTGAAGAGACACTAACTTTCAGAGAGGAGCAGAGATGGAGAGACTGGCAGAAGTGATTCTCAGGAGCCCTACCAGAACCAGTCCTAGCAGACTTACTGACAACTGCTTGGTCTGTGTTGTAATAAACTGGAATCCTGAATAATTACCTGCTATAAAACAAAAACAAAAGAAGAGAGGGAAGTAGTGAAAATGACATTGTCTCTCAGAGCTGAACAGTGGGAACAGATTTGAGATGGTAACATAGGAAAAACAAACCCTTCTGGTGTCATAAATCTAGCCTAATGTCTTCATTTTAAGTCAACTTGAGTCCACATGGAGCATTTTTTTCTTTTATCTTAAAGGTGATGTAGGTTGTTTCTTAAAAGAAGTACCAGGTCTTAACACGATTTTGGAAACAGACCTTCTAACTAGGAGAAGTGTACAGTCTCAGTGTCCTGGAAAACAAGCAGGGTAGCCAGTTTGGCAAGAGAGCAGAAATCCTGAGCCAGAATATTTTTTTGGCATGTTTCAAGGAAAAAAAAAAAGTGATGAAAAACCAGGGCAAAAACATCTTAAGTGTAGCACCATCAAGGTGGTGGAAAAATGTTTAACAATGGGTCAATAAATTGGAATATTAAAGCAAGTGACATATGAGCAGGTGGATGGAAGAAGAGGAGCTCTGAGACAGTAAATGAATGATAAAAGATACACAGTAAAATAGAGGAGATGAAAGCCTTGGTTTTTTTCAATGTGAAGGTGAAACAAAGCTGCTATGAAGTAGTTGAACAGGCCATTGGTCTCTAGTTGCTCTGTGCTTGACATAAAACTTCTAACTAGGAGAAGTGTACAGTCTCAGTGTCCTTGAAAACAAGCAGGGTAGCCAGTTTGGCAAAAGAGCAGAAATCCTGAGCCAGAATATTTTTTTGGCATTTTTAGGAAAAAAAAAAAGTGATGAAAAACCAGGGCAAAAACATCTTAAGTGTAGCACCATCAAGGTGGTGGAAAAATGTTTAACAATGGGTCAATAAATTGGAATATTAAAGCAAGTGACATATGAGCAGGTGGATGGAAGAAGAGGAGCTCTGAGACAGTAAATGAATGATAAAAGATACACAGTAAAATAGAGGAGATGAAAGCCTTGGTTTTTTTCAATGTGAAGGTGAAACAAAGCTGCTATGAAGTAGTTGAACAGGCCATTGGTCTCTAGTTGCTCTGTGCTTGACATAAAATAAAGAGAGAAAACTGTGACAGGGCTTGGCTGGGTTATTCGATGTTGTAATAGCTCAGAATCTTAGCCACAGAAGATCAAACATTAGTCTTATTTTCATTCCTTTTTGTCCTTTCTTGGGTTTTTCTCCCTCTTGCTGAGATTAAAGAGGCCATAAACCAGAGCAGCCATATGAGTCCCACTCCCCTAAAACAAGCTATTCTGGATTAAACAGCACCTACAGCCAAACCACAGCTAGTCTGGATTGTGCAAAAAGAAACTCACCCAAAGTGAAGCCTTTGCAAACCCAAATCATCACATCAAGCCTGCAACTATTTTCTTTCTCCCACCACCCTTTCATGCTACTGCCTGTCAGTCCCACCCTCTCCCCTTGCTTGAACAAAAGGGTGGAATAACTTGTCTTTTCTAGAAAATCTGACACAAACATTAAAAAGAGAGGGGATTCTGGCAGCTCTGGTGCCTCCCATTTCCACCCCTCCCACTTTTGTGTTCCTCTCCCAGCCTGTCAGTTCACACAGGAGACAATAACAAAGAAGAAGGAGTTTTCCACCCTCCATGGCATCTTCCCTGTCACCATTGCAGGAAGAGGTTTTTAGAGTGAGAAATCATGCAAAATCAAATCATCCAAACAAAGCTATAAAAAGACAACAGAGACAGCAGAATGGGAAGGAGGAAGGGTAGGGACACGTTAAATAACCTGTGGTTTGAATGAGAAAAGAATACAGATAAAATCACAATAAAGAGAGAATTTAAAAAGGGCTCAAGCAGGGAGGTGCTTATGAGCCACAGGCGTGAAAAACAAATAAATCCATAAAGGCATCTAGAAATCCACTATTAGCTATGCTAATGAATAAAATGAACTTAAATTTTGCATGTGGGTGGAGCAAGTGTTAGTATTGCTATGATTAAACTCTCTACACCTTCCAAAGCTGGATGGTGACATCCAGATTTCTTACTTGGATCTGTCCCTGAGCTGGACATGGGCATTGTCTGTCAATACTAGTTTGCATGAGTCAAAACCAGTCAGTTGTATTCTTACGATTAAATGGCATGCACAGTTACTGGTCAGTCTTTAAGCTTGTGCCAAGATCCTGCTTTATTTACTAGTGCAGAAGTGGCTGGTAAGAACAGCTACACAGAACACAATTGCAAAGGCAGGATAACTAATACACAGCAAGGTATGGAAATGGAAATTATTAAGAAGAAAAACTCAGAGGACTTAAAAGAAACCAGGCTGACCTGATGTGCCTGAACTACAAAACAACAAGAAGTTACAGAGCCAGTAACACTAAATCTCTAAGGCATAGGTAGTTGAAGCTGTAGGGATTATTTTCAGAAAGTAGAAAGGAAAATGATCCAACTCACTATGGACTTGTTAGCCCTACCTGAACAGTGTAAGAGCTTTGAAAGAAATCTCGAAGGAAAAGAAAAATTAAAAATATTCAGAAAAATGGATGCAGGGTAAAACATAATTTGGGATGCCAAGGGTAGATCTTGCTGGAGTAATCTGATTGTTTTTCATGTATAAAATAAATCAACAACAAACCACACTGATTTTCTCAGTAAAGAAGCATGAACTTGAGCAAAACCACATCAAAGTTAAAGCTGAAGTATAAACCAGGAGGTAAACTATGAAGAGGCCAGAGACCTGGGGTGCCCACAGACCAGGTAGCTAGCAGACCAACAGGTACTTCTGAGACTGGAATATTTGAGCCTTGAGGAAGGCTGATATTGCCTTGGGAGCAATACCACTTCATACTTTCACTAGCAATCCTGGCATAGAAAGTGAAAGTACATTAATAAAGCTTGCTGGTGATACAGGGAGGTTCAGAGCATTGCAAGGAGCAACTAGATGTGTCTGAAAACTGGAGCAACAGAAACTGAAGAACTTCAATAATATAGAGGACAAGTGCATGCATCTGGGGACCAATAACAAAAATTCTTCCATAAATGCAGTGTTCAGTTGCAGATGACCAATGAGAGGAAGGATTTTGTTGGATATGCTGGTCAATGACAAGGTTGTAAGTTGATATGGCCATGAAAATAACTGCTACCCACACATTTATTAGATAGGTAATACCATTGAACAAGAACTGCTGAGATGTGAGGCACTGGTCTCATCTCTCAAAAAGCAGGAATATACTTCCCAATTGGAGGAGCAGTGTGAGGAAACTTAGGTCTGGGAAAAGTTTTGTGAGTTATGAGACCAGTCACTAAACATCCTCGTTCATTTTGAAACTATTTTAGTCAGAGTTTATCTCGTAAAAATGTTGCAGAGTTTACTACACAATATATGTATCTAAATAAAATCTAACCACTGTTTGGTTTTGGGAAGCTGTGTTTCCTACAGGAAAGAACATCTCAGATGTTTCAGGAGCCTTGAGTCAGACTGAGTCCCATCCTACTTATAGATGTGCTGAACGACTTTCGATAAGTTATTTATTATTTTTTTTGTCATGGTTACTGATTTGTAAAGCCTTACCTGTGTAAGGCTAATCCCTTACGTATTATTACTTTTAGCAGAACTGTAAGTATCTGAGTGATCTATAGAGTATGAACTGTAAAGTTTAAAAGGCTTGATTTTTAAAGTTATTCCTCACCTAGCAGTAAAGATGGATGCAAAGTAGAGCACAGGAAGTTACACCTTAACATGAGAAGGAACTTCTTTACTGTGAGGGTGACAGAGCACTGGAACTGGCTTCCCAGCGAGGTTGTAGAGTTTCTTTCTCTGGAGAATTTCAAGACCAATCTGGATGCCTCTCTGTGTGACCTGCCCTAGGTGTTCCTTCTCTGGCAGGAGGGTTAGGCTCAGTGATCTCCAGAGCTCCTTTCAAACCCCTAACATTCAAAGATTCTATGAGTCTACCTGAAATCCTCACCTGTGTTTCCTTACTCCACTTGAGGTTGGAGAAATGTCAGATGTAACCATAGGTGTGCACAGCTCAGCTGTTACATCTACAGGAACCTTAGTATCTTGATTGCTTTGTCATGTGCAAGATCTGTCAAAAGAGACCTTTAAAAAGTATTGGAAACCATGAAAAACTGGTGTGACTGATGTAAAAAATCTCCTCTATTCTTTAAGCAGGGAGGGTAGCTTTTAATGCCAGGCCTCAAGCAAGAGGTTTCTTGCCTAATTACCGAAGAAAGTGAAAACAGCTGCTGTTATAGACTGGAAGTTAGAGGCAAATGGTGAACTGAGGCATGGAGAAGTTAAGTGGTTTGCCTTAGGCCAGAGGGGGAAGTGCTGTCAGACTGAAGATTAGAAATCATAGTTTTTTCTCATACATTTCTAAGCTCAGATCCCTAAAGTACCATCTGGACATGCGTAGATAACTATTTGGGTCTGTCTATCATTCCTATCCATCTCTAAATAAACTCCTATCCTCTTACAGTTTCATATCATTTCCAGGCAAATGCTGTTTTATCTAAGTGTAGTTACTTGCACAGCTAATATTTCAGAAAAATAATTCAGGGTTAATGTGGTGCCACAGCTACTGGAAAAAATAAATAAATAAAAATGTTCTAGCAAGGAAGCATTTGCTTCTTTTGAACCATAAACCAAAAGCTCTTTAGTGCAAAATGATTGAGAAATAGACACAAGATTCCAGTAAGTTATCTTCAGCTAGATATTGAAGTAGCATTTTTTGAAAGATGGGGAGGAAGTGGAGTGAAGTGAGATAGGAAACTTCTGTACTGCAGTAATTTAGCACAGAGCAACCACAAAAACAAGCCCCACTACAGTACAGGAGAGTACAGCACAATACAGTACAGAACTGCAGCACCAAATAAACTCAGAAGTGATGCTACCTCAAAACACTCTCCAGAGGAACATAACAGTTTTATCCCTATTACCACTGTTAAGGGCTTTGTGGTTCCAAAACAATGTAACAAACTGACATGAAGAAGATCTTGCCAAGCAATCTTTGGACCCAGCTTCTCAAGATTTTTGTTCTAGTTTTGCTTGAGAGTTGGCCTCTCAGACCCATGGGCAGTGGCAGCCTTTTGTGATTTGACATTTACCAAAACTCTTTAATTGTCAAAACCTGCAGACATGATTTCTCCATTAGTTTTAAAAGTATTTATCACACGGCTTACGCGCTGTCATGGCATTGCAAACACTTTTTAGCACAAACTAATACTTACGGATAAGGAATTTTTGGATATCTCATTTGGATAACAAGAGAGTAGATCAGTTTGTGTCTCCATGAAATTTCGAGGTCTGAAGCAAACACAAGCAAGCTTTAGAATTTGGAAGTCAGGTATAAAAATAGTTAGATTCTTGTAATTCAGTTCAACTCATGATGTAAATCTGCTGCAGACCCTGATCTCATGTAAAGGGTCTTATACAGAGCACAGAACTATATAGCTTGAAAAAAATGTATGTGAGTGTTCAGCACAACATAGCTTAGATGTGATGCATTGATGGCTGGTGTCAGGATCTCCCCACACAAGAGAAATAGCCTGTGACAGCCTGGAAAATGTAACAACATAACTGTCTCCTTGAGAAAGAGGGGAGGATGCAGCTGGAGAAACCAGTTAGTGTTTGCAGTTCTTTATTATCTTATCTGAGTGATGTATTTTTGGATGCCTGTTCTGGGTAAGAAAGACACGACAGCTCTACATGGATTGCTCATTTGGGCACATACACGCACACCTGCAAGCATATACACACACCACGTTTGATAAACACAAGTCTGTAAACTCCAGTTCCAGATGAAATCTCCGTGCAGCAAAATGCTTAAGCATTTACTCAAATCCCATTGCAGTATAAAGCTGTTGCTTAAGAATTTTCCAAAATCATGGCTAATAGAACATACCATTATCACTTCGGTCAGTCTTATTGATTTCAATAAGCTTTAGCTGGGTCCCTTGATATCATTTTTCTGGATCTACCTCCAGAGAGGGCATTGCAAAAACAAAGCATAAGACTTTCTTTTCTCCCACAGTTCTCAAGAGGTAAGTTCAGCCAATCTGTAGTTCAGAAACACTGGCAGATAGTTTTATTTGAATAGATTCAATCAACTAAAGCATTTTGTGAGTCAGAAAAGTGGTGTGAAAAAGAAAACAGACCCATCCAGCCCCATATATTTATAAATGTATATATACAAACACACACACTCCTCATCCTCCAAGCAGAGCATTTTTCAAACTGTTAACATGTTTTATAAAATTGCTCTTATTGTTCCAACATTTTACTGCTACACAAGTGAGAGTTTTCTGGTGTGGGGAAAACAATAAAAGGGAAAAAACAAGCCAAATCTTTTACTGTTTATACTTTACCTGGCTTGTTTTAAAATGGATTTACTTTACACATAGTTTGAGCACTTAGAATATTTTTAATGCTGTAAAGGTGCTCTGTGACAGAAAAATGATAGGGAGCTGCCTGCCTGTGACAAGACTTCAGTAATTTTTCTAGGTGTAGCTACAAGTCTTGATGCTATGTTCTGTAGCAATGGTCCCTCAGAGGGTATTTACAATGTAGGTATCTAAGTTGGGAGATTTGTATATGTTGGTTTTCTTTATATTTCCTGGGGTAAGAAAGCCTTCTCCAGAGAGCAGTTTAGAAGAGAAACATAGTTGAAGTGTCCTGAATACGTTAGTGAAATCATTCACAACAAAAACATGAGAGCATATTCTAAATTGCACCAGTTATTTGAAGGATAGGAGTGTGGAATTGAAAGACACAAAGGTGAGAATTTTTTTTTTTTCTTCTTTCTGGACTAAATGTCTGCTGCTCTTGAGAATGCCATGCAGTCTTTAATGATTGTGTGGAATACTGATATTCTTAGTTTTTGAGGAATTTCTTTCAAGGGCTAAATATTGTTTGTGAAGTGTTTTGTAAAGTTAAAGTGCTGGAGCATAGTTTGCTTGATAAACCTCACGATTCAAGTAAAATGTCTCTATCTCTGAGCACCCACTCCAGAATGACAAAGGACAGCAGTGAAGTTGCCTGAATCTCATTTGAACCTGTAGCTACAATGTGTTTTGTGAAACTGCAGCTTAATCTGATGCTTCATCTTTGGTGAAAATATTTATCCACTGCATACTACCAAATGCATTGGTGTTCCTACGTTTTGAGGAATGTAGCCCATTTTTTACAAGGTGAAAAAATATGCTTTTGTTCAACAACATTTGTTTATAAGTGATAGAATTTTTGTCAGCTTGGAAATGCAGAAAATCTCACTACAGCACAAATGGAAATTAAGACATTTCCTAAGCATGCATCTCAGGACTGTGAGAATTTTGTAAGTATTTATGGAGTCACTTGAGTACACAAAACTTAGTGCAAATGTTTTTCTACTTACATTCACATAAATAAAATTAGAAAGTCACAAGGAACGTAGTGAGCAGGTGAAGTGAGTTGTGAATTCACTGGTATTTGAGTAATGTCCTAAGAGTCTCACTGTTAGAAACATTCTGTAATGCTTAGTCCATTTCTGTATGAATTTACTGATTTTGCTTTGTACATAGAGGTTTATGTGTGATAATATTTTACATTTCTGCATTTCTGATGTGTAAATAAGCAAAATAAAGTCAGGTTGCCATAACAGATTTAAGTGAAGCCTAAACGAAGAGAAGTATCTATACATCAAGCATTTAAGAAAACAAAACAAACACAACACAACCCAAAGCAACTTCCCCCCACCTGACAAACCCACACAATACCAGGAAATACTGGACCTTTTACTGAATGAAGAGCACATAGAAATGCATTAGAAATTGTTGCTAACTCAAGCACAACTCCCTTTGAACTATATATCAACAGTTGAAACAGTGTAATATAGTAAACAACATATCACCTGCTGATTGGAACACATCATCTGGTAAAACAGCAATCAGTCTGTGTGTATGAAATGTATCTCTTCTAATGAATTAAATGCAGAGCAAGCTAAAGCTGATGCAGCATTTACCAAATTACGCAGTGAGGACTGGACTCATTTTACCAGCTACTGAATCTGAAACACGAAGTACTGAAACTGATACAGTTCATCAGACACATCAGCTTTCTGGGAGATGCCAATCATAGGGGCAGGGTGAAGCTGCTGTCAGAAAACGTTTAGGTCAACAACTGCTCTCAGTAACAGCCATTTGCTACAGCTGATGGCAGAGGTTAAGCAGCAGGGCACGACTGCCAAGATCTCAAACATCTGGAGTTTGATATTCATGGCTGTGTGAGCGTTCTCTATAGAGGGAGAGATGTAGAAGGATCAGTTTAAACATGCTGCAGTTTACTGGGGCAAGGGGGGAGATCAGCTTGTTGTAAGTTTTAGCTCACTGATGAGCAATGGTGGGATGAACAACTGCAAGGTTTTAATTTTCTCAAGAAATAGAAGATAATTCAGTTGTACAAGTAACATTTGCCTCTTTCCACATTTCTTGAAATTGATACACATATATACATGAATATATATATATGAATATGTATATGTAGTTAAGTACATATGTGTGTAAAATAAAGCAAAAAGACCCATATTTGGTTTTGTGTTCTCCAAATATCATAGAAAACTGTGATGTTTCACTCTACCAAATTGAATGCAAAACAGTTTCCTACTTGGGTTTCTGGAAAGAAACCAGCAGCTTTGTAGCTGTTGCCGAGTAGGAAGTCACATGCCTGTGCTGAACAACAGCAAAGGCAGCCTGTCAAGCATACCCATCCTACTCCTTTTCATGCAATAAAACCAAAGAGAGAGTAAAAAAGAAGATTCTCGGGCTAGTTTCATTCTTTCTGTCACTCAATGGCCAGTTCTGTTCAACTTTTAGTTAATTGTTAGTTTTTACTTCTTGAAATACAACACGTGTAAGATAGGTTGGTCAAATGAACCAATTAACTGAGACTGCTTTTCCTCCCTCTGACAACAAATGCTGATTTAAGGAGCTAGTTAAAGTGTAAGTCAGAGTCTATCAGGAAATCCCTGTGAAGTCATTGACTATTTGACTGATGAATAAAGCTGGAAAATATCAGGGATATTATTTGCTGAAAGACAAATTCCTGCATCCCAAATTACAAAGAAGAGAGGCTCCAACAAAAGTGCAAGGTGTCTGTGTCATGAGCCTGCACAGGTCTATCCCCAAGGCTTCTAATTAAGACCAATATTGTATGTTTCATCAAAGTAAATTAAGGGTAATTCCAATGAAGTGGGGGATGCTGAAGGGAAGCGATAACCTTGAATTAATTTCCATTTTAAAAAAGACCTGAAGGAGGAAAATGAAGTTGTTTGGTTCCACTGAGCAAGAAGGGCATATTTAAAGGAGTTTTGGTTTTTTGGAATTTACTCAAGAGCCTAATCACACTTCTGGCATCTGTCACATTAACCTAAAAGTCTCAGGGTAAGAGTCACCTTAACCTGTCTATACTTCAGACAAAACCTCTATGAGACTGAAATGTGTGACTGCAGGAGGTCTTCTCTCCAGTGCCTCAACAAATAAATAATGTGTCATTTTCCTCTTATGATTTTGCTCAATTTTTATGATTTCTCTATTTGTACAGTAGAAATTCACAGGGACAAATAATGGGATGTTCCGGTTACTGCTGATTTTCAGGCACAGTTTTGGGTTTTGAAGCAGCTAGCCACTGAGTCCCACAGCAAGAGCCACTGCTAATATGTCTCTGAACCATTAGACTTCAGGCTCATTTTCAGTACACACTCTGGCCCAGTGACTGGGCGAGAAGAATCTGTGAAAGATACTGAGATCCTCAGAGTCTCAGTCTGCCTTGTGGTCTCCTCCTCACCTGGGGGAAATGTGCCATGCACAGAGCATGTATCTTCTCCCACTGCTTCAGCTCTGCTGCCTGGTGAGTGGATGGAGGTGGGAGAATTGGAAATATAGGTCTGCCCCATTTCTCTATTCCTTTTTTTCAGCAATGTACAATGTTGGCAGGTGGAGAGAAGGGATGGCACTTGTTTAGGAACGTGAAATATCACCAAGCTAATGAGGAAGGTCTGGTTGTCGTTAAGTCTTCCTGTCAGGTACCTGGGGAGTACTTAGCATTTTCCAAGACTGAGCCCAGAGAAAGCACCAGAAGCTGAAACAAAGCCAATGAATGTGGAGGATTATATATTTCCATTTAACTGAGAGCTAGACACACCCTCGGCAATACAGAAATGGATTTACAACTTATAGCAAGGAGAACTCCATAAAAATAAAATTACTTCAAACACAGCATTAAACTTCTTCTCAGAAAAGCTCTACTGTAAATTTTATATGGAGCACACTACTGTATGTGCATCTATTATTTGCATTTGTTATTTTATTTTAAAAGTAGAGCCTAATCAGTTTTGCCTAGTTCTGAGGAGAAAGGGAATGGGATTAATTATGAAATAGCAGTTGGTTCAGGATTCCTACCCACTCAGGAGGCTTCTGTCATTTTTTTAGAGAGGTATATATTAAAAGTGTCTGCCCCTTTATAATCACTTCATATTTTTTAAAGCACATAAATACAAGGGGGGTTTCATTACGGCATAAGATTCTTCTCAGCATTGGTCCAATTTTGCTCGCATTAATGTAAAATGCTAAATGTCCCATGGACATCGGGGGAGTCAAGCCTTTAGAGAAAAAAATATCTTTATATAAATTCATAAAGCAGGCAATCTGCAACAAATATAGGTTTCTAGTAGAATAGGGATAAGGTCTACATTCAAACAAATAATATCATAAGGTATCTCCCTTCAGGAGAATTTTTTTCAGTGGTAAAAAGAAAGGGGCAAAGGTTCAGATGGACAGTTTTCCTTCCCAAGACTGATGCAGGAAACTTTTTCCTTTCAAGATCTCTAATTTTAAAGAGATTGTGTCACCTCTTTATTGCTCCCCCTTAGTCTTCCTCCCATTTCTCTCTTCCTCTGCCCACACAGAGGACTTCTAAATCTCACCACGAGCCTGCAGAAGAAAAGTCTGCAGCTATTAGCAACTTGTGACTGCATGTTGTATGATCCTCTCTTTGTAGTACCTAATTGCACTGGAAACCACAATTTAACAGACAAGCATTGCAGAAACCAAGCTGAATGTACAAAAGAGTCCCAGTCTGTTGTGAGTGAAAGAGTGGTCAGGTTCAAGGCTCAAGGTTTCCTCACTGGCAGAGGTAGCTGGGAGCAGAGCCAATTACCAGATGCCGTAGCTGAAGCATCTTGTATTTGAAGACAGTGCAATGTTAAATATTTTTTTTCTCAGATTAGATTTCACTTCCATGTCACATATCTTGCTGTAAGACATCTGGGATTTATGTATTTCATCGAGCTTGTGGCACCACCATACTGAAATTACATTTTATGGCCTGAAAAAACCAACCACTCTTCCAGCCCCCTGCATAACACAAAATTATGCACAGTAATTCCAGTGTTAAGCCCAAACAATGACTTCTGGCTGAGGTAGAGAAGTTATTTTGGATAGTGATGTTTCAATTTAAAGTCTTCAAGGGGTGGGAAAGCCAGCATTTTTTATATTTATTTATTCTGCTGGTTAATTACCTTCATTTTAAAAATCCTGCCCTATCTTATTTGACTTTAACTTGTTTCTATTCCTAGCCCTGGAATTTTGTTGTGCTCTAGTGCTTGAAGCACTGATGCTTGAAGACCACATTTTGTTGCCTACTCTGCAAATAGACAATTTTTGATCAGAGTCTTAGGGTATCACTTCTACCTTTGTAATAAAAAATGACCTGTTGGTAGGAAGTGTTGGAAAATTAGGTGTTTGGTCCTTTTCTGTTCCTGAAAAACAGATACAGCATGAAGGGTGTTCTATTAAACTTCACAGAGACAACAGGGCTGGGCCCAGCTGGGTCAGAAAGCAAAGACAAAATTGCATAAAAATAGACTGTAATTTGTATTGGGAATCTGAAACTGGATTATACAATGAAATAGAAGGAAATGCCTGGTTCCTTACTTTTTCTAAAAAGGACTAAAAGCAATTAAAAATACACCCTGGTTGTGCACTTAACATTTAGGCTTTATGTTAATTAGACTTTCCTGAACAAACTAAAAGAGAATGCATTGACGTGGAACATTTAATGGTATTTGACTGAAATATTAAATGCAATTATTTCTTTTAATCTCCTCACAATGGGTATAAAATAAAAGAATAAACTTAATGGAGGTGTATGTACATTAGTGAAAATACGAGCATTTCTCTATGCAAATCAGCTGGATGATTTTGAGTTTAGGTACTGATGGAGGGAAATTAAGGTGATACCAGTATTGCATTGGTGTCTGTACAATATTTCAAAGAGAAATTCAGTATGTCATGTGTTGGATTCCAAATGTACTGACACAGATGGACAATTTCAGTTTGGTTCAAAAGATGTTGCATGTGATCACTCAAGTTTAATGAGATGGAGTACTCCCTGGGGAGTACCCGGAATTTTGAAATCATCTACTTTCCTTCAGTACAACAGTCCCACCAAAGGTGGCATTGAGAAATGCTGTATTTGATAATGAAAATGCTTTATTTGGACTTAGGTGATATTTCCAATCTAAGAATTTGGAAATTCACTTACTGCTTTTAGAGACCTTTTCTCATGTGCAGAAAAATTGAATAAATTTCTTCCTCATGCAGATAACAGATGGAAACTTTTGAGATGCTCAGATATTACAGTGACCATCTATCTGAGAAGAGAGACAAAATTTGGAGTAATCCAGCACAACAATCTTTGGACATGAAATAAATGTCATTTATCATTTGTGTGGCAATAACATCTGGATGTTGTGATAAGGGACCCACTATGTGATGAGGTGTAGACAGTGTAATGGAAAAACTGTCCACCTCTATATAAGACTTGTTTCCTGGGTTTAAAGATGAAAGACAACTGGATGGATTTGGAAAACATGGAAAAGTATAAAAGAACAGCAAAATGATAATATTTAATATGGTAAGTAGAGATCACAGCCAAAGCTGCTGCAGAAAGCTATTTGGAAGCCCATTTGGGGCATTTGTTCCCCTTAGTTCCTGCAATACCTTTGTGCTCCTTTTGGTAGGCCAGCTATAGCAGCAGCAGCATCTTGACCTTGTGAGGTCTGTACAGGCCTGGTTTGCTACCCTAAATTGTATGTAGGTGTGTCCAGGTGTTTGTACAGATGTTTGCAGACAGACCTGTGCTTACTCCATGTGTACTCTGGGTGACCTCATGTTTTTAAATCTCAGTTTGAAGATGCTGCCATGTTGATCTGATGGGGTCCATCAGTGCCACAGACCTGGTGTGCTAATGAAGCTAAGCAGCTGTTAGATGAGACCTTTCTCATCTGTCTGTGTGCCATGGAGCAACAGCAGATGTGTCAGCAGAGGACTGTGTGACCTTGTCACGACAGCAAACCTTCAGAGCAGATATGAGGTTATTCATGTTAGCTTGGAAGCAAAACCCTATGAAAAAAAATAATTAAAAAAAATAGAGCAGAGAGTGAGAAATGCAATTGCTGTTACTTGTGAAATATAAATGATTTGAAGAGTTTTATATCATTGGGGAAAAAAATCCAACCACAAAACAATAAATAAAAAACCTCACAGTGTTAAACATAAGTAATGCTTATTTTAATGCAATTTTCAAGTAGGCTCTGTTTTATGTTCAGTTGAGCTATGGATCCAGATGGCTTTGACATCCAGATGAAATGCACAATACACAATGGAGGCTAGAGAACCTTTCCTAGCAAAATACTTAGGAGCCTATCAGCTGCTGCTTGCTTGTCTTGTATTTCTTACTTAATATATCTTGTCTTACTGCTGCTGGTTCCATATTAATCTGAACTTACTATCATGCAAGTTCTGTTTCTGGCCTTTTACATGGATTTAGTTGATAAATCTAAAGAACCAGTGGTTTGGGAGAGTGAAAGTGCAACCACAAACTGTTAAGAGTAAATGGCAATGTGTAGCACTTTGGGCAGAGGCAATGAGAGTTCACTGTAACAGAGCATAAATTGATAAGAAGGTGTTGGCAGTTTACCATAGCTATGATAGCTGCTATAAAAGTATTTTTCTAGGTGTAAGAAACACTTAATGAAATGCCCTGACCTGTTATGTAGGAGGTTGTATCAGATAAACGTTAACAATGCTTTAAGAATTAGCCTATGAACGATGGATATTGCCATGAAAAGTACTTAGGAATATAAATGGGGAATGCTGACATCCCCCAGAATGAAAAATAAATCACAGACTATAAATCTATGTATCAGCATACTCTGCTTTAGTGTCTAACTTTGAGTTCAAGAAATCTCTCAGTTTCAGATTTCTACAAACCAATTGTGGATTTGTGAGGCTTTTGCCAAACTGGTGAAACTAAAATTTGGATTAGCCCAAATGAAGAGCAGCATAGAAGACTACTAATTATTAACAAAACGTATTTCAGTATCAGATCTACTGGGACAAATTATCCTCTCTGCTGCTCTCATTCATTGTAGCAATGCAGGGAGAAACAGAGGAAAATAGGAGTATCTTCTTTAAGTTTGCAGTAGAGAGCACATTTGAGAAGGTAATAGCTAAAATGTTTTGTATTTAAGGAGCTTAGTTTTACACTAAGAAAGTCTTCCTGATTCTAATGAAGATCCTTGTTGAATATTAATATAAAAAGCCATTCTATTTTTCTTTGTCTTTGATGTATTGATGGAAACGACTACATTTAGGGAGGAGGTAGAGTCTATCTGAAGGTTTCATTAATGTTTGAATAATACACAAAAAGTTTGCTTTTCTGTTCTAAAAGAAGCCTTCAATAGTTGGCATATAAGGATGGCAGTGAAATGAAATTCATTTCTCTGCTAGCCCAGTGAGTATAATGTACTGTGTGATTATTTGGGATGTCATTATTAAAATGAATGTTATTAAGGTTTTATACTGCCATCTAGTATCTAAGCACCTCCCTCACTTTCAGCTGTAATAGAGAAATGTCTTCTTGGGATTTTTGGAGTCTGAGTCTCTTGGTTCCTGGAAAGTGGAATCTCCAGATTCAATTCAAGTGGCTAAGTTGGAATCTAAGATATTTTTCTTATCATTTAAGTGTTATCACTGCAATCTCCAATGATACTCTTTTGCTATAGGGATTTTAAAAACCTGGATCCTAATCCATTGTTCTATGCAAGAGAATTTGTCCCATCTTGCAGGATCAAGACCTAATCTTCTTTGATAGATTAAATTGCTGATGATCCTGATGAGATTTTAAAGATTCCTTGGTATCACCAGCCTGGGAAAAGCTAAACTACAAACTGCATTTATCCAAGGAACTGACATTTAAGTGGGTAAAATCATAGAATCACAGAACTATTCATGTTGGAAAAGACCCTTGGGATCACCGAGTCCAACCATCACCCCTGCTCTACGAAGTTCTCCTCTAAACCACAACCACCACCACCACATCCAAACGACCCTTAAACACATCTGAGGATGGTGACTCAACCACCTCCCTGAGCAGCCTATTCCAGTGTCTGACCACTCTTTCTGTGAAAAAGATTTCCTGATGTTCAGTCTAAACCTGCCCTGTTGCAGCTTGAAGCCCTTCCCTCTTGTTCTGTTGCTAATTACCTGTGAGAAGAGACCAGCACCAACCTCTCTACAATGTCCTTTCAGGTAGTTGTAGAGACTGATGAGGTCTCCCCTCAGCCTCCTCTTCCTCAAAATAAATATTCCCAGCTCCTTCAAGCATTCTTCATCAGATTGATTCTCCAGGCCCTTCACCAGCTTCATTGTCCTCCTCTGACCTTGTACCAGCACCTCGATACCTCTCTTGAATTGAGTTGCCCAAAACTGGACACAACACTCCAGGTGTGGCCTTACCAGTGCTGAGTACAGGGGGACAATCATCTCTCTACTTCTGCTGGTCACACTATTCCTAATACAAACCATAATGCCATTTGCTTTCTTGGCCACTTGGGCACACTGCTGGCTCATGTTCAGCTGCTTGTCAATTAGAAGCCTCAGATCCTTTTCTGCCAGACACTTTCCAGCCACACTTCCCCAAGCCTGCAGAGTTGCCTGGGGTTGTTGTGGCCCAAGTGCAGGACCTGGCACTTGGTCTTGTTGAAGCCCAGACCATTAACATGAGCCCAACGAGCTAATCTATCCAAGTCTCTCTGTAGAGCCTCCCTATGCTCCTGCAGATCAACACTCCACCCTAGCTTGGTGTCATCTGCAAACTTACTGATAATACACTCTATGTGCTTATCAAGATCATCAATAAAGATGTTAAACAGAAACAGTCCCAACAGTGAGCCCTGAGGAACACCACTTGTGACTGGCCCCAGCCGGACTTGACTCCATTGACCACCACTCTTTGGGCCTGACTGTCCAGCCAGTCCTGATCCAACAGATCGTGTGCTCATCCAGGCCATGAGCAGCCAGTTTTTTAACAAGAGTTCTATGGGGAACTGTGTCAAATGCTTTTTGGAGGTCCAGATAGACAATATCCACAGGCTTTCCCTCATCCAATAGTCAGGTCATCAGGTTATAAAAGGAGATCACGTTCTTCAGGCAGGATTTGCCTTTAATAAACCTGTACTGACTGGGCCTCATCCTCTAGTTATCCTCTATATGGCTTCTAATGACACTCAAGATGATCTGCTCCATGACCTTCCCTGGTACCAAGCTCAGACTGATAGGTCTATAGTTCCCCAGATCCTCCTTTCTGCCTTTCTTATAGATGGGTGTTACATTTGCTACCCTCCAGTCCATTGGGACCCCCCCAGCTAGCCAGGACTTCAGGTAAATAATGGAAAGTGGCCTGGCAATCATGTCTGCCAACTCTTGGATGTAGCCTATCTGGTCCCATGGACTCCTGTGCATCTACATGGTGTAGTAGGTCTCTGACCACTTCCTCTTTAACTGTGATGACTTCGTTCTGCATCTCCTCCCTGTCTCCTAGCTCATGTGGCTGTATATCTGTGGAACAGCTAGTTCCACTGATAAAGACTGAGGCAAAGTAGGTGTTGAGCACCTCAGCCTTTTCCTCATCCTTTATTACTAACAGATTCCCTTTGCAACCAATAAAGGATGGAGATTTTCCCTAATCCTCCTTTTGCTGTTAATGAACTTATAGAAACATATTTAATTATCCCTAACAGCTGTAGCTAGTTTGAGCTGTAGCTGTGCTTTGGCCCTCCTAATTTTCACCCTGCATAGGTTGACTTCATCTTTGTAGACTTCACGAGTGACCTGTCCCCTCTTCCAAAGGTCATAGACTCTCTTTTTGCTCCTAGGGTCCAGCCAAAGGTCCCTATTTAGCCAGGCTGGCAGAAAATGTGGCACAGAGGTCAGTAAAGTGAAGGGGCCAGGGCAATCTCTTAATCCTTTACTCCCATAACAAAAAAAAACAAGTCTTCATTTTATCTTTATTTTACATTCAGTCCTCCTGAACTTTAAACAAAGACTGAGTGGTGAAACTTTTCCTGCCATATTACATGACTGGCTAATCAGTGCCTATTATACTGTAAAAAGCTCTGCTGATGTGCCTCTTACAGTTTTAACCAATAACACACCTACCATCTGACATTGTGCAATTAGCCTGCACTTCTAGAGTCTGCCAGAAACAGTAATAATACTGCATCAGAGAAAGATCATTATCTAAGGCACCTCGCAGACACTAAATATGCAGAGTTCTGCAGCATTTGCAGCCCACAAATGATAAAGGCACCAACAACTGTATGGTGTTAAGGTATTCATTTGCATTTCTTTCAGGGAAAGCCTGGTCTGTCAGGACTTCCCACTAGCAAGAATTAAAAAAAAAGAAAGAGTAAAAATAATAAAAAAATGGCCAGTGTTTTGGGCTTTCCTTCAGAAGTAGTGAATTAGTTCATTATTTTTGGGTAAGTGAAATATCAGTGTAAACAGAGCTTGGCTGGGTTCTCTTGGAGTGAGTTAGTATTATTCAGACTCTGGGCTGCATTTTTACTGCCTTTTCTCCTGTAAAAGAACACAAACATTCTTTTAGTGCTCGCATTGGCAGTAACTACTCTAGGTGAAAAAGGGAAGTCCCAGGATGAGGACTGTGTTCTCCGATGATGCAGCACTAGTGGGGGTTGTGTCCAGCTCCATAACCTGTTTATAAGACTACCCTATTGTAGTCCAGAGGGATTTACCCCTGCTCATTGCAGTGCAAATAACACTGAAGCTTTCAGTCCCTAGTTTATATGGCATCCCTTTTCTAGGCAGCCCAGCCTCAAGGAGTACCAGCCTGAGGACAGTAACACTGAAAAAAAACAGCCACGTGTGCTTCTAGGTCCTTATGCCCACTGCAATGGTGTGTCCCCTTGAAGGGAAGTCACATTGACTTCCATGATTGCAGAACAGAAATCAAGCAAACAAAAAATCCCAACAAAAAATGCTGCAGACTAAAATGTCAACACATTTTTCAACATGTTTAGCAACAACCACAGGCTGCTTTACCTGAACAAGTCCCTGCTGCAGTCAGCCCTGGGAAATTCCCTGGGGGTCTTTGCTACCTTTGTGATAGAAACTGTAGTCTCTCGTGATCATTTTTTTTCCATTCTGAGGATAAAAAAGACAAAAGCTAAGGACTCTGTATACATCTACAACAATAGTTAATTCAACTTGCATTAACAGTTAAAAATCTTGCAAGTGGAATATGAAAATTACTGCTTTCCAAGAAGATCTGTTAATTATTATTAGTCAGTATACTTATAAGGCACTAGTGGAAACTTGGCACTCAATAAGTACCTATTAAACTATGTTAGAGAATGTAATTTTTATGTTTAATATAAAAACTGCATGAATCATCTGTTCGTTTAGCACTGGGTCAGATCTTCAGCTGGTGTGAAGCAGTCAAATACCAGCATTGTCGCTGGTCAGTTTACATACATCAGGATCTGGTTTGACATTTGCTACATGAAGAACAAAATGGCATTTCTCTTCTTTTAACTTTTTACAGAAATTCAGAGTTTGTTCCCTTTTATGTCAAGCATGTGGCAGAATTGTAATTAACAGAATTTAGAGCCACGACACTGAATATGTTAGACAGTCCTACTGTCAGGCACATTTGCAATGTAATTAATAGATGTAGAGGACATGATTTGTTTAAAATCACAGGGACTTGGATGCAGTAGTAATTCAGATAATTCAGGCTGTGCTTCCTTATTTCTAAATAACACCCTATTTTAAATATGTCATTCTCCTGTGTGTGTGTTATACTTAAATCTGTGGCTGTGTCGGGACAGAAAATACAATGATGTGATCAGCATCCGACACACTTATGACTACATTTTTTGCCATTGTTCCATGGCTAAGTGTTCAATTCAACCATTGTTGAAAGCCTAGACATGCTCCTGAAGATCATATAGGAATAGCCTGAGAAGTTATTGCCTCTGGGTTACCACCCCTCAGCTGAAACCTGCTTCTGCACATTCACTGTTTGCTCAGTGTAACAGAACCCAGAAGCTTTTAAGTCATCTCCAATTTCTGCAGTTCACTTAGGTGTGCAGTAGCTGCTGCCTGCTGAGTGGTATTTTTCTAATAGGGACAATGTTGTCTTTAACAACTTCAAGTCAACTTTAAGAGCTTAATTTTCTGTCCCAAGCTGTCATGACATTCTGATTCCAAAGGCAGATTGTTTTCCTTTAAGAGTTTAGGCCATATGAACTCAATGAGAGGTAAATACTCATAATTTTGCAGCTCAGTTCAGGCTTTGTGACCTTGCCAGCTGTGAGCTGAAGATATTTGTCAGAATTCTATGGCCATGTATTTTTCATCTGTTGCAGTAATTCAACGATTGCACAAATCATTTCACTGTTTTCTCCTGAGTTCATTTATTTATGACAAATCTGAAGGGAAAACATTAGGCACTGTCCTTGAGAACTCAAATACAGTGTGTACATGGACTGTAAACTGCGCACAAATACATTAATCCACCTGCAATTTTATGCCTTTGTATGGAGGGCTCGATCCTTATTTGTGCATAATACATTACTTTAAAGAATGTTTTTCATTAGGGCGAAAGCTGCAGGACAGAGCTTGTAATGACGGATAGTGAATGGGCTTTGTCAGAGAAGCAAAAACAATCCCAAAACTTTAACTGTGTATTCCAAAGGAGACTACCGGGAAAAAAAAAATTAAAAAATCTGATTTTTTCAATTTAATTTAAGGACTACAACTGAGGGAGAGTTGAGAGTTTAGCAGTTGAGGCTTCCTGTAAGGTTCATGTAGAGAAAGGCTCTTGTGAAGTGTGATTTGAAGCCTAAGAAATCTCAGTAACTCTCTAATGAAGAACATCTCCCGACTTTGAAACCAAGAGAAATCTGTAATGACTTAAACAAAGCACCTCTTCTGCAGAGACAGGGGTACAAGGAAAGGTTTAGTTCTAAACTGGAATATTTCTATTCTTTCTCAATCTGAGTTTTCTTCACAGGAGCGAAAAAATAAGTCATGCATCTGTTGTAACAAAAACTCATTCCAGAGCTTACAGAGCCTTCTAGTGTTTTTGGGAAAGCACTCTAAGGAAAGAGTCAGACCTCAAAACTCTGGCTGAGTCCATGTCCCAGAACAGTGCAAACTACTTTGCCACATTTTGCTTTCTGTCTGCAGAATGGAAATTTAACAGCTGCAGAAGGATGCTGCAAAGAAAATTAATTGATGTTTGTACAGTGCTTTGCAAGACTAGCATTTTATTGTTACTTATTTGTTTATCCATCAACCCATGTTATTCTTTTATCTCAATAATAATACTCTACAAATAGTACATCTCTTCAAAAAGGATGAAATCAGGACATTGAGGGTAAGAATGGACTACAAACGTGTATCAGCAATGGAAATATTGTTTCCAGACATTTGTATAAATATGTTTAGGGGAAAGAAAAGAAACAACGTGAAACACAGCTCAGCTCTTCAACAAAAAGATATTGACATATTTTTATTTCCACTTAAGCCTCTCCTAATTTAAGAATAAGTTGCAAGGATTAAAAATACAGGAAAGAACAGAACACTGACCTGAATGAAAATAAAATTGTACTGATCACCCTCTGTAGGATTCATTTCTCCTATGTTGTCTGCACCTTCACTGTCCAACCTCCATGAGTCATCTACATCAATGGAAGCAGGCCCTCTGAGAGGCAATTAAACTCATTTCCTTTGGACATAGTATGTTTTGAGATGTCCTTAAGGTGGAGATTTAGATCAAATGGATAAATAGTTCTTCAGAGTGCATTTAAGCCATGTAGAAACTGAACCTGGAGACAAACTCAAAAGGAAAATACTGAAAATGTTCCCTGCTCCCATGCCTATTACTAGGTTGTGTTTGAATGGCCATGGCAGCATCCGATGGTCTATGTCAGTCAAGGATTGTCCTGCAATCACAGAGAAACAGTGCTTGTAAGCAACCTGAATTCAACACAAATTGCCAACATGTTTAATAATGCATATAATGTGTCTCAGGAGCATAGCTGTCTCCAGGCTGCTTCTGGAATGAGCCAGCTCAAAAGCACTACAGGAGTAAATACAGTGTAAATACAGGAATTCGATTTATCATATTTTTTCAATCTCTTAATTGTGCCATTAAATTTTCTTTAAGCCTTCCATAAATTTTAAGGTGGTTTTTTTTTGTTGTTTGTTTATTTGTTTGTTTGGGTGTTTCTTCCCCCCTCTAAATCATGTCTAGAACTAGTCATCTTATTCTAGTGGAGTTTGCAACTGTCTCCATAGAAGAAATGTTACCCCTCTATATTTATGCTTTATTTTCTTCTATCAGTTCATGTAATGTACTAATATTTAACTACAATAACACAACCAAGGCTTCCTCAGAGATGACAGTCTGCTGTGCTCCCAGAGTTATTGCTTCCCACTGTAGGATTTAATAGCTATGTATGAACTTTAAAATTTTTGTCATACATCTGTGTATTTGTTGTCCATACTGTTTACTTCTGCCTGCCTGACCAAGCAATCTAGGTCACTTCTCTGTTTTCCATGCACCTGTAAAATTATCTCTGATGATTTCCTCCCCCCAGACCTGCCCAGCATTAAACTGTTTGTAATTCAGTTACTACTTATTAAAACTTGTAATACTCATGTTAATAATTGTAGTACAATTGCAATTCTGAGTCTATGTCCATTAACACCTTTGTTACTGTCTCCTGCAACATAACTGTAAGAACTTAGATCCAGATCCTCAAAGGGTCTGGTAAGAAGGACATGCCTCCTATTGGTTTTGCTGGAATCAAGACTGTTGAATATATCCATGAATTGGAGATGTCAGTTTGTTTACTCGAGCTTCAGTTCTTAGCCCCAAAATAGATTTTAACTGTCTCATAGTTTTCGGAAGTGGACTTTTCCAACCTCTTCTGATTGTTTGTGGAAACCACTAGGTGTTTTTCCAGGAGAACTAGTAGATTGTAGGTCACAATGTGAGAAGGGCTGCTGTGAGATTGAGGATTTTAATTCTTTTTATCATTAGCATGCCACCTAGTCTCACATCCCTATCAAACTGTACTCTCTTATAGTGATCTGGAGTGCTAAAGGGGATTTCATAACTGACAGCCCAAGAGCCAAAGAAAATGCCCATCATTTTGTTCCCTCTGAACCAGATGACAAAAATCTGCAGGTAATCATTGCCCATGGGTTCAGATTCTTTATTTTGTTCCCCCCTGATTATACAGGATCAAAACTGGTGGTGTCACCCCGTTACTTTTAAAGTTGACTTCACACGCAGTACTCACACATGAAACCCAACTTTGCTTCTTCCTTCCTGTTGTGTTTG